>NC_133725.1:7118028-7168028 GCF_048934315.1 Petromyzon marinus | reverse complement strand
TCCAACTGCCCAGTAGCAGCGTCCTTCACGAGCCTCCTCCACAGAGGCCGATCTTGACACCGCTGGTACCGGTCATCGGCAAGTCCACTCAGCTCCACGTCCTGCTGTACCACGTCACTCCATCTCTCCTCTAGCCCGTGCCGCGCCCGTTTAGCCCCCTCGATCCGGCCAAACAAAAGCTGTTTAGGCATGCGGTGGCTGGGCATGTGGGCTACATGACCCAGCCATCGCAGCCTTGCCTGCCGGAGGAGCTCACCGACGGGACCTTGCCCAGATCTTTCAAGGATTTGTGAGCTCCTCACACAATCCAGCCTGGTTAAACCCAGGATGGATCGTAGGCAGGCTAGCCTAAATGTTTCTAACCGGCGAATATGTTCCATTAGGGGGGTCCACGTTTCGCAAGCGTAGAGAAGGGAGGGAATGACCGTGGCCAAGAGGACCTGAAGCTTAGTGTGGAGCAACAGACCAGGTAGCTTCCACACAGCGTTACGCAACCGATGAAAAGATATTGCCACTCGACTGATTCAGAGTGAGACCTCTGCTGTTAAACTGGAGCCGGTTATAAGCACACTGCCCAGGTATGGGAAACTCTCCACTCTCTCCACAACTGCCCCATCACCGATTGGGAGTTGTGGGGGTGGAGTGTCCGATGGTACAAAATACCCAGGCAGGTGCTTAGTTTTGGTGGGGCTGATGGTAAGGCCCCATCTCTTAGTAGCACGCTCCAGTCTCAGCAGCAGCTATTACCAAATCATCGGCATACATAACGTGGTTGAGCAATAGGGAGCCATCCCTTGACCGCACCCGGGCATCGATCAGCCTCCCATTATATCTGTACCAAATGGAGATTCCCCCGGTACAGCTATTGAAGGCTTCATGAACTACGTGGTCAAAATAGATGTTAAATAATGTGGGAGGACATCCCTGTCGCACCCCAAGGTGTACAGGGAATGGCTCCAACTCCTGGACACGTAGTTTTACCCGGGCCCGCTCACCATCATGAAGGTCTTTAATGATCATGAGCAGGGAGTCAGGGACTCCGAAAGCACGAAGAACAACCCAGAGCCCAGGCCTACTGATGGTATCATAGGCCTTGACCAGGTCAATAAAGCAGAGATGTAGGTCCTGCTGGAATTCCCTACACCTCTGCTGTAGCAGACGGACAGAAAATATGGCATCTGTGCAGGACCGCCCTTTCCTGAAACCGCATTGTGGCTCCGCAAACCTCTCCTCAGCGTGCCTGGCAAGGCGATGTTGAATAATCCTTGCCAGGACCTTTCCCGGCACACTGAGGAGTGAGATGCCCCTGTAGTTGTTAGTCTGTGCGGTCCCCCTTCTTAAAGAGGGGGACCACCAGGGCATCCTTCCAATCCTCCGGAACCTGTCCAGTGGTCCAGACTGTTATGATGTCATATAGGGCAGTCTGTGCACAAACGCCACCCTCCCTCAGCATTTCGCTTGGGAGATCATCTCTGCCCGGTGCCTTTCCTGGTCTCAGACTCCAGATCGCCTTCAGTACTTCCTCAACAGATGGCACCTCAGCCAGCCACTCACAGGGGGTGACTTCTAATATTTGAGGCACCGCAGCCTCAGCAGGGTCATTCCTCACTTTGTGCCACGATGTTTTCCTGGCTGAGGGATTTCCCCTCGCCCAGGACCTCACAGAAATGCTCAGCAAATCTGTAAACCTGTTCCTGACACACACACACACAGACAGACACAGACACACTCACACAGACACACACAGACACACACACAGACATACACACAGACACACACAGACACACACACAGACACAGACATACACATAGACACACACACACACAGACACACACACAGACACACACACAGACACACACAGACACAGACAGACACACACAGACACACACAGACACACACACAGACACACACACAGACACACACACACAGACACACACACAGACACACGCACAGACACACGCACAGACACACACAGATACACACACAGACACACACAGACACACACACAGACACACACACAGACATGCTGAGTCTCACCGGTGAGACGCACGCGCGGACACTGTGTTTATGTTTGTGTTATCTGTGTATGTGTGTGTGTAATCTGTGTGTAATCTGTGTGTGTGTGTATAATCTGTGTGTGTGTATAATCTGTGTGTGTGTGTAATCTGTGTGTGTATAATCTGTGTGTGTGTATAATCTGTGTGTGTATAATCTGTGTGTGTGTGTAATCTGTGTGTGTGTAATCTGTGTGTGTGTGTAATCTGTGTGTGTGTAATCTGTGTGTGTGTGTAATCTGTGTGTGTGTAATCTGTGTGTAATCTGTGTGTGTAATCTGTGTGTGTGTGTGTGTGTAATCTGTGTGTGTGTGTGGTGTGTGTGTGTGATCTGTGTGTGTGTGATCTATGTGTGTGTGTGTGTAATCTGTGTGTGTATGTAATCTGCGTGTGTGTGTGTAATCTGCGCGTGTGTGTATAATCTGTGTGTGTGATCTGTGTGTGTGATCTGTGTGTGTGTGTGTATATAATCTGTGTGTGTATAATCTCCGTGTGTGTGTGTAATGAGTGTGTGTGTGTAATCTGTGTGTCTAATCTGTGTGTGTGTGATCTGTGTGTGTATATATATTCTGTGTCTATAATCTCTCACTGTGTGTAATCAGTGTGTGTGTGTGCAATCAGTGTGTGTGTAAGCAGTGTGTGTGTGTAATCTGTGTGTGTATGTATTCAGTGTGTGTGTGTAATGTATGTGTAATGTGTAATCTGTGTGTGTGTGTGTAATCTGTGTGTGTATAATCTGTGTGTGTGTATATATAGTGTGTGTGTAATATCTGTGTGTGTATAATCTGTGTGTGTAATCTGTGTGTGTAATCTGTGTGTGTGTGTAATCTGTGTGGGTGTGTGTAATCTGTGTATGTATAATCTGTCTGTGTGTATATATATTGTGTGTATAATCTGTGTGTGTGTGTAATATGTGTGTGATCTGTGTGTGTGTGTAATCTGTGTGTGTGTAATATCTGTGTGTGTGTGTATAATCTGTGTGTGTGTGTGTGTGTAATCTGTGTGTGTGTGTAATCTGTGTGTGTGTAATGTGTGTGTGTAATCTGTGTATGTGTGTGTGTGTCTATCTGTGTGTGTGTAATCTGTGTGTGTGTAATCTGTGTTTGTGTGTAATCTGTGTGTGTGTAATCTGTTTGTGTGTAATCTGTGTGTGTGTAATCTGTGTGTGTGTGTGTGTAATCTGGGTGTGTGTGTGTGGAATCTGTGTGTGTGTGTAATCTGTGTGTGTGTAATCTGTGTGTGTGTAATCTGTGTGTGTGTGTAATCTGTGTGTGTGTGTAATCTGTGTGTGTGTAATCTGTGTGTGTATATTCTGTGTGTGTGTATTCTGTGTGTGTGTAATGTGTGTGTGTGTAATCTGTGTGTGTGTCTATCTGTGTGTGTGTCTATCTGTGTGTGTGTAATCTGTGTGTGTGTAATCTGTGTGTGTATATTCTGTGTGTGTGTATTCTGTGTGTGTGTAATGTGTGTGTGTGTAATCTGTGTGTGTGTCTATCTGCGTGTGTGTGTAATCTGTGTGTAATCTGTGTGTGTGTGTAATCTGTGTGTGTGTGTGTGTAATCTGTGTGTGTGTAATGTGTGTGTGTAATCTGTGTATGTGTGTGTCTATCTGTGTGTGTGTAATCTGTGTGTGTGTAATGTGTGTGTGTGTAATGTGTGTGTGTGTGTGTGTAATCTGTGTGTGTGTAATCTGTGTGTGTGTAATGATCAGCCTCCCATTATATCTGTACCAAATGGAGATTCCCCTGGTACAGCTGTTGAAGGCTTCATGAACTACGTGGTCAAAATAGATGTTAAATAATGTGGGAGGACATCCCTGTCCCACACCAAGTTGAACAGGGAATGGCTCCAACTCCTGGACACGTAGTTTTACCTGGGCCCGCTCACCATTATGAAGGTCTTTAATGATCATGAGCAGAGAGTCAGGGACTCCGAAAGCACGAAGAACAACCCAGAGCCCAGGCCTACTGATGGTATCATAGGCCTTGACCAGGTCAATAAAGCAGAGATGTAGGTCCTGCTGGAATTCCCTACACCTCTGCTGTAGCAGACGGACAGAAAATATGGCATCTGTGCAGGACCGCCCTTTCCTGAAACCGCTTTGGGGCTCCGCAAGCCTCTCCTCAGCGTGCCTGGCAAGGCGATGTTGAATAATCCTTGCCAGGACCTTTCCCGGCACACTGAGGAGTGAGATTCCCCTGTAGTTGTTAGTCTGTGCGGTCCCCCTTCTTAAAGAGGGGGACCACCAGGGCATCCTTCCAATCATCCGGAACCTGTCCAGTGGTCCAGACTGTTATGATGTCATATAGGGCAGTCTGTGCACAAACGCCACCCTCCCTCAGCATTTCGCTTGGGAGATCGTCTCTGCCCGGTGCCTTTCCTGGTCTCAGACGCCAGATCGCCTTCAGTACTTCCTCAACAGATGGCACCTCAGCCAGCCACTCACAGGGGGTGACTTCTAATATTTGAGGCACCGCAGCCTCAGCAGGGTCATTCCTCACTTTGTGCCACGATGTTTTCCTGGCTGAGGGATTTCCCCTCCCCCAGGACCTCACAGAAATGCTCAGCAAATCTGCAAACCTGTTCCTGACACACACACACAGACAGACACAGACACACTCACACACACAGACACACACAGACACACACGGACATACACACAGATACACACAGACACACACACAGACACACACATAGACACACACACACAGACACACACACAGACACACACAGACACACACAGACACAGACAGACACACACAGACACACACAGACACACACACAGATACACACAGACACACGCACAGACACACACACAGACACACGCACAGACACACACACACACAACAACAACAACAACCGCCATTCGCCACTAAGTGGCGGTGACGTCACCACGATGCTTGTGCCAGGCTATGTGCACCCTGAGGCCACGTGAAGTGTCGAACGCCCGCTGGCAGGAGGTCACGGGGCAGACCCAGGTGCCACGGGTCGACTGACTGAGATGACTGGCTGATGCACCACCTGTGCCCCCTACTGTGCCAACGTGCTGTGCTTTAGCCACCCGGCGCTCCGCTCGCTGTTGTGAGCGTCGCTCCTCCGCCCTCCGTTGTTGTTGGAGGGCGACTGCCTCCAACTGCCCAGTAGCATCCTTCACGAGCCTCCTCCACAGAGGCCGATCTTGACACCACTGGTACCAGTCATCGGCAAGTCCACTCAGCTCCACGTCCTCCTGTACCACATCACTCCATCTCTTCTCTAGCCCGTGCCGCGCCCGCTTAGCCCCCTCAATCCGGCCAAACAAAAGCTGTTTCGGCATGCGGTGGCTGGGCATGCGGGCTACATGACCCAGCCATCGCAGCCTTGCCTGCCGGAGGAGCTCACCGATGGGACCCTGCCCAGATCTTTCAAGGATTTGTGAGCTCCTCACACAATCCAGTCTGGTTAAACCCAGGATGGATCGTAGGCAGGCCAGCCTAAATGTTTCTAACCGGCGAAGATGTTCCATTAGGGGGGTCCACGTTTCGCAAGCGTAGAGAAGGGAGGGAATGACCGTGGCCGAGAAGACCTGAAGCTTAGTGCGGAGCGACAGACCAGGTAGCTTCCACACAGCGTTACGCAACCGATGAAAAGATATTGCCGCTCGACTGATTCAGAGTGAGACCTCTGCTGTTAAACTGGAGCCGGTTATAAGCACACTGCCCAGGTATGGGAAACTCTCCACTCTCTCCACAACTGCCCCATCACCGATTGGGAGTTGTGGGGGTGGAGTGTCCGATGGTACAAAATACCCAGGCAGGTGCTTAGTTTTGGTGGGGCTGATGGTAAGGCCCCACCTCTTAGTGGCACGCTCCAGTCTCAGCAGCAGCGTCTCCAACTCCTCCTCTGACTGAGCAGCTATTACCAAGTCATCAGCATACATAACGTGGTTGAGCAATAGGGAGCCATCTCTTGACCGCACCCGGGCATCAATTAGCCTCCCATTATATCTGTACCATATGGAGATTCCCCCGGTACAGCTATTGAAGGCTTCACGAACTACGTGGTCAAAATAGATGTTAAATAATGTGGGAGCCAGAGGACATCCCTGTCGCACCCCAAGGTGTACAGGGAATGGCTCTGACTCCCGGCCACGTAGTTTTACCCGGGCCCGCTCACCATCATGAAGGTCCTTAATGATCGTGAGCAGAGGGTCAGGTACTCCAAAAGCACGAAGAATGACCCAGAGCCCAGGCCTACTGATGGTATCATAGGCCTTGACCAGGTCAATAAAGCAGAGATGTAGGTCTTGTTGGAATTCCCTACACCTCTGCTGTAGCAGACGGACAGAAAATATGGCATCTGTGCAGGACCGCCCTTTCCTGAAACCGCATTGGGGCTCCGCAAGCCTCTCCTCAACGTGCCTGGCAAGGCGATGCTGAATAATCCTTGCCAGGACCTTTCCCGGCACACTGAGGAGTGAGATGCCCCTGTAGTTGTTACAGTCTGTGCGGTCCCCCTTCTTAAAAAGGGGGACCACCAGGGCATCCTTCCAATCCTGCGGAACCCGTCCAGTGGTCCAGACTGTTGTTATGATGTCATATAGGGCAGTCTGTGCACAAACGCCACCCTCCCTCAGCATTTCGCTTGGGAGATCATCTCTGCCCGCTGCCTTTCCTGGTCTCAGACTCCGGATCGCCTTCAATACTTCCTCAGCAGATGGCACCTCAGCCAGCCACTCACAGGGGGTGACTTCATCCAATATTTGAGGCACCGCAGCCTCAGCAGGGTCATCCTCACTTTGTGCCACGATGTTTCCTGGCCGAGGGATTTTCCCTCCCCCAGGACCTCACAGAAATGCTCAGCAAATCTGCGAACCTGTTCCTGGGGGTCGGAAATTGGATCACCGTTTTTTCCCCTAATGATGGTAATAGGTGTGGCGCTGCAGGTTACTTTTTTGATGGAGTTAAATAGAGATTTGTGATCACGGGCCACTGAGGCAGACTCCATCTCCTCAGCAACCCGCGACCACCACCCATCCTTGCAGCGCCTCACGGCTCTCCGAACCTCCGAGCGAAGGCTGCGGTAAGCCTCCTCATTCTCTGACGTGGGATTCTGTAGCCGATGACAGTGGGCCTGTCGCTTTTTCTCAACCATCCTGAACAACTCCTCTGTCATCCAGGGTGTCTGGGGAGGTCTGGACCGTGTACCCAAAGCAGCCATTGCAGCTGCATGAGTCACAGTCCTAAACCTCGCCCATTTACCCTCGACATCAGGAGGAGTCGGGGACGATGCCAATCCCAGCCGCAAGCGATGATGAAATTCTCGCTTGCAACTTTCATCAGATAACTGAGACCAGGCCACTTTAGGTTGGAATGGGGTCCTGGGTGTACACCCACCACCGGAGTGGAAGAATGGCAGGCGCATCTTACAGATGACTAGTCGATGGTCAGAGGGCAGATCAGCTCCACGGTAGGTCCTGGTGTCAAGGACATGGGCTCGCATTCACTGGTCCGTCACTATGTAGTCCAGCAGATGTTCTTGCTTGGACCCGACATGCATCCATGATGTTGTGTGGATGCGCCGATGCCGGAACAGCGTATTGGTAATTACAAGCCCATGGGCTGCACAAAAATCTAGCAGCCTCCTACCGTTGTTATTGAGCTGATCTGGCCCATGCCCTCCAATCACTCCAGACCAGGTGCCAGTATCATGACCAACTCGGGCATTGAAGTCACCCAACATGATGACTCTATCCCGAGGGGCCACTTTAGCCAGCACCTGTGACAGGAGGTCATAGAAGGCATCTGACTCATCGGCTTTGCCTGCATCCCTCCACGGATGTTCATCTTCGGTGGGGGCATAAGTAACCACGACCACCATTCCTCGCCTCCGGTTGATGGGAAGGCGAGCCCAAAGTAGCCTGGGGCTTACAGCTTCCCACACCTCACCGCCACGCTCCCACGCCCCCTTCATTCTTTTGTTCGAAAGAAGACCCACACCCTGTTGTTTGGCAGTCTGCTGCCCCAAGTAGAGGACTGTCCACCCCTCATGGTGGCAGGAGCCAGAGCCGGTCCACCGGACCTCCTGAATGCCGCATAGATCCAGGCGGTACCGGTCCAGCTCCCGACAGAGGAGTGGCAGCCTCTCCTCTGCAGTGAGCGTTCGAACATTCCACGTGGCCACCCGTAGTGGCTTTTCGTTGTTTCTGGAGTAGCCCCGAGGGTAGGTATTCAATCTCCTGGCTCCGCCAATTGGGGTTTGGCCAGGAGACGTCATAGACGCCTGGCCCCCCGGGGCCTCCGGCACAAGCTTAGTTGTTACATATTTCAGTTTAATTCGTGGTTTCGTGGTAATTAATTGAAGGTGGAGGGGTTACCAGCCCCTCGCACCCGTCCAAAGCCCCCGTTTAGCCCCTGTGGTGGACACATATGCCATGAGGGGAGGAGCCAATCAAAATTGGATCTCCCCCCACAGCGCTGTCCATGACAGAGTTGCCCGTCCGGCACCGCGAGGAGGTAGGGGGTTGTTTTGTGTAATCTGTGTGTGTGTGTGTATAATCTGTGTGTGTATAATCTGTGTGTGTATAATCTGTGTGTGTATAATCTGTGTGTGTGTGTAATCTGTGTGTGTGTGTAATCTGTGTGTGTGTGTAATCTGTGTGTAATCTGTGTGTGTGTAATGTGTGTGTGTGTAATCTGTGTGTGTGTAATCTGTGTGTGTGTAATGTGTGTGTGTGTGTGTAATCTGTGTGTGTGTAATCTGTGTGTGTGTAATCTGTGTGTATGTAATCTGTGTGTGTGTAATCTGTGTGTGTGTGTGTGTAATCTGTGTGTGTGTAATCTGTGTGTAATCTGTGTGTGTGTGTAATCTGTGTGTGTGTGTAATCTGTGTGTGTGTAATGTGTGTGTGTGTGTAATCTGTGTGTGTGTAATCTGTGTGTGTGTAATCTGTGTATGTAATCTGTGTGTGTGTAATCTGTGTGTGTGTAATCTGTGTGTGTGATCTGTGTGTGTGTGTAATCTGTGTGTGTAATGTGTGTGTGTGTAATCTGTGTGTGTATAATCTGTGTGTGTGTAATGTGTGTGTGTGTGTAATGTGTGTGTGTGTAATCTGTGTGTGTATAATCTGTGTGTGTCTGTGTGTGTGTATAATCTGTGTGTAATCTGTGTGTGTGTAATCTGTGTGTAATCTGTGTGTGTGTAATCTGTGTGTAATCTGTGTGTGTAATCTGTGTGTAATCTGTGTGTAATGTGTGTGTGTATAATCTGTGTGTGTATAATCTGTGTGTAATCTGTGTGTAATGTGTGTGTATAATCTGTGTGTGTCTGTGTGTGTGTGTATAATCTGTGTGTAATCTGTGTGTGTGTAATCTGTGTGTGTGTGTAATCTGTGTGTAATCTGTGTGTGTGTGTAATCTGTGTGTAATCTGTGTGTGTGTAATCTGTGTGTAATCTGTGTGTGTGTGTAATCTGTGTGTAATCTGTGTGTGTGTGTAATCTGTGTGTAATCTGTGTGTGTGTAATGTGTGTGTGTGTAATCTGTGTGTG
This sequence comes from Petromyzon marinus, assembly GCF_048934315.1. Classification (NCBI taxonomy): domain Eukaryota; kingdom Metazoa; phylum Chordata; class Hyperoartia; order Petromyzontiformes; family Petromyzontidae; genus Petromyzon; species Petromyzon marinus. The sequence goes on along the minus strand of NC_133725.1, from coordinate 7,158,448 downwards.
TGTGTAATGTGTGTGTGTGTAATCTGTGTGTATGTAATCTGTGTGTAATCTGTGTGTGTGTGTGTAATCTGTGTGTGTGTGTGTGTGTAATGTGTGTGTGTGTAATGTGTGTGTGCGTGTGTAATCTGTGTGTGTGTAATCTGTGTGTGTGTATAATCTGTGTGTGTCTGTGTGTGTGTGTGTAATCTGTGTGTGTGTGTGTAATCTGTGTGTAATCTGTGTGTGTGTGTAATCTGTGTGTGTGTGTGTGTAATGTGTGTGTGTAATGTGTGTGTGTAATCTGTGTGTAATCTGTGTGTGTAATCTGTGTGTGTGTGTGTAATGTGTGTGTGTAATGTGTGTGTGTAATGTGTGTGTAATCTGTGTGTAATCTGTGTGTGTGTAATGTGTGTAATCTGTGTGTATAATCTGTGTGTGTAATCTGTGTGTATAATCTGTGTGTGTAATCTGTGTGTAATCTGTGTATGTGTGTGTAATCTGTATGTGTGTAATCTGTGTGTGTAATCTGTGTGTGTGTGTGTGTGTAATCTGTGTGTGTGTAATGTGTGTATAATCTGTGTGTAATCTGTGTGTGTGTGTATAATCTGTGTATAATCTGTGTGTAATGTGTGTGTGTGTAATCTGTGTGTGTGTAATGTGTGTGTGTGTATGTGTGTGTGTAATCTGTGTGTGTCTGTGTGTAATCTGTGTGTGTGTAATGTGTGTGTATAATCTGTGTGTAATCTGTGTGTGTGTGTAATCTGTGTATAATCTGTGTGTAATCTGTGTGTGTGTGTGTAATCTGTGTATAATCTGTGTGTAATCTGTGTGTGTGTGTGTAATCTGTGTATAATCTGTGTGTGTAATCTGTGTGTAATCTGTGTGTGTGTAATCTGTGTGTGTGTGTGTAATCTGTGTGTAATCTGTGTATAATCTGTGTGTGTAATCTGTGTATAATCTGTGTGTAATCTGTGTATAATCTGTGTGTAATCTGTGTGTGTAATGTGTGTAATCTGTGTGTGTAATCTGTGTGTAATCTGTGTGTGTGTATAATCTGTGTGTAATCTGTGTAATCTGTGTGTGTGTGTAATCTGTGTGTAATCTGTGTGTGTAATCTGTGTGTAATCTGTGTGTGTGTAATCTGTGTGTAATCTGTGTGTGTGTAATGTGTGTGTGTAATCTGTGTGTAATCTGTGTGTGTGTGTAATGTGTGTGTGTAATGTGTGTAATCTGTGTGTGTGTGTGTAATGTGTGTGTGTGTAATCTGTGTGTAATCTGTGTGTGTGTAATCTGTGTGTAATGTGTGTGTGTAATCTGTGTGTAATCTGTGTGTGTGTGTAATGTGTGTGTGTAATGTGTGTAATCTGTGTGTGTGTGTAATGTGTGTGTGTAATGTGTGTAATCTGTGTGTGTGTGTAATGTGTGTGTGTGTGTGTAATCTGTGTGTAATCTGTGTGTGTAATCTGTGTGTAATCTGTGTGTGTGTGTAATCTGTGTAATCTGTGTGTAATCTGTGTGTGTGATGTGTGTGTGTGTGTAATCTGTGTGTAATCTGTGTGTGTGTGTAATCTGTGTGTAATGTGTGTGTGTGTAATCTGTGTGTAATGTGTGTAATCTGTGTGTGTAATCTGTGTAATCTGTGTGTGTGTGTAATCTGTGTGTAATCTGTGTGTGTGTAATCTGTGTGTGTGTGTGTGTGTAATCTGTGTGTGTGTAATGTGTGTGTGTGTGATGTGTGTGTGTAATGTGTGTGTGTGTAATCTGTGTGTGTGTAATGTGTGTAATCTGTGTGTGTGTGTAATGTGTGTAATCTGTGTGTGTGTTTCTGTGTGTGTGTGTGCAGGCTGCCCGCGGCTGTCCCCACGCTCGCTCTCCGCCCTCTCTCCGTGTCCGCGTCTGCGTGTTCTGGACGTGCGCCGCTGCCCCCTCATGGACCCCACCGCCTGCACCTCCAGCCGATCCACCAACCCCAAGCTCACCATCCTGCACTAGCGCCCTCGCTATACACTACACTATACACTACACTATACACTACACTACTACACTATACACTACACTATACACTACACTATACACTACTACACTACACTATACACTACACTATACACTACACACTACACTATACACTACTACACTATACACTACACTATACACTACACTATACACTACTATACACTACACTATACACTACACTATACACTACACTATACACTATACACTACACTATACACTACACTATACACTACACTATACACTACACTATACACTACACTATACACTACACTATACACTACACTATACACTACACTATACACTACACTATACACTACACTATACACTACACTATACACTACACTATACACTACACTATACACTACACTATACACTACTACACTATACACTACACTATACACTATACACTACACTATACACTACACTATACACTACACTATACACTATACACTACACTATACACTACACTATACACTACACTATACACTACACTATACACTATACACTACACTATACACTACACTATACACTACACTATACACTACACTATACACTACACTATACACTACACACTACACTATACACTACTACACTATACACTACACTATACACTACACTATACACTACACTATACACTACACTATACACTACACTATACACTACTACACTATACACTACACTATACACTACACTATACACTACACTATACACTACTACACTATACACTACACTATACACTACACTATACACTACACTATACTATACACTACCACACTATACACTACACTATACACTACACTATACACTACACTATACACTACCACACTACTACACTACACACTATACACTACACTATACACTACACTATACACTACACTATACACTACACTATTACACTACACTATACACTACCACACTACACTACCACACTACTACACTATACACTACTACACTATACACTACACTATACACTACACTACTACACTACACTATACACTACCACACTACACTATACACTACACTATACACTACCACACTACTACACTATACACTACCACACTACTACACTACACTATACACTACACTATACACTACACTATACACTACACTATACACTACACTATACACTACACTACACACTACACTATACACTACACTATACACTACTACACACTACACTATACACTACACTATACACTACCACACTACACTATACACTACCACACTATACACTACTACACTATACACTACCACACTATACACTACACTATACACTACCACACTACTACACTACACTATACACTACTACACTATACACTACACTATACACTACCACACTACACTATACACTACCACACTACTACACTATACTATACACTACACTATACACTACACTATACACTACCACACTACACTATACACTACCACACTACTACACTACACTATACACTACCACACTACTACACTATACACTACCACACTACTACACTACACTATACACTACTACACTATACACTACACTACTACACTATACACTACACTATACACTACCACACTACACTATACACTATCACACCACTACACTATACACTACTACACTATACACTACTACACTATACACTACACTATACACTACCACACTACACTATCACACTACACTATACACTACCACACTACTACACTATACACTACTACACTACACTACACACTACCACACTATTACACTACACTATACATTACACTATACACTACACACTACTACATGATACACTACACTCGCTCGCTCACTCACACACTATGCACTACACTACACTCGCACACTCACTCACACGTTTGAGGCTGAGTCGACCTAGGGGAGGTCCAGGACCCCACTCACTCGCACGCAGCCACACACGTACGTACTAGCAGCACGCCACTCAAGAGAGGGCAGAGCCTGGCGCACAGTAGCATAGGCAACTTGTACATATTAACATCTTGTAGGGTCACACACACACTAACACACTCCAACCTCGAGACCCGGTCACCCCGAGTCTCCACCCTGAGTCTCCCACCCTGAGTCTCCCACCCTGAGTCTCCCACCCTGAGACCCGGTCACCCTGAGTCTCCCACCCCGAGACCCGGTCACCCCGAGTCTCCACCCTGAGTCTCCCACCCTGAGTCTCCCACCCCGAGACCCGGTCACCCTGAGTCTCCCACCTCGAGACCCGGTCACCCCGAGTCTCCACCCTGAGTCTCCCACCCTGAGTCTCCCACCCCGAGACCCGGTCACCCCGAGTCTCCCACCCTGAGACCCGGTCACCCTGAGTCTCCCACCCTGAGTCTCCCACCCCGAGACCCGGTCACCCCGAGTCTCCCACCCTGAGTCTCCCACCCTGAGTCTCCCACCCCGAGACATGGTCACCCCGAGTCTCCAACCTCGAGACCCGGTCACCCCGAGTCTCCCACCCTGAGTCTCCCACCCCGAGTCTCCCACCCTGAGACCCGGTCACCCTGAGTCTCCCAGCCTGAGACCCGGTCACCCCGAGTCTCCCAGCCTGAGACCCGGTCACCCCGAGTCTCCCAGCCTGAGACCCGGTCACCCCGAGTCTCCTACCCCGAGACCCGGTCACCCTGAGTCTCCCACCCCGAGTCTCCAACCTCGAGACCCGGTCACCCCGAGTCTCCCACCCCTGCAGTTGACCGCCAAGAGAGACCCCCAGCAAGGCCGGGGCCAGGCCAAGCCGGGCGAGGATTAGGGCCGGGCCAGGGTTAGAGCAGTGGTTAGGGCCAAGGTTAGGCCCAGGTCTTGGCTAGGCCAGGGTTAGGGCCAAGGTTAGGCCCAGGGCCTGGCTAGACCAGGGTTAGGCCCAGGGCCAGGGTTATAGAACCCAGGGCAAGGTTAGGCCCCAGGGTTAGGGCCCGGGGATTATAACCAGGCCCACTGGTTAGGCCACACAGGGCCCCTGTGTGTAGAGAGTGGCCATGGGAGAGTAGCTGTAAGTGAGGGGTGAGGGGTTGAAGTCCCAGAGATTGGTCCGGGACTCCCTTTCACTCCCTCGAAGTTTTACTTGGTATAGGCGGTCTCTCTCTCTCTGACTGTACCATCTCTCGATTACTCAACCATCTCTCCACCTCTCTCCATCCCTCAGTCTCTGCATATTCCTCCAGCTATTGCGTTTGTTCGCGTTTCTATCGCCCCACCCACCACCACCTATCCCACGAACCCACGTGACCCGATGACCAGGTTTCTCCACTGCTGGTGGCCGCTTGAACACCCCCAATGCAGTCCCCACCCTCCCCTCAACTCGCGTGAACTTCGACCTTTAACCCCTTAGCACCGCCCCACTACCTCCTCCCCACCCACTAACCCTCCCACCCACCCGCTAACCCTCCCACCCACGCCTAAGCTCGTCTCTTGATTGGTTCGGACTCCGCGTTGTACATAGAGTAACACTGCCCCCAACCCCCCACCCCCGCGTGTCACGTGACTGAATAAACGTTTTTTTGACAAACCCCAGAGCCCTGCCTCTTGACTTGAGAGCCTGGGTTCAACACTGGGTCTGGGTGTCTCTCTCTCAGGGGGTTCACGATGGCCGTGTCAGAGACACTGAGAGCCTGGGTTCAACACTGGGTCTGGGTGTCTCTCTCTCAGGGGGTTCATAATGGTCGTGTCAGAGACACTGAGAGCCTGGGTTCAACACTGGGTCTGGGTGTCTCTCTCTCAGGGGGTTCACGATGGCCGTGTCAGAGACACTGAGATCCTGGGTTCAACACTGGGTCTGGGTGTCTCTCTCTCTCAGGGGGTTCACGATGGCCGTGTCAGAGACACTGAGAGCCTGGGTTCAACACTGGGTCTGGGTGTCTCTCTCTCTCAGGGGGTTCACGATGGCCGTGTCAGAGACACTGAGACCCTGGGTTCAACACTGGGTCTGAGTGTCTCTCTCAGGGGGTTCATAATTGTCGTGTCAGAGACACTGAGAGCCTGGGTTCAACACTGGGTCTGGGTGTCTCTCTCTCAGGGGGTTCACGATGGCCGTGTCAGAGACACTGAGAACCTGGGTTCAACACTGGGTCTGGGTGTCTCTCTCTCAGGGGGTTCACGATGGCCGTGTCAGCGACACTGAGAGCCTGGGTTCAACACTGGGTCTGGGTGTCTCTCTCTCAGGGGGTTCACGATGGCCGTGTCAGAGACACTGAGACCCTGGGTTCTACACTGGGTTAGAGTGTCTCTCTCTCAGGGGGTTCACGATGGTCGTGTCAGAGACACTGAGAACCTGGGTTCAACACCGAGTCTGGGTCTCTCTCAGGGGGTTCACGATGGCCGTGTCAGAGACACTGAGAGCCTGGGTTCAACACTGGGTCTGGGTGTCTCTCTCTCTCTCTCAGGGGGTTCACGATGGCCGTGTCAGAGACACTGAGAGCCTGGGTTCAACACCGAGTCTGGGTCTCTCTCTCAGGGGGTTCACGATGGCCGTGTCAGAGACACTGAGAGCCTGGGTTCAACACTGGGTCTGGGTGGCTCTCTCTCAGGGGGTTCACGATGGCCGTGACAGAGACACTGAGAGCCTAGGTTCAACACTGGGTCTGGGTGTCTCTCTCAGGGGGTTCACGATGGCCGTGTCAGAGACACTGAGAGCCTGGGTTCAACACTCGGTCTGGGTGTCTCTCTCTCTCAGGGGGTTCACGATGGCCGTGTCAGAGACACTGAGAGCCTGGGTTCAACACTGGGTCTGGGTGTCTCTCTTAGGGGGTTCATAATTGTCGTGTCAGAGACACTGAGAGCCTGGGTTCAACACTGGGTCTGGGTGTCTCTCTTAGGGGGTTCATAATTGTCGTGTCAGAGACACTGAGACCCTGGGTTCAACACTGGGTCTGGGTGTCTCTCTCTCTCAGGGGGTTCACGATGGCCGTGTCAGAGACACTGAGAGCCTGGGTTCAACACTGGGTCTGGGTGTCTCTCTCAGGGGGTTCACGATGGCCGTGTCAGAGACACTGAGAGACTGGGTTCAACACTCGGTCTGGGTTTCTTTCTCTCAGGGGGTTCACGATGGCCGTGTCAGAGACATTGAGGGCCGTGGTTCAACACTGGGTCTGAGTGTCTCTCTCAGGGGGTTCACGATGGCCGTGTAAGAGATTGAGATCCTGGGTTCAACACTGGGTCTGAGTGTCTCTCAGGGGGTTCATGATGGCCCTGTCAGACACTGAGAACCTGGGTTCAACACTGGATCTGGGTGTCTCTCTCTCTCAGGGGGTTCACGATGGCCGTGTCAGAGACACTGAGAGCCTGGGTTCAACACTGGGACTGGGTGTCTCTCTCAGGGGGTTCACGATGGCCATGTCAGAGACACTGAGAGCCTGGGTTCAACACTGGGTCTGGGTGGCTCTCTCTCTCTCAGGGGGTTCACGATGGCCGTGTCAGAGACACTGAGATCCTGGGTTCAACACTGGGTCTGGGTGTCTCGCTCTCAGGGGATTCACGATGGCCGTGTCAGAGACACTGAGAGCCTGGGTTCAACACCGAGTCTGGGTCTCTCTCTCAGGGGGTTCACGATGGCCGTGTCAGAGACACTGAGAGCCTGGGTTCAACACTGAGTCTAGGTGTCTCTCTCAGGGGGTTCACGATGGCCGTGTCAGAGACACTGAGAGCCTGGGTTCAACACTGGGTCTGGGTGGCTCTCTCTCAGGGGGTTCACGATGGCCGTGTCAGAGACACTGAGAGCCTGGGTTCAACACTGGGTCTGGGTGTCTCTCTCAGGGGGTTCACGATGGCCGTGTCAGAGACACTGAGAGCCTGGGTTCAACACTGGGTCTGGGTGTCTCTCTCTCTCTCAGGGGGTTCACGATGGCCGTGTCAGAGACACTGAGAGCCTGGGTTCAACACTGGGTCTGGGTGTCTCTCTTAGGGGGTTCATAATTGTCGTGTCAGAGACACTGAGAGCCTGGGTTCAACACTGAGTCTTGGTGTCTCTCTCAGGGGGTTCACGATGGCCGTGTCAGAGACACTGAGATCCTGGGTTCAACACTGGGTCTGGGTGTCTCGCTCTCAGGGGGTTCACGATGGCCGTGTCAGAGACACTGAGAGCCTGGGTTCAACACTGGGTCTGGGTGTCTCTCTCTCAGGGGGTTCACGATGGCCGTGTCAGAGACACTGAGAGCCTGAGTTCAACACTGGGTCTGGGTGTCTCTCTCTCTCTCAGGGGGATCACGATGGCCATGTCAGAGACACTGAGAGCCTGGGTTCAACACTGGGTCTGGGTGTCTCTCTCTCTCTCAGGGGGTTCACGATGGCCGTGTCAGAGACACTGAGAGCCTGGGTTCAACACTCGGTCTGGGTGTCTCTCTCTCAGGGGGTTCACGATGGCCGTGTCAGAGACATTGAGGGCCGTGGTTCAACACTGGGTCTGAGTGTCTCTCTCAGGGGGTTCACGATGGCCGTGTAAGAGATTGAGATCCTGGGTTCAACACTGGGTCTGGGTGTCTCTCTCTCAGGGGGTTCACGATGGCCGTGTCAGAGACACTGAGAGCCTGGGTTCAACACTGAGTCTGGGTGTCTCCCAGGGGGTTCACGATGGCCGTGTCAGAGACACTGAGAGCCTGGGTTCAACACTGGGTCTGGGTGTCTCTCTCTCAGGGGGTTCACGATGGTCGTGTCAGAGACACTGAGACCCTGGGTTCAACACTCGGTCTGGGTGTCACTCTCAGGGGGTTCACGATGGCCGTGTCAGAGACACTGAGACCCTGGGTTCAACACTGGGTCTGGGTCTCTCTCTCTCTCTCTCTCAGGGGGTTCACGATGGCCGTGTCAGAGACACTGAAAGCCTGGGTTCAACACTGGGTCTGGGTGTCTCTCTCAGGGGGTTCACGATGGCCGTGTCAGAGACACTGAGAGCCTGGGTTCAACACTGGGTCTGGGTGTCTCTCTCTCTCAGGGGGTTCACGATGGCCGTGTCAGAGACACTGAGAGCCTGGGTTCAACACTGGGTCTGGGTGTCTCTCTCTCTCAGGGGGTTCACGATGGCCGTGTCAGAGACACTGAGAGCCTGGGTTCAACACTGGGTCTGGGTGTCTCTCTCAGGGGGTTCCTGATGGCCGTGTCAGAGACACTGAGACCCTGGGTTCAACACTGAGTCTGGGTGTCTCTCTCTCTCAGGGGGTTCACGATGGCCGTGTCAGAGACACTGAGACCCTGGGTTCAACACTGGGTCTGGGTGTCTCTCTCAGCGGGTTCACGATGGCCGTGTCAGAGACACTGAGAGCCTGGGTTCAACACTGAGTCTGGGTGTCTCTCTCTCTCAGGGGGTTCATGATGGCCGTGTCAGAGACACTGAGACCCTGGGTTCAACACTGAGTCTGGGTGTCTCGCTCTCAGGGGGTTCACGATGGCCGTGTCAGAGACACTGAGAGCCTGAGTTCAACACTGGGTCTGGGTGTCTCGCTCTCAGGGGGTTCACGATGGCCGTGTCAGAGACACTGAGAACCTGGGTTCAACACCGAGTCTGGGTCTCTCTCTCAGGGGGTTCACGATGGCCGTGTCAGAGACACTGAGAGCCTGGGTTCAACACTGGGTCTGGGTGTCTCTCTCAGGGGGTTCACGATGGCCGTGTCAGAGACACTGAGACCCTGGGTTCAACACTGGGTCTGGGTGTCTCTCTCTCTCTCAGGGGGTTCACGATGGCCGTGTCAGAGACACTGAGAGCCTGGGTTCAACACTGGGTCTGGGTGTCTCTCTCAGGGGGTTCACGATGGCCGTGTCAGAGACACTGAGTGCCTGGGTTCAACACTGGGTCTGGGTGTCTCTCTCTCTCAGGGGGTTCACGATGGCCGTGTCAGAGACACTGAGAGCCTGGGTTCAACACTGGGTCTGGGTGTCTCTCTCAGGGGGTTCACGATGGCCGTGTCAGAGACACTGAGAGCCTGGGTTCAACACTGGGTCTCAGTGTCTCTCTCTCAGGGGGTTCACGGTGGCCGTGTCAGAGACACTGAGACCCTGGGTTCAACACTGAGTCTGGGTGTCTCTCTCAGGGGGTTCACGATGGCCGTGTCAGAGACACTGAGAGCCTGAGTTCAACACTGGGTCTGGGTGTCTCGCTCTCAGGGGGTTCACGATGGCCGTGTCAGAGACACTGAGAGCCTGAGTTCAACACTGGGTCTGGGTGTCTCGCTCTCAGGGGGTTCACGATGGCCGTGTCAGAGACACTTAGATCCTGGGTTCAACACTGGGTCTGGGTGTCACTCTCAGGGGGTTCACGATGGCCGTGTCAGGGACACTGAGACCCTGGGTTCAACACTGAGTCTGGGTGTCTCTCTCTCAGGGGGTTCACGATGGCCGTGTCAGAGACACTGAAAGCCTGGGTTCAACACTGGGTCTGGGTGTCTCTCTCAGGGGGTTCACGATGGCCGTGTCAGAGACACTGAGAGCCTGGGTTCAACACTGGGTCTGGGTGTCTCTCTCTCTCAGGGGGTTCACGATGGCCGTGTCAGAGACACTGAGAGCCTGGGTTCAACACTGGGTCTGGGTGTCTCTCTCTCAGGGGGTTCACGATGGCCGTGTCAGAGACACTGAGAGCCTGGGTTCAACACTGGGTCTGGGTGTCTCTCTCTCAGGGGGTTCACGATGGCCGTGTCAGAGACACTGAGAGCCTGGGTTCAACACTGAGTCTGGGTGTCTCCCAGGGGGTTCACGATGGCCGTGTCAGAGACACTGAGACCCTGGGTTCAACACTGGGTCTGGGTGTCTCTCTCTCTCAGGGGGTTCACGATGGAAGTGTCAGAGACACTAGAGCCTGAGTTCAACACTGGGTCTGGGTGTCTCTCTCTCTCAGGGGGTTCACGATGGAAGTGTCAGAGACACTCAGAGCCTGGGTTCAACACTGAGTCTAGGTGTCTCTCTCAGGGGGTTCACGATGGCCGTGTCAGAGAAACTGAGAACCTGGGTTCAACACTGAGTCTGGGTGTCTCTCTCAGGGGGTTCACGATGGCCGTGTCAGAGACACTGAGAGCCTGGGTTCAACACTGAGTCTGGGTGTCTCTCTCTCTCAGGGGGTTCACGATGGCCGTGTCAGAGACACTGAGAGCCTGGGTTCAACACTGAGTCTGGGTGTCTCTCTCTCTCAGGGGGTTCATGATGGCCGTGTCAGAGACACTGAGACCCTGGGTTCAACACTGAGTCTAGGTGTGTCTCTCAGGGGATTCACGATGGCCGTGTCAGAGACACTGAGAGCCTGAGTTCAACACTGGGTCTGGGTGTCTCGCTCTCAGGGGGTTCACGATGGCCGTGTCAGAGACACTGAGAGCCTGAGTTCAACACTGGGTCTGGGTGTCTCGCTCTCAGGGGGTTCACGATGGCCGTGTCAGAGACACTGAGAGCCTGGTTTCAACACTGGGTCTGGGTGTCTCTCTCTCTCAGGGGGTTCACGATGGCCGTGTCAGAGACACAGAGAGCCTGGGTTCAACACTGGGTCTGAGTGTCTCTCTCTCAGGGGGTTCACGATGGCCGTGTCAGAGACACTGAGAGCCTGGGTTCAACACTGAGTCTGGGTGTCTCTCTCAGGGGTTCACGATGGCCGTGTCAGAGACACTGAGATCCTGGGATCAACACTGGGTCAGGGTGTCTCAGCGGGTTCAGGATGGCCGTGTCAGAGACACTGAGAGCCTGGGTTCAACACTGGGTCTGGGTGTCTCTCTCAGGGGGTTCACGATGGCCGTGTCAGAGACACAGAGAGCCTGGGTTCAACACTGGGTCTGGGTGTCTCTCTCTCAGGGGGTTCACGATGGCCGTGTCAGAGACACTGAGAGCCTGGGTTCAACACTGGGTCTGGGTGTCTCCCAGGGGGTTCACGATGGCCGTGTCAGAGACACTGAGAGCCTGGGTTCAACACTGGGTCTGGGTGTCTCTCTTTTTCTCAGGGGGTTCACGATGGCCGTGTCAGAGACACTGAGACCCTGGGTTCAACACTGGGTCTGGGTGCCTCTCTCAGGGGGTTCATAATTGTCGTGTCAGAGACACTGAGACCCTGGGTTCAACACTGAGTGTAGGTGTCTCTCTCAGGGGGTTCACGATGGCCGTGTCAGAGACACTGAGAGCCTGGGTTCAACACTGGGTCTGGGTGTCTCGCTCTCAGGGGGTTCACGATGGCCGTGTCAGAGACACTGAGAGCATGAGTTCAACACTGGGTATGGGTGTCTCGCTCTCAGGGGGTTCACGATGGCCGTGTCAGAGACACAGAGAGCCTGGGTTCAACACTGGGTCTGAGTGTCTCTCTCTCAGGGGGTTCATAATTGTCGTGTCAGAGACACTGAGACCCTGCGTTCAACACTGAGTCTAGGTGTCTCTCTCAGGGGGTTCACGATGGCCGTGTCAGAGACACTGAGAGCCTGAGTTCAACACTGGGTCTGGGTGTCTCGCTCTCAGGGGGTTCACGATGGCCGTGTCAGAGACACTGAGAGCCTGGGTTCAACACTGGGTCTGGGTGTCTCTCTCTCTCAGGGGGTTCACGATGGCCGTGTCAGAGACACTGAGAGCCTGGGTTCAACACTGGGTCTGGGTCTCTCTCTCAGGGGGTTCACGATGGCCGTGTCAGAGACACTGAGAACCTGGGTTCAACACCAAGTCTGGGTGTCTCTCTCAAGGGGTTCACGATGGCCGTGTCAGAGACACTGAGAACCTGGGTTCAACACTGAGACTGGGTGTCTCTCTCTCTCAGGGGGTTCACGATGGCCGTGTCAGAGACACTGAGACCCTGGGTTCAACACTGGGTCTGAGTGTCTCTCTCTCAGGGGGTTCACGGTGGCCGTGTCAGAGACACTGAGAGCCTGGGTTCAACACTGGGTCTGGGTGTCTCTCTCAGGCGGTTCACGATGGCCGTGTAAGAGACACTGAGAGCCTGGGTTCAACACTGGGACTGGGTGTCTCTCTCTCTCGCTCAGGGGGTTCACGATGGCCGTGTCCGAGACACTGAAAGCCTGGGTTCAACACTGGGTCTGAGTGTCTCTCTCAGGGGTTTCACGATGGCCGTGTCAGAGACACTGAAAGCCTGGGTTCAACACTGGGTCTGGGTCTCTCTCAGGGGTTTCACGATGGCCGTGTCAGAGACACTGAGAGCCTGGGTTCAACACTGGGTCTGGGTGTCTCTCTCTCTCTCTCAGGGGGTTCACGATGGCCGTGTCAGAGACACTGAGAGCCTGGGTTCAACACTGGGTCTGGGTGTCTCTCTCAGGGGGTTCACGATGGCCGTGTCAGAGACACTGAGAGCCTGGGTTCAACACTGGTTCTGGGTGTCTCTCTCAGCGGGTTCACGATGGCCGTGTCAGAGACACTGAGAGCCTGGGTTCAACACTGGGTCTGGGTGTCTCCCTCAGGGGGTTCACGATGGCCGTGTCAGAGACACTGAGACCCTGGGTTCAACACTGGGTCTGAGTGTCTCTCTCTCAGGGGGTTCACGGTGGCCGTGTCAGAGACACTGAGAGCCTGGGTTCAACACTGGGTCTGGGTGTCTCCCTCAGGGGGTTCACGATGGCCGTGTCAGAGACACTGAGACCCTGGGTTCAACACTGGGTCTGGGTGCCTCTCTCAGGGGGTTCATAATTGTCGTGTCAGAGACACTGAGAGCCTGGGTTCAACACTGAGTGTAGGTGTGTCTCTCAGGGGATTCACGATGGCCGTGTCAGAGACACTGAGAGCCTGAGTTCAACACTGGGTCTGGGTGTCTCGCTCTCAGGGGGTTCACGATGGCCGTGTCAGAGACACAGAGAGCCTGGGTTCAACATTGGGTCTGGGTGTCTCTCTCTCTCAGGGGGTTCACGATGGCCGTGTCAGAGACACTGAGAGCCTGGGTTCAACACTGGGTCTGAGTGTCTCTCTCTCTCAGGGGGTTCACGATGGCCGTGTCAGAGACACTGAGAGCCTGGGTTCAACACTGGGTCTGGGTGTCTCTCTCTCTCAGGGGGTTCACGATGGCCGTGTCAGAGACACTGAGAGCCTGGGTTCAACACTGGGTCTGGGTCTCTCTCTCAGGGGGTTCACGATGGCCGTGTCAGAGACACTGAGAGCCTGGGTTCAACACTGGGTCTGGGTGTCTCTCTCAGGGGGTTCACAATGGCCGTGTCAGAGACACTGAGAACCTGGGTTCAACACCAAGTCTGGGTGTCTCTCTCAAGGGGTTCACGATGGCCGTGTCAGAGACACTGAGAGCCTGGGTTCAACACTGAGACTGGGTGTCTCTCTCTCTCAGGGGGTTCACGATGGCCGTGTCAGAGACACTGAGACCCTGGGTTCAACACTGGGTCTGAGTGTCTCTCTCTCAGGGGGTTCACGGTGGCCGTGTCAGAGACACTGAGAGCCTGGGTTCAACACTGGGTCTGGGTGTCTCTCTCAGGGGGTTCATAATGGCCGTGTCAGAGACACTGAGACCCTGGGTTCAACACTGGGTCTGAGTGTCTCTCTCTCAGGGGGTTCACGGTGGCCGTGTCAGAGACACTGAGAGCCTGGGTTCAACACTGGGTCTGGGTGTCTCTCTCAGGCGGTTCACGATGGCCGTGTAAGAGACACTGAGAGCCTGGGTTCAACACTGGGACTGGGTGTCTCTCTCTCTCGCTCAGGGGGTTCACGATGGCCGTGTCCGAGACACTGAAAGCCTGGGTTCAACACTGGGTCTGAGTGTCTCTCTCAGGGGGTTCACGATGGCCGTGTCAGAGACACTGAAAGCCTGGGTTCAACACTGGGTCTGGGTCTCTCTCAGGGGTTTCACGATGGCCGTGTCAGAGACACTGAGAGCCTGGGTTCAACACTGGGTCTGGGTGTCTCTCTCTCTCTCTCAGGGGGTTCACGATGGCCGTGTCAGAGACACTGAGAGCCTGGGTTCAACACTGGGTCTGGGTGTCTCTCTCTCAGGGGGTTCACGATGGCCGTGTCAGAGACTCTGAGAGCCTGGGTTCAACACTGAGTCTAGGTGTCTCTCTCAGGGGGTTCATAATGGCCGTGTCAGAGACACTGAGACCCTGGGTTCAACACTGGGTCTGGGTGTCTCTCTCTCAGGGGGTTCACGATGGCCGTGTCAGAGACACTGAGAGCCTGGGTTCAACACTGAGTCTAGGTGTCTCTCTCAGGGGGTTCACGATGGCCGTGTCAGAGACACTGAGAGCCTGGGTTCAACACTGGGTCTGGGTGTCTCTCTCTCAGGGGGTTCACGATGGCTGTGTCAGAGACACTGAGAGCCTGAGTTCAACACTGGGTCTGGGTGTCTCTCTCTCAGGGGGTTCACGATGGCCGTGTCAGAGACACTTAGAGCCTGGGTTCAACACTGGGTCTGGGTGTCTCTCTCTCTCAGGGGGTTCACGATGGCCGTGTCAGAGACACTGAGAGCCTGTGTTCAACACTGGGTCTGGGTGTCTCTCTCAGGTGGTTCACGATGGCCGTGTCAGAGACACTGAGAACCTGGGTTCAACACCGAGTCTGGGTCTCTCTCTCAGGGGGTTCACGATGGCCGTGTCAGAGACACTGAGAACCTGGGTTCAACACTGAGACTGGGTGTCTCTCTCTCTCAGGGGGTTCACGATGGCCGTGTCAGAGACACTGAGACCCTGGGTTCAACACTGGGTCTGGGTGTCTCTCTCAGGGGGTTCATAATGGCCGTGTCAGAGACACTGAGACCCTGGGTTCAACACTGGGTCTGAGTGTCTCTCTCTCAGGGGGTTCACGGTGGCCGTGTCAGAGACACTGAGAGCCTGGGTTCAACACTGCGTCTGGGTGTCTCTCTCAGGCGGTTCACGATGGCCGTGTAAGAGACACTGAGACCCTGGGTTCAACACTGGGTCTGGGTGTCTCTCTCTCAGCGCGTTCACGATGGCCGTGTCAGAGACACTGAGAGCCTGGGTTCAACACTGGGTCTGGGTGTCTCTCTCTCAGCGCGTTCACGATGGCCGTGTCAGAGACACTGAGAGCCTGGGTTCAACACTGGGACTGGGTGTCTCTCTCTCAGGGGGTCCACGTTGGCCGTGTCAGAGACACTGAGAGCCTGGGTTCAAGCCCTGGGTCTGGGTGTCTCTCTCACTTAGTCACTCACCCACCCACTCTCTCACCTACCCAATCACTCACCACGATAACCACAAATGACCACAACAACCACCGTGTTAAGTCGTTTATTAATGACAGCAGTAGCGAGCGATAGTGCACTTATTTACACCACGAGCGGGACAAAGACACACACAGAGAGACACACAGACACACACAGACACACACACACACACAGACACACACAGAGACACACACACACAGACACACAGAGACACACACACAGACACACAGACACAAACAGAGACACACACACACAGAGACACACACACAGGGAGACACACAGACACAGAGAGACACACAGACACAGAGAGACACACAGACACAGAGAAAAACACAGAGACACACACAGAGACCCACACAAACACACTCACACAGATAAACAGAGATCCACACACACAAACACAGACACATACAGAGACCCCCACACACACAGACACAGAGACACACACAGACAAACACAGAGACCCACACACACACAAACACAGACACACACAGAGACCCACACAGACACAGAGACACACACACAGACAAACACAGAGATCCACACAAACACACTCACACAGACAAACACAGAGACCCACACACACACACACAGACAAACACAGACACACACAGAGACCCACACACAGACAAACACAGAGGCATAGAGAGACACACACAAACACAGAAGACACAAAGACCCACACACACTCACAGAAGTCACACACTCACAGAAGACCCACACTCACAGAAGACACACACTCACAGAAGACCCACACTCACAGAAGACACACACTCACAGAAGACCCACACTCACAGAAGACACACACTCACAGAAGACACACAGACAGACATCTTTACCAGCACGTGGACACTTCAGACAAAGTACCAAACCAACATTGTACAGCGACTACTAACCACTCACTAACAACACGAACCACTGACTACTGACTACGAACGACCACTGACTAGTAGACGGAATATGTACACACAGACACACACACACAGACACACACACACAGGCACGCAGATACACACACATGCACACGAGATAAAGACAAAGATTCCCCGTGTAGCCTGTGACAGGCTGTAGGGGCAAGTGCTGTTAGCGAGCACCACCTATGAAGGCTACCGGCACGGCACACAGAGCGAGTGGTGTGACCAGCACCACCACGCCCGGCCGCCTTTGTCTCCCCAGTGGCGATGTTTACTACGCTACACCGCACCAGGTACTCATTTGAGGCTGAGTCGACCTAGGGGAGGCCCAGGACCGGTTCAGAGAATCGTTACTGGGTGTGGTGTTGGCCATGAGCGGGAATCGAACCCGGGTCGCTGGGTTCATAGCGCGGCGTAGCGCTAACCACTACACCCACCACTCCCCACACACACACACGCACAGACACACACAGACACACACACACAGACAGACACACAGACACACACACAGACACACACACAGACACACACACAGACACACACACAGACACACACAGACACACACAGACACACACACAGACACACAGACACACACACACAGACACACAGACACAGACACACAGACACACACACAGACACACACAGACACACACATACAGACACACGCACAGACACACACACAGACACACACACAGACACACACACAGACACACACACAGACACACACACAGACACACACAGACACACACAGACACACACACACAGACACACACACAGACACACACAGACACACACACACAGACACACACACAGACACACACACAGACACACACACAGACACACACACAGACACAGACACACACACAGACACACACACAGACACACACACAGACACAGACACACACGCACAGACACACACACACACAGACACACACACAGACACACACACACACAGACACACACACACAGACACACACACACAGACACACACACACAGACACACACAGACACACACACAGACACACACGCACGCACACCGTCTAAAGTGCGCTGAGTTCACGACTTGAGGCGTGGATATTTTGGCGATTTCACCCGGACACAAAAAAATGTTTTTTTAAACCAAAAGAAGCCACCCAAGAGAACGGTCCCCCGTGTAGCCTGGTCAGGACACACACACACATAGAGCACACACACATAGAGCACACACACACAGAGAACACACACACACACATAGAGCACACACACACACAGAGGGCTGTGTGTGTGTGTGTGACCAGGACACACACACAGAGGGCTGTGTGTGTGTGTGACCAGGACAAACACACACAGAGGGCTGTGTGTGTGTGTGACCAGGACAAACACACACACAAGGGGTGTGTGTTTGTGTGTGTGTGACCAGGACACACACACACACAAGGGGTGTGTGTGTGTGACCAGGACACACACACACACAGGGCTGTGTGTGGTGTGTCCTGGTCACACACACAGAGGGCTGTGTGTGTGTGACCAGGACAAACACACACACACAAGGGCTGTGTGTGTGTGTGACCAGGACAAACACACACACACAGAGAGGGCTGTGTGTGTGTGTGACCAGGACACACACACACACAAGGGGTGTGTGTGTGTGGTGTGTCCTGGTCACACACACACACAGAGGGCTGTGTGTGTGTGTTACCAGGACACATCACACACACACAGCCCTTGTGTGTGATGTGGTGTGACCAGGACACATCGCACGCAAGCCCGGCCGCCTTTGTCTCTCCCCCAGTGTCCATACACTCACACACAGCTACAGCTAAAGGTTCCCCCCTATCCCAG
Source organism: Petromyzon marinus (assembly GCF_048934315.1). NCBI lineage: Eukaryota > Metazoa > Chordata > Hyperoartia > Petromyzontiformes > Petromyzontidae > Petromyzon > Petromyzon marinus. Next base: position 7,139,670 of record NC_133725.1, on the reverse strand, counting down.
GTAGCCTCTGCAAGGGCTCTAGGGGCAAGTGCTGCTAGCAGCAGCAGCAGCGGCGGCGTCTGCTGTGACACCCACAGACAGAACCCGGCCGCCTTTGTCTCTCCCCCAGTGGCGATGTTCACCGCCACCGCCACCACTGCACCAGGTCCTCGTTTGAGGCTGAGTCGACCTAGGGGCATGAGGCGCGGGACGGTGGTGGTGGTTGTGGTTGTGGTGGTTGTGGTGGCTCCACACTCACCCGCTCACCATCATCACCACCGTTACCATCATCACCATCATCATCACTACAATCACCACCACCATCACACAACTACCACCGGCGTCTCCACCACCATCACCACCACCACCATCATCACTACCACCACCACCATTACCATCATCACAACCACCACCATTAGCCACCACCACCATCATCACTACCACCACCATTAACCACTACCACCACCACCATTACCATCATCACAACCACCACCATTAACCACCACCATCATCACTACCACCACCATTACCATCATCACAACCACCACCATTAACCACCACCATCATCACTACAACTACCACCACCATTACCATCATCACAACCACCACCATTAACCACCACCACTATCATCACTACTACCACCACCACCACCATTACCATCATCACAACCACCACCATTAACCACCACCATCATCACTACCACCACCATTACCATCATCACAACCACCATCATCGCCACCACCACAAAAGCTCACACAGCGGACACAGCCGAAGCGAACCCAATAAATAAATAAATAATACCCAAAAAGCGCACAACCCAGAGACCACCACAACCACCACAACCTCTAAAACCACCACAACCACAACCTCCACAACCACAACCACCACAACCCCCACAACCTCTACAACCACCACAACCACCACAACCACCACCACCACCACAACCTCTACAACCACCACAACCACCACAACCTCTACCACCACAACCACCACAACCACCACAACCACCACAACCTCTACAACCACCACAACCTCTACAACCACCACAACCACCACAAACTCTACCACCACCACCACCACAACCTCTACAACCACCACAACCACTACAACCACCACAACCACCACAACCACCACAACCTCTACAACCACCACCTCTACAACCACCACCACTACAACCACCACCTCTACAACCACCACCTCTACAACCACCACCACTACAACCACCACCACTACAACCACCACCTCTACAACCACCACCTCTACAACCACCACCACTACAACCACCACCACTACAACCACCACCTCTACAACCACCACCACTACAACCACCACCACTACAACCACCACCTCTACAACCACCACCACTACAACCACCACCTCTACAACCACCACCTCTACAACCACCACCACTACAACCACCACCACTACAACCACCACCTCTACAACCACCACCTCTACAACCACCACCACTACAACCACCACCACTACAACCACCACCTCTACAACCACCACCACTACAACCACCACCACTACAACCACCACCTCTACAACCACTACCACTACAACCACCACCTCTACAACCACCACCTCTACAACCACCACTACTACAACCACCACCACTACAACCACCACCTCTACAACCACCACCTCTACAACCACTACCACTACAACCACCACCTCTACAACCACCACCACTACAACCACCACCTCTACAACCACCACCTCTACAACCACCACCACTACAACCACCACAACCACCTCTACAACCACCACCACAACCTCTACCACCACAACCACCACCACTACAACAACAACCACCACCACCTCTACCACCACCACCACAACCACCACCACCACCTCTACCACCACCACCACAACCACCACCACCACCTCTACCACCACCTCTACCACCACCACCTCTACCACCACCACCACAACCACCACCACCACCTCTACCACCACCTCTACCACCACCACAACCTCTACCACCACCACCACCACTACAACCATCACCACCACCACAACCACCACCACCACCACCACCTCTACCACCACCACAACCTCTACCACCACCACCACTACAACCATCACCACAACCTCTACCACCACCACCTCAACCACCACCACCACCTCTACCACCACCTCTACCACCACCACCTCTACCACCACCACCACTACCACCACCTCTACCACCACCACCACCTCTACCACCACCTCTACCACCACCACCACTACCACCACCTCTACCACCACCATCACAACCACCTCTACCACCACCACAACCTCTACCACCACCACCACTACAACCATCACCACCACCACCTCTACAACCACCACCACCTCTACCACCACCTCTACCACCACCTCTACCACCACCACCACCTCTACCACCACTACCTCTACCACCACCACCACTACCACCACCACCACCACCACCTCTACCACCACCACCACTACCACCACCACCACCTCTACCACCACCACCTCTACCACCACCACCACGGAGTTCCTGAAACCGCAGTGGCAGCGTCTTGCCACGCGGTGGCGGTCGATTGAGTGGGGGGTGGGGGTGGAATGGCAGAGGGGGGTGAGGGGAGGGGTGAGGGGTGAGAGGAGGCTGCCCAATTATTGAACCGTCACGCGTACGTCATCACTCAGACTGCACCATCCAATCAGCTGCCAGGAAAAAAAATAACCCCCACGCAAGATGGCCGCAGGCGGCCAACTCCCCCCCCATGCAACATGGCCGCCGTGAGGTCATAACCCCGACTTAAGCAGCCAATCAGCTGCCAAGAAAGCCCCCCACGCAAGATGGCCGCCGTGGCACCGTCATAACCCCGACTTGAGCAGCCAAACAGCTGCCAGGAAAAAACAAAACCCCCACGCAAGATGGCCGCAGATGCCACCACCCCCCGCCCCATGTAACAATGGCCGCCGTGGTAACGTCATAACCGCGACTTCAGCAGCCAATCAGCTGCAAGAAAATCTCCCCCCCCCCCCCGACGCAAGATGGCCGCAGATGCCACCACCCCCCCTACGGAAGATGGCCACCAGGGTTACGTCATAATCCCGACTTGAACAGCCAATGAGCTACCAGGAAAAACACAAACCGGCCAATATTAACAATCACGTGATGCAAACAATAAAAACGATGCAGCGTCTCGCGCTTAGCTTATTCTTTAAAAAAAAAAAATTACTTAACCTTTTAAATCTTGATTTTTAGAGCTTTCGTGACTGCAGGAATCCACACACTTTGAATCATTTCGGTAAAGTCACGTGGGTAGAAAAATAAAATAAAATGATAATGATGATGATTTACTCGTGTTGCAATCGAAACGCCGCGCGCTATTATTTAATTCATTATTTATCTACCCACCACGTGACTTTACCGACAGACTCAACCGGGTACTTATTCCTGCGGCCGCCAAAGCTTAAGAGTTTAACGAGTTTAAGCTTAAGAGTTTAACGTCGTTCACGACGTTCCCATGGCAACGCCCGCGGGTGTCGCGATCGAAACGTCGTCCGTAAATGACGTCACCTCCTCCTCGTCACGTGGCGTCACAAAGAGTCAGACCTCCCCACTTCAAATATGACGTCACAAAGAGTCAGACCTCCCACCCCCCACCCCCACCTCAAATATGACGTCACATAGAGTCAGACCTCCCACCCCCCCCACCTCAAATATGGCGTCACAAAGAGTCAGACCTCCCACCCCCCCACCTCAAATATGACGTCACAAAGAGTCAGACCTCCCACCCCCCCACCTCAAGTATGACGTCACAAAGAGTCAAACCTCCCACCCCACCTCAAATATGGCGTCACAAAGAGGCAGACCTCCCACCCCCCCACCTCAAGTATGACGTCACAAAGAGTCAGACTTCCCACCCCACCTCAAATATGACGTCACAAACAGTCAAACCTCCCACCCCACCTCAAATATGGCGTCACAAAGAGTCAAACCTCCCACCCCCCACCACCTCAAATATGACGTCACAAAGAGTCAGACCTCCCACCCCCCACCACCTCAAATATGACGTCACAGAGTCAGACCTCCCACCCCCCCACCTCAAGTATTACGTCACAGAGTCATACCTCCCACCCCACCTCAAATATGGCGTCACAAAGAGGCAGACCTCCCACCCCCCCACCTCAAGTATGACGTCACAAAGAGTCAGACTTCCCACCCCACCTCAAATATGACGTCACAAACAGTCAAACCTCCCACCCCACCTCAAATATGGCGTCACAAAGAGTCAAACCTCCCACCCCCCACCACCTCAAATATGACGTCACAAAGAGTCAGACCTCCCACCCCCCACCACCTCAAATATGACGTCACAGAGTCAGACCTCCCACCCCCCCACCTCAAGTATTACGTCACAGAGTCAAACCTCCCACCCCACCTCAAATATGGCGTCACAAAGAGGCTGACATCCCACCCCCCCACCTCAAGTATGACGTCACAAAGAGTCAGACTTCCCACCCCACCTCAAATATGACGTCACAAAGAGTCAAACCTCCCACCCCCTCAAATATGGCGTCACAAAGAGTCAAACCTCCCACCCCACCTCAAATATGGCGTCACAAAGAGGCTGACATCCCACCCCCCCACCTCAAGTATGACGTCACAAAGAGTCAGACTTCCCACCCCACCTCAAATATGACGTCACAAAGAGTCAAACCTCCCACCCCCTCAAATATGGCGTCACAAAGAGTCAAACCTCCCACCCCACCTCAAATATGGCGTCACAAAGAGTCAAACCTCCCACCCCACCTCAAATATGGCGTCACAAAGAGTCAGACATCCCACCCCCCCACAAGTATGACGTCACAAAGAGTCAGACTTCCCACCCCCACCTCAAATATGACATCACAAAGTCAGACCTCCCACCCCCCCTCAAATATGACGTCACAAAGAGTCAAACCTCCCCACCCCCCCTCAAATATGACGTCACAAAGAGTCAAACCTCCCCCACCCCCCACCACCTCAAATATGACGTCACAAAGAGTCAGACCTCCCACCCCCCCACCTCAAGTATGACGTCACAAAGAGTCAAACCTCCCACCCCACCTCAAATATGGCGTCACAAAGAGGCAGACATCCCACCCCCCCACCTCAAGTATGACGTCACAAAGAGTCAAACCTCCCACCCCCCCACCTCAAGTATGACGTCACAAAGAGTCAGACTTCCCACCCCACCTCAAATATGACGTCACAAAGAGTCAAACCTCCCACCCCCTCAAATATGGCGTCACAAAGAGTCAGACATCCCACCCCCCCACCTCAAGTATGACGTCACAAAGAGTCAGACTTCCCACCCCCACCTCAAATATGACATCACAAAGTCAGACCTCCCACCCCCCCTCAAATATGACGTCACAAAGAGTCAGACCTCCCACCCCCCCACCTCAAATGACGTCACAAAGAGTCAGACCTCCCCCACCCCCCACCACCTCAAATATGACGTCACAAAGCTCTGCCCCACCCCCACCCCACCCCGACATATTTCCACATAGAATATCAAGCGGGCTTCGCATCAGCTTGAAACCATCGTCGATGCTGTAGCACGTGCTTGACGTGGCGCCGACGAGGCCGTAGGAGTGTTGCTAGAACAATCCTAGATTGTCATTGAGAGCTGGGAATTTTGATGTGACGTCACGTCTCTCAAACCCCCCCCCCCACCCACGTCACTCATCGTCACGCATGTCTGACCCCCACACACCCCCAGGTGCGTGACGTCATTTATGGCCATTTCATGAGTGTCCAGGACCACACGGCGTGACAAGCCGTCCCAATGCGAACAATTTGTGGATTCTTATCTTGTGGGGGTGACTTTGTGGGGGTGACTTTGTGGGGGTGACTTTGTGGGGTGACTTTAAGGATTCTTATCTTGTGGGGTGACTTTGTGGGGGTGACTTTGTGGGGTGACTTTAAGGATTCTTATCTTGTGGGGGTGACTTTGTGGGGTGACTTTGTGGGGTGACTTTGTGGGGTGACATTGTGGGGGTGACTTTGTGGGGTGATTTTGTGGGGTGACTTTGTGGGGTGACTTTGTGGGGTGACTTTAAGGATTCTTATCTTGTGGGGGTGACTTTGTGGGGTGATTTTGTGGGGGTGACTTTGTGGGGTGACTTTGTGGGGGTGATTTTGTGGGGTGACTTTGTGGGGTGACTTTGTGGGGGTGACTTTGTGGGGGTGACTTTGTGGGGTGACTTTGTGGGGGTGACTTTGTGGGGTGACTTTGTGGGGTGACTTTAAGGATTCTTATCTTGTGGGGGTGACTTTGTGGGGTGACTTTGTGGGGGTGACTTTGTGGGGTGACTTTAAGGATTCTTATCTTGTGGGGGTGACTTTGTGGGGGTGACTTTGTGGGGTGACTTTAAGGATTCTTATCTTGTGGGGGTGACTTTGTGGGGGTGACTTTGTGGGGTGACTTTAAGGATTCTTATCTTGTGGGGGTGCCTTTGTGGGGTGACTTTGTGGGGTGACTTTTGTGGGGGTGACTTTAAGGATTCTTATCTTGTGGGGGTGACTGTGTGGGGTGACTTTGTGGGGTGACTTTAAGGATTCTTATCTTGTGGGGGTGACTTTGTGGGGTGACTTTGTGGGGGTGACTTTGTGGGGTGACTTTAAGGATTCTTTTCTTGTGGGGGTGACTTTGTGGGGTGACTTTGTGGGGGTGACTTTGTGGGGGTGACTTTGTGGGGTGACTTTGTGGGGTGACTTTGTGGGGGTGACTTTGTGGGGTGACTTTGTGGGGTGACTTTGTGGGGGTGACTTTGTGGGGGTGACTTTGTGGGGGTGACTTTGTGGGGGTGACTTTGTGGGGTGACTTTGTGGGGGTGACTTTGTGGGGTGACTTTAAGGATTCTTATCTTGTGGGGGTGACTTTGTGGGGTGACTTTGTGGGGGTGACTTTGTGGGGGTGACTTTGTAGGAGTGACTTTGTGGGGTGACTTTGTGGGGTGACTTTGTGGGAGTGACTTTGTGGGGTGACTTTGTGGGATTTATGAAGGGGTCACAGAGAGACCAACACCGTCTGAATCGGTCTGTAATGAGGAAGGGCACTGATGATGGGTTGTTGATAGGTGTGTGTCTGTCTGTGTGTGTGTGTGTCTGTGTGTGTGTCTGTGTGTCTGTGTCTGTGTGTGTGTGTCTGTGTGTGTCTGTGTGTCTGTGTGTGTCTGTGAGTGTGTGTCTGTGTGTGTGTGTCTGGATGTGTCTGTGTGTGTGTGTGTCTGTGTGTGTCTGTGTGTGTATGTGTGTCTGTGAGTGTGTGTCTGTGTGTGAGTGTGTGTCTGTGTGTGTGTGTCTGTGTGTGTGTGTCTGTGTGTGTGTGTCTGTGTGTGTGTGTGTCTGTGTGTGTCTGTGTATGTGTCTGTGTGTGTGTGTCTGTGTGTGTGTCTGTGTGTCTCTGTGTCTGAGTGTGTGTCTGTGTGTCTCTGTGTGTCTGTGTGTGTCTGTGTATGTGTGTCTCTGTGTGTCTCTGTGTGTCTGTGTGTCTCTGTGTGTCTCTGTGTGTCTCTGTGTGTGTGTCTGTGTCTCTGTGTGTCTCTGTGTCTGTCTCAGTGTGTCTGTCTCCATCTCTCTCTGTCTCTTTGTCTGTGTCTCCGTGTCTCTGTGTCTCTGTGTGTCTTTGTGTGTCTGTGTCTCTGTGTGTGTCTGTGTCTCTGTGTCTCTGTGTGTCTCTGTGCCTCCATCTCTCTCTGTCTCTGTGTCTCCCTCTCTCTCTATACCCTCTCACCCACCCTCTCACCCACCCTCTCACCCACCCTCTCACCCACCCAACCACCCACCCAACCATCCACTCACTCACTCACCCACTCACTCACCCACCCACTCACCCACCCACTCACTCACACACCCACTCACTCACACACTCACCCACTCACTCATTCACCCACTCACTCACTCACCCATTCACCCACTCACTCACCCACTCACTCACCCATTCACCTATTCACCCACCCACTCACCCACTCACCCACCACCCACCCACTCAACTCAACAAGATATTTGCGGGTTTTTTTAAGGTCAAGTCGACCTAGAGGCGAGACGCGAAATGGGCTACACACACCACGTGCCGCAGCTGCCCCATGATGATGGTGATGGTGGTAGTGATGATGATGGTGGTAGTGATGATGATGATGGTAGTAGTGATGATGGTGGTAGTGATGATGGTGGTAGTGATGAGGTGGTGATGCTGATGATAGTGGTGATGGTGATGATGATGCTGATGATAGTGATGATTGCAGTGATGATCATTGTGATGATGATGGTGGTAGTGATGATGATGGTGGTAGTGATGATGATGGTGGTAGTGATGATGGTGGTAGTGATGATGGTGATGATGATAGCGATGATGATGGTGGTAGTGATGATGGTGGTAGTGATGATGGTGGTAGTGATGATGGTGATAGTGATGATGATGGTGGTAGTGATGATGATGATGGTGGTAGTGATGATGGTGATGATGATGGTGATGATGATTGTGATGATTGTGATGATGATGGTGACGCTATGGCCATCAGCCAGAATTGACAAACATATACACAGAACTATGTACACAGACAAAGATCCCCCGTGTAGCCTTGAAACGGGCTGTCGGGGCAAGTGCTGTTAGCGAGTAGCAGCACCTATGACAACCACGGCCGACTCCCGGCCGCCTTTGTCTCTCCCGTAGTGGGCAATGCTTTGACTACACACGACACCGCTATTCCAGAGACTCAGCTGAGGCCGAGTCGACCGTGGTGCTGGTGGTGCCAATCGAACTCCTCGTCTCTAACAACAACAGCAGCAGCAGCAGCAGCTTGGCTAAGTGTTCGGCTGAGGCTTGAATGGGGTTAAGATAGACCCGGGGTTTAGGGTTGGGCATCACTGTAGGGGTTAGTGGGCAGGGTTTAGTGGTCAGGGTTTAGGGTTTAGTGGGCAGGGTTTAGTGGTCAGGGTTTAGGGTTTAGTGGGCAGGGTTTAGTGAGCAGGGTTTAGAGTTTAGTGGTCAGGGTTTAGGGTTTAGTGGTCAGGGTTTAGTAGGCAGGGTTTAGGGTTTAGTGGGCAGGGTTTAGTGGGCAGGGTTTAGTGGTCAGGGTTTAGTGGTCAGGGTTTAGTGAGCAGGGTTTAGGTTTAGTGAGCAGGGTTTAGGGTTTAGTGGTCAGGGTTGAGGGTTTAGTGGCCAGGGTTGAGGGTTTAGTGGTCAGGGTTGAGGGTTTAGTGGCCAGGGTTGAGGGTTTAGTGGTCAGGGTTAGGGTTTAGTGGTCAGGGTTTAGGGTTTAGTGGTCAGGGTTGAGGGTTGTGGCCAGGGTTTAGGGTTTAGTGGTCAGGGTTTAGGGTTTAGTGGTCAGGGTTTAGTGGTCAGGGTTTAGGGTTTAGTGGGCAGGGTTTAGGGTTTAGTGGTCAGGGTTGAGGGTTTAGTGGCCAGGGTTGAGGGTTTAGTGGTCAGGGTTTAGGGTTTAGTGGTCAGGGTTTAGGGTTTAGTGGGCAGGGTTTAGGGTTTAGTGGTCAGGGTTTAGTGGGCAGGGATTAGGGTTTAGTGGTCAGGGTTGAGGGTTTAGTGGCCAGGGTTTGTTTTAGTGGTCAGGGTTTAGTTGTCAGGGTTTAGGGTTTAGTGGTCAGGGTTTAGGGTTTAGTGGTCAGGGTTTAAGGTTTAGTGGGCAGGGTTTAGGGTTTAGTGGTCAGGGTTTAGGGTTTAGTGGTCAGGGTTTAAGGTTTAGTGGGCAGGGTTTAAAGTTTAGTGAGCAGGGTTTAGGTTTTATTGGTCAGGGTTTAGGGTTAAGTGATCAGGGTTTAGGGTTTTGTGGTCAGGGTTTAGGGTTTAGTGGTCAGGGTTTAGTGGGCAGGGTTTAGGGGTTTAGTGGTCAGGGTTTAGGGTTTAGTGGTCAGGGTTTAGGGTTGTGGTCAGGGTTTAGGGTTTAGTGAGCAGGGTTTAGGTTTAGTGGTCAGGGTTGAGAGTTTAGTGGTCAGGGTTTAGTGATCAGGGTTTAGGGTTTAGTGGTCAGGGTTTAGTGGTCAGGGTTTAGGTTTAGTGGGCAGGGTTTAGGCTTAGTGGTCAGGGTTGAGGGTTTAGTGGCCAGGGTTTATGTTTTAGTGGTCAGGGTTTAGGGTTTAGTGGTCAGGGTTGAGGGTTTAGTTGTCAGGGTTTAGGGTTTAGCGGTCAGGGTTTAAGGTTTAGTTGTCAGGGTTTAGGGTTTAGTGGTCAGGGTTTAGGTTTTATTGGTCAGGGTTTAGGGTTTAGTGGGCAGGGTTTAGGGTTTAGTGGGCAGGGTTTAGGGTTTAGTGGTCAGGGTTTAGGGTTTAGTGGTCAGGGTTTAGGGTTTAGTGGTCAGGGTTTAGGGTTTAGTGGGCAGGGTTTAGGGTTTATTGGTCAGGGTTTAGTGGGCAGGGTTTAGGGTTTAGTGGGCAGGGGTTTAGGGTTTAGTGGGCAGGGATTAGGGTTTAGTGGGCAGGGTTTAGTGGTCAGGGTTTAGTGGGCAGGGATTAGGGTTTAGTGGTCAGGGTTGAGGGTTTTAGTGGCCAGGGTTTAGGGTTTAGTGGTCAGGGTTTAGGGTTTAGTAGTCAGGGTTTAGGGTTTAGTGGTCAGGGTTTAGGGTTTAGTGAGCAGGGTTTAGGTTTAGTGGTCAGGGTTTAGGGTTTAGTGATCAGGGTTTAGGGTTTAGTGGTCAGGGTTTAGGGTTTAGTGGTCAGGGTTTAGGTTTAGTGGGCAGGGTTTAGGTTTAGTGGTCAGGGTTGAGGGTTTAGTGGCCAGGGTTTATGTTTTAGTGGTCAGGGTTTAGGGTTTAGTGGTCAGGGTTGAGGGTTTAGTTGTCAGGGTTTAGGGTTTAGTGGTCAGGGTTTAAGGTTTAGTTGTCAGGGTTTAGTGGTCAGGGTTTAGGTTTTATTCGTCAGGGTTTAGGGTTTAGTGGGCAGGGTTTAGGGTTTAGTGGGCAGGGTTTAGGGTTAGGTATGAATGTAGGGTTTAGGGTTAGGTATCAATTCATGGTTTAGCTTTGGGATTTAGTGGTTTGGGGCTTTATGATGTGGGATTATCAATAGGTTTGTACGTTACAGTTATGGGTTTGGCCTTAGGGTCGGGGTTTGGGTTAAAGGTTAGGTAGAGAATAGGGATGAGTGAATGACCTCACAGCTGAATGACCTCACAGCTGAATGACCTCATAGCTGAATGACCTAACAAGTGACCAGCCAAATGACCTCACAAACGAATGACCTCACAGCCGAATGACCTCACAGCCGAATGACCTAACAAGTGACCAGCCGAATGACATCATAGCCGAATGACCTCACAAACGAATGACCTCACAGCCGAATCACCTCACAGCTGAATGACCTAACAAGTGACCAGCCGAATGACCTCACAGCCGAATGACCTCGCAGCCGAATGACCTCGCAGCCGAATGACCTCGCAGCTGAATGACCTCACAGCTGAATGACCTAACAAGTGACCAGCCGAATGACCTCACAGCGAAATGACCTCACAAATGACCTCACAGCCGAATGACGTCACAGCCGAATGACCTCACAGCTGAATGACCTCATAGCTGAATGACCTAACAAGTGACCAGCCAAATGACCTCACAAACGAATGACCTCACAGCCGAATGACCTCACAGCCGAATGACCTCACAGCCGAGTGACCTAACAAGTGACCAGCCGAATGACATCATAGCCGAATGACCTCACAAACGAATGACCTCACAGCCGAATCACCTCACAGCTGAATGACCTAACAAGTGACCAGCCGAATGACCTCACAGCCGAATGACCTCGCAGCCGAATGACCTCGCAGCCGAATGACCTCGCAGCTGAATGACCTCACAGCTGAATGACCTAACAAGTGACCAGCCGAATGACCTCACAGCCAAATGACCTCACAAATGACCTCACAGCCGAATGACGTCACAGCCGAATGACCTCACAGCTGAATGACCACAGTCGAATGACCTCACAAACGAATGACCTCACAGCCGAATGACCTCACAGCCGAATGACCTCACAGCTTAATGAGCGACTGGGTGAGTGAGCAACTGAGTGAGCGACTGAGCGACTGACTGAGCGACTGACTGAGCGACCGAGTGGGCGACTGAGCGACTGAGTGGGCGACTGACTGAGCGACTGAGTGGGTGACTGACTGAGCGACTGACTGAGCGACTGACTGAGCGACTGACTGAGCGACTGACTGAGCGACTGACTGAGCGACCGAGTGGGCGACTGAGCGACTGAGTAAGCGACTGAGTAAGCGACCGACTGAGCAACTGACTGAGCGACTGAGTGGGCGACTGAGTGGGTGACTGAGCGACTGAGTGGGCGACTGACTGAGCGACTGAGTGAGCGACTGAGTGGGTGACTGACTGAGCGACTGACTGAGCGACTGAGTGGGCGACTGAGTGGGTGACTGAGCGACTGAGTGGGTGACTGAGTGGGTGACTGAGCGACTGACTGAGCGACTGAGTGGGTGACTGAGTGGGTGACTGAGCGACTGAGTAGGTGACTGAGTGGGTGACTGAGTGGGTGACTGACTGAGCGACTGAGTGACTGACTGAGCGACTGAGTGGGTGACTGAGTGGGTGACTGACTGAGCGAGTGTCTCACAATCAGCCGTAGGATTCGCAGCTCCAATGTTCCGGGCCGGGCCCTTCGTCAGCTGAGACAAACGCCTCCTCATCATCATCATCATCGTCATCATCCTCTCTCTCCTCTTTGTCATCATCATCAGGAGCAGTGCCATCAGCATCACGACAACCACCATCACCGCCACTACCACCATCACGACCATCACCACCACGGCATCCATCACCAAGATCACCGCTACCGACATCACCACCACCTGATCGAACCCCACAGCCACTACCAACACCATCACCACTACCAACACCATCACCACCACCATCACCACCACCACCATCACCACCACCACCATCACCACCACCACCACCATCACCACGGATTGCGTTGTAGTCACTTCCGTTGCTGCTCCATGCTGCCGCTGCTGCCGCTGCTGCTGATGATGCTGCTGATGATGCTGATGATGCCGATGATGCTGCCGCTGCTGCTGATGATGCTGATGATGCCGCCGATGCTGCTGTCATTGTGCTATCCTGATGCTGCTGTTGCTGACGCTGATGCTGCTGCTGCTGATTCTGCTGCTGCTGCTGCTGCTGCTGATTCTGCTGTTCACGGCGCCGACTTCGACTCCGATTCCTCCTCCTGCTGCCGCTGATGCCGCTGATGCCGCTGCCGGTGCCGCTGATGCCGCTGCCGGTGCCGCTGTTTGCCACGACCGTTGCCGCCTCGGTTGTGGCGGTTGTGGGGGCAGTTGCCGCGGTTGCGGTGGTTGCGGTGGTTGCGGTGGTTGCGGTGGTTGCGGTGGTTGCGTGGCTGATGAGCGGGGGGTAGGCGAGGTGGAAGCGCCGCTGCAGCTGGAGGAGCTCTCGAGGAGGCGGGAAGCCAACGTCGAGGTGCAGGAGCAGCCCGCTCAGCCACTCCTCCATGCGGGAGAAGGGCGGCCTGAAACGACGGACGCCGGGGTTATGTGGGGGTGGGGGTTAGGGGGTGTGGGGGATAGGGGGTGTGGGGGATAGGGGGTGGGGGTTAGGGGGTAAGGGGTGAGGTCGTGTGATTCGTAACCGTGACCCCGTCTCTCTGTCTCCCTCGTCTCTGTCTCTCTGTCTCTCTCCCAGTGTCTCCCCACCCCCCGTGTCTCCCAGTGTCTCTCAACGTCTCCTTGTCTCCCTCTGTCTCCCTCTGTCTCCCTCTGTCTCCCTCTGTCTCTCTCTGTCTTTCTCTGTCTCCCCGTGTCTCTCTCTGTCTCTCTCTCTCTCTGTCTCTCCCTGTCTCTGTCTCTCTCTCCCCCCCTGTCTCCCAGTGTCTCCCCGTGTCTCCCAGTGTCTCTCTCTCTGTCTCCCAGTGTCTCCCAGTGTCTCCCCGTGTCTCCCCGTGTCTCCCCGTGTCTCCCAGTGTCTCCCCGTGTCTCCCAGTGTCTCCCAGTGTCTCCCAGTGTCTCTCTCTGTCTCCCAGTGTCTCCCTGTGTCTCCCAGTGTCTCCCAGTGTCTCTCTCTGTCTCCCAGTGTCTCCCAGTGTCTCCCAGTGTCTCCCCGTGTCTCGCCGTGTCTCCCCGTGTCTCCCAGTGTCTCCCCGTGTCTCCCAGTGTCTCTCTCTGTCTCCCAGTGTCTCCCTGTGTCTCCCAGTGTCTCCCAGTGTCTCCCCGTGTCTCCCAGTGTCTCTCTCTCTGTCTCCCAGTGTCTCCCGTGTCTCCCCGTGTCTCCCAGTGTCTCTCTCTGTCTCCCAGTGTCTCCCCGTGTCTCCCAGTGTCTCCCAGTGTCTCCCCGTGTCTCCCAGTGTCTCCCCGTGTCTCCCAGTGTCTCCCCGTGTCTCCCAGTGTCTCCCCGTGTCTCCCAGTGTCTCCCAGTGTCTCCCAGTGTCTCCCAGTGTCTCCCCGTGTCTCCCAGTGTCTCCCAGTGTCTCCCAGTGTCTCTCTCTGTCTCCCAGTGTCTCCCTGTGTCTCCCAGTGTCTCCCAGTGTCTCCCCGTGTCTCCCAGTGTCTCTCTCTGTCTCCCAGTGTCTCCCCGTGTCTCCCAGTGTCTCCCAGTGTCTCCCCAGTGTCTCCCCGTGTCTCCCAGTGTCTCCCCGTGTCTCCCAGTGTCTCCCAGTGTCTCCCCGTGTCTCCTAGTGTCTCCCCGTGTCTCCCAGTGTCTCCCCGTGTCTCCCAGTGTCTCCCCGTGTCTCCCAGTGTCTCCCCGTGTCTCCCAGTGTCTCCCCGTGTCTCTCTCTGTCTCCCAGTGTCTCCCCGTGTCTCCCAGTGTCTCCCCGTGTCTCCCAGTGTCTCCCAGTGTCTCCCCGTGTCTCCCAGTGTCTCCCCATGTCTCCCAGTGTCTCCCAGTGTCTCCCCGTGTCTCCCAGTGTCTCCCCGTGTCTCCCAGTGTCTCCCCGTGTCTCCCAGTGTCTCCCCGTGTCTCCCAGTGTCTCCCCGTGTCTCCCAGTGTCTCCCCGTGTCTCCCAGTGTCTCCCCGTGTCTCCCAGTGTCTCCCCGTGTCTCCCAGTGTCTCCCCGTGTCTCCCAATGTCTCCCCGTGTCTCCCAGTGTCTCCCCGTGTCTCCCAGTGTCTCCCCGTGTCTCCCAGTGTCTCCCAGTGTCTCCCAGTGTCTCCCCGTGTCTCCCAGTGTCTCCCCCGTGTCTAACAGTGTCTCCCAGTGTCTCCCAGTGTCTCCCAGTGTCTCTCTCTGTCTCCCAGTGTCTCCCTGTGTCTCCCAGTGTCTCCCAGTGTCTCTCTCTGTCTCCCAGTGTCTCCCAGTGTCTCCCAGTGTCTCCCCGTGTCTCGCCGTGTCTCCCGTGTCTCCCAGTGTCTCCCCGTGTCTCCCAGTGTCTCTCTCTGTCTCCCAGTGTCTCCCTGTGTCTCCCAGTGTCTCCCAGTGTCTCCCCGTGTCTCCCAGTGTCTCTCTCTCTGTCTCCCAGTGTCTCCCGTGTCTCCCCGTGTCTCCCAGTGTCTCTCTCTGTCTCCCAGTGTCTCCCCGTGTCTCCCAGTGTCTCCCAGTGTCTCCCCGTGTCTCCCAGTGTCTCCCCGTGTCTCCCAGTGTCTCCCCGTGTCTCCCAGTGTCTCCCCGTGTCTCCCAGTGTCTCCCAGTGTCTCCCAGTGTCTCCCCGTGTCTCCCAGTGTCTCCCCGTGTCTCCCAGTGTCTCCCAGTGTCTCCCAGTGTCTCTCTCTGTCTCCCAGTGTCTCCCTGTGTCTCCCAGTGTCTCCCAGTGTCTCCCCGTGTCTCCCAGTGTCTCTCTCTGTCTCCCAGTGTCTCCCCGTGTCTCCCAGTGTCTCCCAGTGTCTCCCCGTGTCTCCCAGTGTCTCCCCGTGTCTCCCAGTGTCTCCCAGTGTCTCCCCGTGTCTCCTAGTGTCTCCCCGTGTCTCCCAGTGTCTCCCCGTGTCTCCCAGTGTCTCCCCGTGTCTCCCAGTGTCTCCCCGTGTCTCCCAGTGTCTCCCCGTGTCTCTCTCTGTCTCCCAGTGTCTCCCCGTGTCTCCCAGTGTCTCCCCGTGTCTCCCCGTGTCTCCCAGTGTCTCCCAGTGTCTCCCCGTGTCTCCCAGTGTCTCCCCATGTCTCCCAGTGTCTCCCAGTGTCTCCCCGTGTCTCCCAGTGTCTCCCCGTGTCTCCCAGTGTCTCCCCGTGTCTCCCAGTGTCTCCCCGTGTCTCCCAGTGTCTCCCCGTGTCTCCCAGTGTCTCCCCGTGTCTCCCAGTGTCTCCCCGTGTCTCCCAGTGTCTCCCCGTGTCTCCCAGTGTCTCCCCGTGTCTCCCAGTGTCTCCCCGTGTCTCCCAATGTCTCCCCGTGTCTCCCAGTGTCTCCCCGTGTCTCCCAGTGTCTCCCCGTGTCTCCCAGTGTCTCCCCGTGTCTCCCAGTGTCTCCCCGTGTCTAACAGTGTCTCCCCGTGTCTCCCAGTGTCTCCCCGTGTCTCCCAGTGTCTCCCCGTGTCTCCCAGTGTCTCCCCGTGTCTCCCAGTGTCTCCCCGTGTCTCCCAGTGTCTCCCCGTGTCTCCCAGTGTCTCCCCGTGTCTCCCAGTGTCTCCCCGTGTCTCCCTCTGTCTCTCTGTCTCCCTCTGTCTCTCTCTGTCCCCCCGTGTCTCCCAGTGTCTCCCTCAGTCTCTTCCTGTCTCTCCCAGTCTCTCCCCGTGTCCCCCCGTGTCTCCCCACCCCCCGTGTCTCCCCGTGTCTCCCCACCCCCAGTGTCTCCCCGTGTCTCCCCGTGTCTACCTCTGTCTCTCTCTGTCTCTGTGTCTCTCTGTGTCTCTCTCTGTCTCTCTCTGTCTCCCCGTGTCCCCCCGTGTCTCCCCACCCCCCGTGTCTCCCCACCCCCACCCCCACCCCCCGTGTCTCCCCACCCCCCGTGTCTCCCCACCCCCACCCCCCGTGTCTCCCCACCCCCCGTGTCTCCCCACCCCCACCCCCCGTGTCTCCCCACCCCCACCCCCCGTGTCTCCCCACCCCCCGTGTCTCCCCACCCCCACCCCCCGTGTCTCCCCACCCCCACCCCCCGTGTCTCCCCACCCCCACCCCCCGTGTCTCCCCACCCCCCGTGTCTCCCCACCCCCACCCCCCGTGTCTCCCCACCCCCACCCCCACCCCCCGTGTCTCCCCCCCCTCTCCCCCCACCGGTTCTCTGGCTCCAGGTCACAGCACAGCGCCGCCAGGGGGAAGAACCCAGTGGGTGGGGGTGGGGGGGGGCTGTGGGGTGGGGAGGGGGGGGGCGGGGCTCCTCCCCCCGCCCCCCCGCCCCCCCCCACCCTGGCCCCGCCCCCCCCGCCCGCGTGGCGCTCGCAGAAGGCGCGGACGTTGAGGCCAAAGTCGGCGCTGCGGGGAAGGAAGTCGGGGTCGGCGTTCACCCGGCCAATTATCTACACGGGGGAGGGGGAGGGGGGGGGGGAGGGGGGAGGGGGAGGGGGGAGGGGGGAGGGGGGAGGGGGGGGGGAGAGAGGGGGGAGAGAGGGGGAGGGGGGGAGAGGGGGGAGAGAGGGGGGAGAGAGGGGGAGAGAGGGGGGGGGGAGAGAGGGGGAGAGAGGGGGGGAGGGGGGAGAGAGAAGGGGGGGGGAGAGAGGGGGGGAGAGAGGGGGGGAGAGAGGGGGGGAGAGGGGGGGGGAGAGAGGGAAGAGAGAGGGGGGGGGAGAGAGGGGAGAGAGGGGGGGAGGAGAGAGGGGGAGGATGGAAGACAGTGGGGGGAGGGGATGGGGGGTGAGTGAGTGAGCGATTGAGTGTGTAAGTGTGAGTGTGTAAGTGTGTGTGTGAGTGTTATATATATATGGTGGGGAGTGATAGTGTAGCAGTTAGCGCGCTGCGCTATGAACCTGGCGACCCGGGTTCGATTCCTGCTCACGGCCAACACCGGTGGCGATTATCTGAACCGGTCCCGGGCCTCCCCTAGGTCGACTCAGCCTCAAATGAGTACCTGGTGAGGTGTGTAAACATTGCCACTAGGGAGACAAAGGCGGTCGGGCGTGGTGCTGGCCACCCACCCCCTCGTGTACCGTTCCGGCCTTCATAGGTGCTCGCTAACAGCACTTGCCCCTACAGTCTGTTAAGGCTATATGGGGGATCTTTGATCTTTGTTATATACTTAACTCGCGGTTTAGTGGTAATTAATTGAAGGTGGAGGGGTTACCAGCCCCTCGCACCCGTCCAGAGCCCCCGTTTAGCCCCTGTGGTGGACACAGACGCCATGAGGGGAGGAGCCAATCAAAATTGGACCTCCCCCCACAGCACTGTCCACGACCGAGTTGCCCGTCCGGCACCGCGAGGAGGTAGGGGGTTGTTTTTCCGGAGATTGAATATCTACTCTCGGGGCTACTCCAGAAACAACGAAAAACCACTACGGGTGGCCACGTGGAATGTTCGAACGCTCACTGCAGAGGAGAGGCTGCCACTCCTCTGTCGGGAGCTGGAACGGTTTCGCCTGGATCTATGTGGCATTCAGGAGATCCGGTGGACTGGCTCTGGCTCCTGCCACCATGAGGGGTGGACAGTCCTCTACTCGGGGCAGCAGACTGCCAAACAACAGGGTGTGGCTCTTCTTTTGAACAAAAGAATGAAGGGGGCGTGGGAGCGTGGCGGTGAGGTGTGGGAAGCTGTAAGCCCCAGGCTACTTTGGGCTCGCCTTCCCATCAACCGGAGGCGAGGAATGGTGGTCGTGGTTACTTATGCCCCCACCGAAGATGAACATCCGTGGAGGGATGCAGGCAAAGCCGATGAGTCAGATGCCTTCTATGACCTCCTGTCACAGGTGCTGGCTAAAGTGGCCCCTCGGGATAGAGTCATCATGTTGGGTGACTTCAATGCCCGAGTTGGTCATGATACTGGCACCTGGTCTGGAGTGATTGGAGGGCATGGGCCAGATCAGCTCAATAACAACGGTAGGAGGCTGCTAGATTTTTGTGCAGCCCATGGGCTTGTAATTACCAACACGCTGTTCCGGCATCGGCACATCCACACAACATCATGGATGCATGCCGGGTCCAAGCAAGAACATCTGCTGGACTACATAGTGACGGACCAGCGGATGCGAGCCCATGTCCTTGACACCAGGACCTACCTTGGAGCTGATCTGCCCTCTGACTATCGACTAGTCAACTGTAAGATCCGCCTGCTATTCTTTCACTCCGGTGGTGGGTGTACACCCAGGATCCCATTCAAACCCTTAGTGGCCTGGTCTCAGTTATCTGATGAAAGTTGCAAGCGAGAATTTCATCATCGCTTGCGGCTGGGATTGGCATTGTCCCCCAATCCCCCTGATGTCGAGGGGATATGGGCAAGGTTTAGGACTGTGACTCATGCAGCTGCAATGGCTGCTTTGGGTACGTGGTCCAGACCTCCCCAGAGACCCTGGCTGACAGAGGAGGTGTTCAGGATGATTGAGAAAAAGCGACAGGCCCACTGTCATCAGCTACAGAATCCCACGTCAGAGAATGAGGAGGCTTACCGCAGCCTTCGCTCGGAGGTTCGGAGAGCCGAGAGGCGCTGCAAGGATGGGTGGTGGTTGCGGGTTGCTGAGGAGATGGAGTCTGCCTCAGTGGCCCGCGATCACAAATCTCTATTGAACTCCATCAAAACAGTAACCTGCAGCACCACACCTATTACCATCATTAGGGGAAAAAAACGGTGATCCAATCTCCGACCCCCAGGAACAGGTTTGCAGATTTGCTGAGCATTTCTGTGAGGTACTGGGGGAGGGAAAATCCCTCAGCCAGGAAAACATCGTGGCACAAAGTGAGGATGACCCTGCTGAGGCTGCGGTGCCTCAAATATTAGAAGTCACCCCCTGTGAGTGGCTGGCTGAGGTGCCATCTGTTGAGGAAGTACTGAAGGCGATCCGGAGTCTGAGACCAGGAAAGGCAGCGGGCAGAGATGATCTCCCAAGCGAAATGCTGAGGGAGGGTGGCGTTTGTGCACAGACTGCCCTATATGACATCATAACAACAGTCTGGACCACTGGACGGGTTCCGCAGGATTGGAAGGATGCCCTGGTGGTCCCCCTCTTTAACAAGGGGGGCCGTACAGACTGTAACAACTACAGGGGCATCTCACTCCTCAGTGTGCCGGGAAAGGTCCTGGCAAGGATTATTCAACATCGCCTTGCTTGGAGCCCCAATGCGGTTTCAGGAAAGGGCGGTCCTGCAGAGATGCCATTTTTTCTATCCATCTGCTACAGCAGAGGTGTAGGGAATTCCAACAAGACCTATATCTCTGCTTTATTGGCCTGGTCAAAGCCTATGATACCATCAGTAGGCCCTGGGCTCTGGGTTGTTCTTGGTGCTTTCGGAGTCCCTGACCCTCTGCATGAAGGACCTTCATGATGGCGAGCGGGCCCGGGTAAAACTACGTGGCCGGGAGTCAGAGCCATTCCCTGTACACCTTGGGGTGCGACAGGGATGTTCTCTGGCTCCCAGAATATTAAACATCTATTTTGACCACATAGTTCGTGAAGCCTTCAATAGCTGTACCGGGGAAATCTCCATTTGGTACAGATATAATGGGAGGCTGATCGATGCCTGGGTGCAGTCAAGGGATGGCTGCCTATTGCTCAACCATGTTATGTATGCTGATGATTTGGTAATAGCTGCTCATTCAGAGGAGGAGTTGGAGACGCTGCTGCTGAAACTGGAGTGTGCCACCAAGAGATGGGGCCTTACCATCAGCCCCACCAAAACTAAGCACCTGCCTGGGTATTTTGTACCATCGGACACTCCACCCCCACAACTCCCAATTGGTGATGGGGCAGTTGTGGAGAGAGTGGAGAGTTTACCATACCTTGCCAGTGTGCTCATGACCAGCTCCGGTTTAACAGCAGAGGTCTCACTCCGAATCAGTCGAGCAGCAATATCTTTTCATCGGTTGCGTAACGCTGTGTGGAAGCTACCTGGTCTGTCGCTCCGCACTAAGCTTCAGGTCTTCTCAGCCACGGTCATTCCCTCCCTTCTCTACGCTTGTGAAACGTGGACCCCCCTAATGCAACATCTTCGCCGGTTAGAAACATTTAGGCTAGCCTGCCTACGATCCATCCTGGGTTTAACCAGTCTGGATTGTGTGAGCTCACAAATCCTTGAAAGATCTGGACAAAGTCCCATTGGTGAGCTCCTCCGGCAGGCAAGGCTGCGTTGGCTGGGTCATGTAGCCCGCATGCCCAGCCAACGCATGCCGAAACAGCTTTTGTTCGGCCGGATTGAGGGGGCAAAATGGGCACGGCACGGGCTAGAGAAGAGATGGAGTGATGTGGTACAGGAGGACGTGGAGCTGAGTGGACTTGCCGATGACCGGTACCAGCGGTGTCAAGATCGTCCTCTATGGAGGAGGCTCATGAAGGATGCTACTGGGCAGTTGGAGTCAGTCGCCCTCCAGCAACAACAACGGAGGGTGGAGGAGCGACGCTCACAACAACGAGCGGAGCGCCGGGTGGCTAAAGCACAGCAGGTTGGCACAGTAGGGGGTACAGGTGGTGCATCAGCCAGTCATCTCAGTCGTCTCAGTCAGTCGACCCGTGGCACCTGCTGGGTCTGCCCCGTGACCTCCTGCCAGCGGGCGTTCGACACTTCACGTGGCCTCAAGGTGCACATGTCCTGGCACAGGAGTCGTGGTGACGTCACCGCCACTTAGTGGCGAATGGCGGTTGTTGTTGAGTGTGTGTGTGTGTGAGTGAGTGTAAGCGA
>NC_133725.1:5590528-5803028 GCF_048934315.1 Petromyzon marinus | reverse complement strand
TGCATACACACACATGTACAAAGACAAAGACAAAGATCCCCCGGTTAGCCTTAAAAGACTGTAGGGGCAAGTGCTGTTAGCGAGCACCTATGAAGGCCGGAACGGCACACGAGGGGGTGGGTGGCCAGCACCACGCCCGACCGCCTTTGTCTCCCCAGTGGCAATGTTTACACACCGCACCAGGTACTCATTTGAGGCTGAGTCGACCTAGGGGAGGCCCGGGACCGGTTCAGATAATCGTCACCGGTTGTTGGTGGCGGTGAGCTGGAATCGATTTCGCGACGCCGGGTGCGTAGCGCTAACCGCTGCACCACCGCTCCCCGCGATTCACAGCGCTCCCAGAGTCACCCCCACGTGATCCCTCCATCCCTCCCTCCATCCCTCCTCCTCCCTCCCTCCATCCCTCCCCCTCCCTCCATCCCTCCCTCCCCCTCCCTCCATCCCTCCCTCCCCCCCTCCCCCGGCCTTCCTCCACCACCACCACCACCTGAGCGATCCGTTTACCCCATCTTAAGAGTCACCACGTGCGCAAAGCTCCGAGCGAAAATTCCCATGGAGCGACTTCTCATCCTCCACGTGCTCCTCCTCGTCTCGCTATCCCCCTCCTCCTCGTCCACCTCCGCTATCATCATCGTCATCATCGTCACGAGGCAGATGGACGGCCAAAGCTTTAAATCCGCTATGAACGCCACAGGCACAGACGGTGGGGGGGAAGGGGGGGGTTGAGGGGGGGGGCAATCACAGCAAGTGCGGCACAACCCCCCTTGCTCAACTATGTCACAGCACCGCGCAGCAGCCGCAGGCGTCGGAGGCCGCTTCTTCACCAGCGTCTCATCAGCAGCAGCAGAGCCCGGCGCTGCTGCTGCTGATGAGACGCTGAATGTCGAAGCCGGTCTCAGTCTGTAAACACCTGGGGCCAGTCTCAGTCTGCAAACACCTGGGGCCAGTCTCAGTCTGTAAACACCTGGGGTCAGTCTCAGTCTGTAAACACCTGGGGTCAGTCTCAGTCTGTAAACACCTGGGGCCAGTCTCAGTCTGTAAACACCTGGGGCCAGTCTCAGTCTGTAAACACCTGGGGCCAGTCTCAGTCTGTAAACACCTGGGGCCAGTCTCAGTCTGTAAACACCTGGGGCCAGTCTCAGTCTGTAAACACCTGGGGCCAGTCTCAGTCTGTAAACACCTGGGGCCAGTCTCAGTCTGTAAACACCTGGGGCCAGTCTCAGTCTGTAAACACCTGGGGTCAGTCTCAGACTGTAAACACCTGGGGCTAGTCTCAGTCTATCAACACCTGGGGCTAGTCTCAGTCTGTAAACACCTGGGGTTGGTCTCAGTCTGTAAACACCTGGGGCCAGTCTCAGTCTGCAAACACTTGGGGCCAGTCTCAGTCTGTAAACACCTGGGGTCAGTCTCAGTCTGTAAACACCTGGGGCCAGTCTCAGTCTGTAAACACCTGGGGTCAGTCTCAGTCTGTAAACACCTGGGGCCAGTCTCAGTCTGTAAACACCTGGAGCTGGTCTCAGTCTGTAAACACCTGGGGCCAGTCTCAGTCTGTAAACACCTGGGGCCAGTCTCAGTCTGTAAACACCTGGGGCCAGTCTCAGTCTGTAAACACCTGGAGCCAGTCTCAGTCTGTAAACACCTGGAGCTGGTCTCAGTCTGTAAACACCTGGGGCCAGTCTCAGTCTGTAAACACCTGGGGCCAGTCTCAGTCTGTAAACACCTGGGGCCAGTCTCAGTCTGTAAACACCTGGGCCAGTCTCAGTCTGTAAACACCTGGGGCTGGTCTCAGTCTGTTTCACCTGGGGCCAGTCTCAGTCTGTAAACACCTGGGGCTAGTCTCAGTCTATCAACACCTGGGGCCAGTCTCAGTCTATGAACACCTGGGGCTAGTCTCAGTCTGTAAACACCTGGGGTTGGTCTCAGTCTGTAAACACCTGGGGCCAGTCTCAGTCTGCAAACACTTGGGGCCAGTCTCAGTCTGTAAACACCTGGGGTCAGTCTCAGTCTGTAAACACCTGGGGCCAGTCTCAGTCTGTAAACACCTGGGGCCAGTCTCAGTCTGTAAACACCTGGGGCCAGTCTCAGTCTGTAAACACCTGGGGCCAGTCTCAGTCTGTAAACACCTGGGGCCGGTCTCAGTCTGTAAACACCTGGGGCCAGTCTCAGTCTATCAACACCTGGGGCCAGTCTCAGTCTGTTTCACCTGGGGCCAGTCTCAGTCTGTAAACACCTGGGGCTGGTCTCAGTCTGTAAACACCTGGGGCTGGTCTCAGACTGTAAACACCTGGGGCCAGTCTCAGTCTGTTTCACCTGGGGCCAGTCTCAGTCTGTAAACACCTGGGGCCAGTCTCAGTCTGTAAACACCTGGGGTCAGTCTCAGTCTGCAAACACCTGGGGCCAATCTCAGTCTGTAAACACCTGGGGCCAGTCTCAGTCTGTAAACACCTGGGGCCAGTCTCAGTCTGTAAACACCTGGGGCCAGTCTCAGTCTGTAAACACCTGGGGCCAGTCTCAGTCTGTAAACACCTGGGGCCAGTCTCAGTCTGTAAACACCTGGGGCCAGTCTCAGTCTGTAAACACCTGGGGCCAGTCTC
Source organism: Petromyzon marinus (assembly GCF_048934315.1). Lineage (NCBI taxonomy): Eukaryota > Metazoa > Chordata > Hyperoartia > Petromyzontiformes > Petromyzontidae > Petromyzon > Petromyzon marinus. The sequence continues at coordinate 5,800,434 of NC_133725.1, read as the reverse complement.
AGTCTGTAAACACCTGGGGCCAGTCTCAGTCTGTAAACACCTGGGGCCAGTCTCAGTCTGTAAACACCTGGGGCCAGTCTCAGTCTGTAAACACCTGGGGCTAGTCTCAGTCTATCAACACCTGGGGCTAGTCTCAGTCTGTAAACACCTGGGGCTGGTCTCAGTCTGTAAACACCTGGGGCCAGTCTCAGTCTGCAAACACTTGGGGCCAGTCTCAGTCTGTAAACACCTGGGGCTGGTCTCAGTCTGTAAACACCTGGGGCCAGTCTCAGTCTGTAAACACCTGGGGCTGGTCTCAGTCTATAAACACCTGGGGCCAGTCTCAGTCTGTAAACACCTGGGGCCAGTCTCAGTCTGTAAACACCTGGGGCCAGTCTCAGACTTTAAACACCTGGGGCCAGTCTCAGTCTGTAAACACCTGGGGCCAGTCTCAGTCTGTAAACACCTGGGGCCGGTCTCAGTCTGTTTCACCTGGGGCCAGTCTCAGTCTGTAAACACCTGGGGCCAGTCTCAGTCTGTAAACACCTGGGGCCGGTCTCAGTCTGTAAACACCTGGGGCCAGTCTCAGTCTGTAAACACCTGGGGCCAGTCTCAGCCTGTAAACACCTGGGGCCGGTCTCAGTCTATAAACACCTGGGGCCAGTCTCAGACTTTAAACACCTGGGGCCAGTCTCAGTCTGTTTCACCTGGGGCCAGTCTCAGTCTGTAAACACCTGGGGCCAGTCTCAGTCTGTAAACACCTGGGGCCAGTCTCAGTCTGTAAACACCTGGGGCCAGTCTCAGTCTGTAAACACCTGGGGCCAGTCTCAGTCTGTAAACACCTGGGGCCAGTCTCAGTCTATAAACACCTGGGGTCAGTCTCAGTCTGTTTCACCTGGGGCCAGTCTCAGTCTATAAACACCTGGGGCCAGTCTCAGTCTGTAAACACCTGGGGCCAGTCTCAGTCTGTAAACACCTGGGGCCAGTCTCAGTCTGTAAACACCTGGGGCCAGTCTCAGTCTGTAAACACCTGGGGCCAGTCTCAGTCTGTAAACACCTGGGGCCAGTCTCAGTCTGTAAACACCTGGGGCTGGTCTCAGTCTGTAAACACCTGGGGCCAGTCTCAGTCTGTAAACACCTGGGGCCAGTCTCAGACTTTAAACACCTGGGGCCAGTCTCAGTCTGTAAACACCTGGGGCCAGTCTCAGTCTGTAAACACCTGGGGCCAGTCTCAGTCTGTTTCACCTGGGGCCAGTCTCAGTCTGTAAACACCTGGGGCCAGTCTCAGTCTGTAAACACCTGGGGCCAGTCTCAGTCTGTAAACACCTGGGGCTGGTCTCAGTCTGTAAACACCTGGGGCCAGTCTCAGTCTGTTTCACCTGGGGCCAGTCTCAGTCTGTAAACACCTGGGGCCAGTCTCAGTCTGTAAACACCTGGGGCCAGTCTCAGTCTGTAAACACCTGGGGCTGGTCTCAGTCTGTAAACACCTGGGGCCAGTCTCAGTCTGTAAACACCTGGGGCTAGTCTCAGACTTTAAACACCTGGGGCTGGTCTCAGTCTGTTTCACCTGGGGCCAGTCTCAGTCTGTAAACACCTGGGGCCAGTCTCAGACTTTAAACACCTGGGGCTGGTCGCAGTCTATCAACACCTGGGGCCAGTCTCAGTCTGTAAACACCTGGGGCTGGTCTCAGTCTGTAAACACCTGGGGCCAGTCTCAGTCTGTAAACACCTGGGGCCAGTCTCAGTCTGTAAACACCTGGGGCCAGTCTCAGTCTGTAAACACCTGGGGCCAGTCTCAGTCTGTTTCACCTGGGGCCAGTCTCAGTCTGTAAACACCTGGGGCCAGTCTCAGACTTTAAACACCTGGGGCCAGTCTCAGTCTGTAAACACCTGGGGCGGTTCACCAGCGTTGATTCAAGCTGCTGATGAGACGCTGGATGTCGAAACGGGTCGTTAACTGCGCCCGGTGCGCCGTGGTCAAGGCGGGCACCTCGGCAGTGGGCACCGCCAGTGACCCCAGCCTCGCTCTGGGACCCGCACAGGCGGCGCCGCGGTGGCTAGGAGATGTTGACTACCTCGCCTGGTATACAGGAGGTCGTGGGTTCCATCCCGACCCCGACGCCTGCTGCTGTATATTTGGAGTTTGCGGTGTCTCTCTCTCTCATCATCATCATCACGGTGGCTAGGAGATGTTGACTACCTCGCCTGGTGTACAGGAGGTCGTGGGTTCCATCCCGACCCCGACGCCTGCTGCTGTATATTTGGAGTTCGCGTGTCTCTCTCTCTCTCTCATCATCATCATCACGGTGGCTAGGAGATGTTGACTACCTCGCCTGGTGTACAGGAGGTCGTGGGTTCGATCCCGACCCCGACGCCTGCTGCTGTATATTTGGAGTTTGCGGTGTCTCTCTCTCTCCGTGGTCGCGTGGATTTTTCTCCGGGTTCTCCTGGTTTTCTCTCCGCGTTAAGATTCAACGTCGCGCGTCTCGAGTGCTTGGCTGCGGCTACAAATGTCCACGCGACGACGACGATGATGATGACGATGATGATGACGATGGCGATGATGATGACGATGATGATGACGATGATGATGACGATGATGACGACGATGATGATGACGATGATTACGATGATTGATAATGATGATGACGATGATGACGACGATGACGACGATGATGATGACGATGATGACGATAATGATGATGACGATGATGACGATGATTGATGATGATGATGACGATGACGCCAAACGACGATGATGATGACGACGATGATGACGACGATGATGACGACGATGATGACGATGATGATGACGACGATGATGACGACGACGATGATGACGATGATGATGAATTCACTTGGTTGAGCTGCCATTATCTGTGGGAGCCAGGCGCGTGCTTCTGAGAAAGAGCGACAGCGGACGGAGGGGGGCCTTACCTGGCAACACTTTCTTAATTCCGTCACGCCTGCTGATGTTGATGCAGAGCCATCGACTTACAATGTCACGTTAAGGTGGTGAAGCCAGCAGGCAACCGCGTCAGGAGACAGCGGAGTTGCATCGCTGTGATGTCTCTATGAGTCTATGGGTCTCTATGAGTCTATGGGTCTCTATGAGTCTATGGGTCTCTATGAGTCTCTATGAGCCTGGGTCAGCGAGAGTCGCTACGCGGTTCTCTGTGAGTCTCTGTGGGTGCCTGCGAGTCTCTGCGAGTCTCTATGGGGGTCTATGAGTCTCTGTGGGTCTCTATGAGTCTGGAACTCTGTGGGTATCTATGAGTCTCTGTGGGTCTCTATGAGTCTGGGACTCTGTGGGTATTTATGAGTCTCTGTGGGTCTCTATGAGTCGGGATCTCTGTGGGTATTTATGAGTCTTTGTGGGTCTCTATGAGTCTGGAACTCTGTGGGTCTCTATGAGTCTCTGTGGGTTTCTATGAGTCTCTGTGGGTTTCTATGAGTCTGGATCTCTGTGGGTATTTATGAGTCTCTGTGGGTCTCTATGAGTCGGTATCTCTGTGGGTATTTATGAGTCTTTGTGGGTCTCTATGAGTCTGGAACTCTGTGGGTCTCTATGAGTCTCTGTGGGTCTCTATGAGTCTGGATCACTGTGGGTCTCTATGAGTCTGGATCTATGTGGTTATCTATGAGTCTTTGGGGGTTTCTATTAGTCTGGATCTCTGTGGGTATCTATGAGTCTCTGTGGGTCTCTATGAGTCTCTGTGGGTATCTATGAGTCTCTGTGGGTCTCTATGAGTCTGGATCTCTGTGGGTCTCTATGAGTCTGGATCTCTGTGGGTCTCTATGAGTCTGGAACTCTGTGGGTATCTATGAGTCTTTGGGGGTCGCTATGAGTCTGGATCTCTGTGGGTCTCTATGAGTCTGGATCTCTGTGGGTCTCTATGAGTCTGGAACTCTGTGGGTATATATGAGTCTTTGGGGGTCGCTATGAGTCTGGATCTCTGTGGGTCTCTATGAGTCTGGATCTCTGTGGGTCTCTATGAGTCTGGATCTCTGTGGGTCTCTATGAGTCTGGATCTCTGTGGGTATCTATGAGTCTTTGTGGGTCTCTATGAGTCTGGATCTCTGTGGGTCTCTATGAGTCTGGATCTCTGTGGGTCTCTATGAGTCTGGATCTCTGTGGGTCTCTATGAGTCTTTGGGGGTTTCTATGAGTCTGGAACTCCGTGGGTATCTATGAGTCTTTGTGGGTCTTTATGAGTCTGGAACTCTGTGGGTATCTATGAGTCTGGATCTCTGTGGGTTTCTATTAGTCTGGATCTCTGTGGATATCTATGAGTCTCTGTGGGTATCTATGAGTCTGGATCTCTGTGGGTATCTATGAGTCTGGATCTCTGTGGGTATCTATGAGTCTCTGTGGGTATCTATGAGTCTGGATCTCTGTGTATATATATGAGTCTCTGTGGGTCTCTATGAGTCTGGATCTCTGTGGGTCTCTATGAGTCTGGATCTCTGTGGGTCTCTATGAGTCTGGACCTCTGTGGGTCTCTATGAGTCTGGATCTCTGTGGGTCTCTATGAGTCTTTGTGGGTCTCTATGAGTCTCTGTGGGTATCTATGTGCCAACGTTGTTGCGCAATAACGTTGGACTTTGGGATTTGGTGGCAACTTCTTGGACCCAACGTTGGGCCCAACGTCGTTGAACCAACGTTGAGCCAACGTTCGCATGCCCAACGTCGTTGAACCAACGTTGAGCCAACGTTCGCATGCCAATTTCTTGGACCCAACGTTGGGCCCAACGTTTGAACCAACGTTGAGCCAACGTTGGCATGCGGTGGTAATTTGTTGGACCAACATTGGGCCCAACGTTGAACTAACGTGTTATCAAGTATGTATGCTGAACTTCTTTCGCACAGTAAGTAGCCAACCGTGCTCATCGGAGGTGCAGAATTTGGTTGGAACAGTTAGGCCAACGTTTGTCCGACGTTTGACGGACGTTGGCATGTGGTTGGAAAACCTGCTGGAATGAACGTTGTTGGCCTGAGCGTTTCATGTTCCTCGGGCGAGGCGAGGGGCTTCCTTCCCCACAAGCAATACCACCACCACCACTATACCACCAGCACCAGCACCACCACTACCACCACCACCAGCAGCATCACCACCACCACCAGCACCAGCACCACCACTATCACCACCACCACCAGCACCACCACCAGCACCACCACCAGCACTACCACCACCACTAACACTACCACCACCACCACCACTATACCACCACCACTACCACCACCACTATACCACCAGTACCAACACCACTATACCACCAGCACCACCACCACCACCACTATACCACCAGCACCACTATACCACCACCAGCACCAGCAGCACCACTACTACCACCGCCACCAGTACCACCAGCACCACCACTACTACCACCATCACCAGCACCACCAGCAGCATCACCACTACTACCAGCGCCACCAGCACCACCAGCACCACCAGTACTACCACCACCACCAGCACCAGCACCACCAGCAGCACCACCACCACTACCACCAGCACCACCAGCACCACCACCAGCACCACCACCACCAGCACCACCAGCACCACCACCAGCACCACCAGCACCACCACCAGCACCACCACCAGCACCATCAGCACCACCACCAGCACCACAACCAGCACCACCACCATCACCACCACCACCACTAGCACTACCACCAGCACCACCACCAGCACCACCACCAGCACCACCATCACCACCAGCGCTACCACCAGCACCACCACCAGCACTACCACTACCACCACCAGCACTACCACCAGCACCACCACCAGCACCACCACCAGCACCACCACCACCAGCACTACCACCAGCACCACCACCAGCACTACCACCACCAGCACTACCACCAGCACCACCATCAACACCAGCACTACCACCAGCACCACCACCAGCACTACCACTACCACCACCACCAGCACCACCACCAGCACCACCATCACCACCAGCACTACCACCAGCACCACCACCAGCACTACCACTACCACCACCACCAGCACCACCACCACCAGCACCACCATCACCACCAGCACTACCACTAGCATCACCACCAGCACTACCACCACCACCAGCACTACCACCAGCACTACCACCAGCACCACCACCAGCATCACCACCAGCACCACCACAAGCACCACCACCAGCACCACCATCACCACCAGCACCACCAGAACTACCACCAGCACCACCACCAGTACTACCAGCACTACCACCACCACCAGCACCACCACCATCACCATCACCACCACCAGCATCACCACCATCACCACCACCATCACCACCAGCATCACCATCACCACCACCATCACCACCATCACCACCACTACCAGCACTACCACCACCACCAGCACTACCAGCACTACCACCAGCACCACCACCAGCACGTGTCCGTGTGTCTCGCTCCGCTGGCCCAGCGTCTCGCGTCGTCTGCCAGCGGGGTGGCTTCCTGGCGACTCTGCCAATGTAAACTTCGCCTCAATTAGGAGAGGAGATCTCAATTAAGCTGCCTTCCATAATAAACATACACAGAGAGAGAGAGACAGGAGGGACGATGACGATAATGATGATGATGGCGGTGGTGGTGGTGATGGCAATTGCGGTGGTGATGTTGAAATGGGGAGTGGTGGGACAGCGGTTAGCGCGCTACGCTACGATCCCGGCTGACCCGAGTTCCATTCCCGCTCACGGGCAGCACCAGGTGACGATTATATTTGAACCGCGGTTGTGGACCTCTCCTCGATCGACTCAGCCTCAAATAAGTACCTGCTGCGGTGTGTGAACATCGCCACTGGGGAGACAAAGGCGGCCGGGCGTGGTGCTGGCCACCCACCCCCTCGTGTGCCGTGCCGGCCTTCATAGGTGCTCGCTAACAGCACTTGCCCCCTACAGTCTGTTACAGGCTACACGAGGGATCTTTGTGTGTGTGTGTTAGTCTCTTTACGTGTGTGTGTGTACTGCTCACGACACCACGCACCACGTGTACACGTGCACTACCGGCACTGCTCAGAGCACCACGCACCACGTGTACACGTGCACTACCGGCACTGTTCAAAGCACCACGCACCACGTGTACACGTGCACTACCGGTACAGCTCAGAGAACCACGCACCACGTGTACACGTGCACTACCGTTACTGCTCACAGCACCACGCACCACGTGTACACGTGCACTACCGTTACTGCTCACGACACCACGCACCACGTGTACACGTGCGCTACCGTTACTGCTCAGAGCACCACGCACCACGAGTACACGTGCACTACCGGCACTGCTCACGACACCACGCACCACGTGTACACGTGCACTACCGGCACTGCTCACGACACCACACACCACGTGTACACGTGCACCACCGTTACTGCTCACGACACCACGCACCACGTGTACACGTGCACTACCGGTACAGCTCAGAGCACAACACACCACATGTACACGTGCACTACCGGCACTGTTCAAAGCACCACGCACCACGTGTCCACGTGCACTACCGTTACTGCTCACAGCACCACGCACCACGTGTACACGTGCACTACCGGTAGAGCTCAGAGCACAACACACCACATGTACACGTGCACTACCGGCACTGTTCCGAGCACCACGCACCACGTGTACACGTGCACTACCGGCACTGCTCACGACACCACACACCACGTGTACACGTGCACTACCGGCACTGCTCACGACACTATGTACACGTGCACTGCTCAGAGCAATTCCTACTCCGACTGCGCTACGATTTTTCCGAAAACGGGACAGAGCAGCGAGTGATATCAGTGTGAGTGAGTGGGTCAGTGAGTGAGCGGGTGAGTGTGTGGATGAGTGAGTGGGTGAGTGAGTGGGTGAGTGAGTGAGTGAGCGGGTGAGTGTGTGGGTGAGTGAGTGGGTGAGTGAGTGGGTGAGTGAGTGGGTGAGTGAGTGAGCGCGTGAGTGCGTGGGTGAGTGAGTGGGTGAGTGAGTGAGTGGGTGAGTGAGTGAGTGAGCGGGTGAGTGCGTGGGTGAGTGAATGGGTGAGTGGTTAAACAAGCGAGTGGGTGAGTGAGTGGTTAGACGAGTGAGTGAGTGAGCGGGTGAGTGCGTGAGTGAGTGAGCGGGTGAGTGAATGAGTGGGTGGGTGAGTGAGTGGTTAAACTAGTGGGTGAGTGAATGAGTGAGCGGGTGAGTGCGTGGGTGAGTGAGTGGGTGGGCGGGTGAGTGAGTGGGTGAGTGAGTGGGTGAGTGTTGTCACCAGTGTGGTTGGTGGTGGAATCAACGAACAGTCAACCACGGCATGAGTAGCAGGGACAGCAGCGATAGACACAGGTGCGACTTTAGGACGTGATGAGAGCCTAAACCGCCTGTTGAAGGTGATGAAAAATGAATAGGCTTTACCCTCTCGGGCAAGAAGGCTACCCGGGCGCGTTGGGGTGGGTGCGGGGGCACCTTTGTCTTTGGTGCGCGTGCAGTCTCGCCTCTCTCACCTGCACGGGAGCCGTGCCGCTCCGCCGTGTCCGCTCCGCGTGCTCGCTGCTGCTTGTGCCGTGGAGGTTCAGCGAAGCGTGCCGCTTTCTATGGCGGCCCGGCGGCGGAAACACCCCCACCCACTACCACCCACTACCACCCCCACCCACTACCACCCACTATCACCCACTACCACTACCACCCACTATCACCCACTACCAACCCACTTCTACCCCCACCCACTACCACCCACTATCACCCCCACACACTACCACCCACTACCACCCCCACCCACTACCACCCACTATCACCCACTACCACTACCACCCACTATCACCCACTACCACCCCCAACCCACTTCTACCCCCACCCACTACCACCCACTATCACCCCCACCTACTACCACCCACTACCACCCCCACCTACTACCACCCACTACCACCCCCAAACCACTACCACCCCCACCCACTACCACCCACTATCACCCCCACCCACTACAACCCGCTACCACCCACTACCACCCACTATCACCCCCACCAACTACCACCCCCACCCACTACCACCCACTACCACCCCCACCCACTACCACCCACTACCACCCCCACCCACTACCACCCACTACCACCCCCACCCACTACCACCCACTACCACCCCCACCAACTACCACCCCCACCTACTACCACCCACTACCACCCCCACCCACTACCACCCACTACCACCCCCACCCACTACCACCCCCACCCACTACCACCCACTACCACCCCCACCCACTATCACTACCACCCACTATCACCCTCACCCACTACCACCCACTATCACCCCACCCACTACCACCCACTATCACCCACTACCACCCACTACCACTACCACCCACTACCACCCCCACCCACTACCACCCACTACCACCCCCAACCCACTTCTACCCCCACCCACTACCGCCCACTATCACCCCCACCTACTACCACCTACTACCACCCCCACCTACTACCACCCACTACCACCCCCAACCCACTACCACCCCCACCCACTACCACCCACTATCACCCCCACCCACTACAACCCGCTACCACCCACTACCACCCACTATCACCCCCACCAACTACCACCAACTACCACCCCCACCCACTACCACCCACTACCACACTCACCCACTACCACCCACTACTACCCACTATCACCCCCACCCACTACCACCCACTATCACCCCCACCCACTACCACCCACTATCACTACCACCCACTATCACCCCCACCCACAACAACCCACTACCACTCACTACCACCCACTACCACCCCCACCCACTACCACCCACTATCACCCACTATCACTACCACCCACTACCACCCCCACCCACTACAACCCACTACCACTCACTACCACCCACTACCACCCTCACCCACTATCACCAACTACCACCCCCACCCACTACCACCCACTATCACCCCCACCCACTACCACCCACTATCACCCCCACCCACTACCACCCACTACCACCCCCACCCACTACCACCCACTATCACCCACTATCACTACCACCCACTATCACCCCCACCCACAACAACCCACTACCACCTATTACCACCCACTACCACCCCCACCCACTACCACCCACTATCACCCCCACCCACTACAACCCGCTACCACCCACTACCACCCACTACCACCCCCACCCACTACCCTCTACCACCCACTACCCAGCCCCCCCCCCCCCACCATACAGTCTTTAACAGACTGTAGGGGCAAGTGCTGTTAGCGAGTAGCCGCACCTATAAAGGCCGGCGCGGTACACGGGCGAGGAGTGGGAAACCAACACCACGCCCGGCCGCCTTTGTCTCCCCAGTGGCGATGTTTACCACGCACCGTGCCGGGGACTCGTTTGAGGGCTGAGTCGACTTAGGGGAGGCCCAGGACCAGGTTCAGACAATCGTCACTGGTGGTGGTGGCCGTGAGCGGGAATGGAACTCGGGTTATAGCCGGGTTCGTAGCGCAGCGTGGCGCTAACCGCTTGCACACAATTTAAAGTTATATATTTTGTGCAATTTTTCGTTCATCGCGACTTGTTTAACTTCCATAAACCGTTGCACTCCTATCGGTGTTTGCGTCGCTCGTTGTTCCGGCTTCTTTTGACTCTTCCCGCCTGGGGCGTGCGTGCAACAAAGAGTTTCACAGCTCATCGGATTCCTGCAGTCCAAAATCAAGATGCTGATTCTTTCACACACACACACGTGGACACACACACACGTGGACACACACACGTGGACACACACACGTGGACACACACACACGTGGACACACAGGTGGACACCCACACACACACGTGGACACACACACACACGTGGACACAGACACACACGTGGACACACACACACGTGGACACACACACACACGTGGACACACACACACTTGGGGACACACACACACGTGGACACACACACACGTGGACACACACACGTGGACACATACACACTTGGGGACACACACACACGTGGACACACACACACGTGGACACATACACACACGTGGACACACACACGTGGACACTCACATGTGGACACACACACACACACACGTGGACACACACACACGTGGACACACAGACACACGTGGACACACACACGCACGTGGGGACACACACACGTGGTGACACACACCCCACACACACAGCCCCCCCCCCTCCACCTCGCGGCACGCGCACCAGATGACGGCACGGGACCCCCCCCACCACCCCCCCCCCCCCGCCGCGTGTCACCCGATCCTGGCTACTACCGCCGCCGCCGCTGCTGCTGCTACTGATGATGATGACGCCTCGGGGTCAGGGTCCTGCAGCCAGCGGGACCTCCAAAGCAGCGGGAGAAGGAGCCGCGGCTACTCGCGGACCCACCACCCGCAGCCACCGTGATGAGCTTCGGACCGCCATCCACTCGGCGCCCGGCTGACGAAGGTTGCGAGCCGCCGACACAGACAAAAGATCCCCACTCCCGTGGTAGCCTCGAACAGGATGTCGGGGCAAGTGCCGTTAGCGTGTAGGGGCAGCGCCTGTAGCAGCACCACGGGGTGGGTGGTCAGCACCACGCCCGGCCGCCTTTGTCTCTCCGGGTGGCGATGTTGAACACACCGCGCCGGCTTGCTATGACGAGGCTGAGTCGGCATAGCGGGAGGCCCAAGACCCCTTCGGATAATCGTCACTGGCCGTGAACGGCTCACCCACTCACGAACTCACCCACTCACTGATTTACTCACTGACTCACCCACTCACTGACTCACCTACTCACTGATTCACTCACGAACTCACACACTCACTGACTCGCCCACTCACTGATTCACTCACGAACTCACCTACTCACTGACTCACCCACTCACGAACTCACCCACTCACTGATTCACTCACTGACTCACCCACTCACTGACTCACCCACTCACGAACTCACCCACTCACTGATTCACTCACTGACTCACCCACTCACTGACTCACCCACTCACGAACTCACCCACTCACTGATTCACTCACTGACTCACCCACTCACGAACTCACCCACTCACTGACTCACCCACTCACGAACTCACCCACTCACTGATTCACTCACTGACTCATCCACTCACTGACTCACCCACTCACGAACTCACCCACTCACTGATTCACTCACTGACTCACCCACTCACTGACTCACCCACTCACGAACTCACCCACTCACTGATTCACTCACTGACTCACCCACTCACGAACTCACCCACTCACTGATTCACTCACTGACTCACCCACCCACTCACGAACTCACCTACTCACTGATTCATCTACTCACTGATTCACTCACTGACTCACCCACTCACTGACTCACCCCCTCACGAACTCACCCACTCACTGATTCACTCACTGACTCACCCACTCACGAACTCACCCACTCATTGATTCACTCACGAAATCACCCACTCACTGACTCACCCACTCACTGATTCACTCATGAACTCACCCATTCACCGACTCGCCCACTCACTGATTTACTCACGAACTTACCCACTCACTGACTCGCCCACTCACTGATTCACTCACGAACTCACCTACTCACTGACTCACCCACTCACTGATTCACTCACGAACTCACCTACTCACTGACTCACCCACTCACTGATTCACTCACCAACTCACCCACTCACTGACTCGCCCACTCACTGATTCACTCACGAAATCACACACTCACTGACTCGCCCACTCACTGATTTACTCACGAACTTACCCACTCACCGACTCACCTACTCACTGATTCACTCACGAACTCACACACTGACTGACTCGCCCACTCACGAACTCACCCACTCACTGATTCACTCACTGACTCACCCACTCACGAACTCACCCACTCATTGATTCACTCACGAAATCCCCCACTCACTGACTCACCCACTCACTGATTCACTCACGAACTCACCCACTCACCGACTCGCCCACTAACTGATTTACTCACGAACTTACCCGCTCACCGACTCACCTACTAACTGATTCACTCACGAAATCACACACTCACTGACTCGCCCACTCACTGATTCACTCACGAACTCACCCACTCACTGACTCACCTACTCACTGATTCACTCACGAACTTACCCACTCACTGACTCACCCACTCACTGATTCACTCACGAACTCGCCCACTCACTGATTCACTCACCAACTCACCCACTCACCGACTCGCCCACTCACTGATTCACTCGCGAACTCACCCACTCACTGATTCACTCACCAACTCACACACTCACTGACTCACCCACTCACTGATTCACTCACGAACTCACCCACTCAACGACTCGCCCACTCACTGATTCACTCACGAAATCACCCACTCACTGACTCACCCACTCACTGATTCACGCACGAACTCACTCACTCACTTATTCACTCACGAGATCACCCACTCACTGACTCACCCACTCACTGATTCACTCGCGAACTCACCCACTCACTGACTCACCCACTCACTAATTCACGAACTCACACAGTCGTGCATTCACTCACTTGCGAATGAGACTGCGCTGGTCTCTTGAGTTCTAACCGGGTCAAACAAATACTCTTGAAAATTGGAAACGCGATCACAGTAACTCAGACACAAACACACACACATTGAATGAATAACACAGACACACACACTGAGTGAATAACCCAGACACACACACTGAGTGAATAACCCAGACACACACACACACTGAGTGAATAACCCAGACACACACACTGAGTGAATAACCCAGACACACACACACTGAGTGAATAACCCAGACACACACATTGAGTTAATAACTCAGACACACACTGAGTGAATAACCCAGACACACACACTGAGTAAATAACCCAGACACACACACACACACTGAATGAATAACCCAGACACACACACACACTGAGTAAATAACCCACACACACACTGAGTGAATAACTCAGACACACACACACACTGAGTGAATAACCCAGACACACACAATGTGTGTTCTACCCCTGTTCTACAGAGTGAGTGTAGTTTGTGTGTTCTCTCTCCCTGTTCTGCAGAGTGAGTGAGTTTAGTTTGTGTGTTCTACCCCTGTTCTACAGAGTGAGAGTGAGTGGAGTTTGTGTTCTCTCTCTCTCTGTTCTACAGAGTGAGTGAGTGAGTGGAGTTTGTGTGATCTCCCCCTGTTCTACAGAGTGGAGTTTGTATGTTCTCCCCCTGTTCTACAGAGTGAGTGGAGTTTGTGTGTTCTCCCCTTGTTCTACAGAGTGAGTGGAGTTTGTGTGATCTCCCCCTGTTCTACAGAGTGAGTGAGTGGAGTTTGTATGTCCTCCCCCTGTTCTACAGAGTGGAGTTTGTATGTTCTATCCCTGTTCTACAGAGTGAGTGGAGTTTGTATGTTCTCCCCCTGTTCTACAGAGTGAGGGGAGTTTGTGTGATCTCCCCCTGTTCTACAGAGTGAGTGAGTGGAGTGTGTGTGTTCTCCCCCTGTTCTACAGAGTGAGTGAGTGGAGTTTGTGTTCCTTCTCCCTGTTCTACAGAGTGAGTGAGTGGAGTTTGTGTGTTCTATCCCTGTTCTATAGAGTGAGAATGAGTTGAGTTTGTGTGTTCTACCCCTGTTCTACAGAGTGAGAGTGAGTGGAGTTTGTGTGATCTCTCCCTGTTTTACAGAGTGAGTGGAGTTTGTGTGATCTCTCCCTGTTCTACAGAGTGAGTGAGTGGTGTTTGTGTGATCTCCCCCTGTTCTACAGAGTGAGTAAATGGAGTTTGTGTTCTCTCTCCCTGTTCTACAGAGTGAGTGAGTGGAGTTTGTGTGTTCTATCCCTGTTCTACAGAGTGAGAATGAGTTGAGTTTGTGTGTTCTACCCCTGTTCTACAGAGTGAGAGTGAGTGGAGTTTGTGTGTTCTACTCCTGTTCTACAGAGTGAGTGGAGTTTGTGTGTTCTACCCCTGTTCTACAGAGTCAAAGTGAGTGGAGTTTGTGTGTTTTACCCCTGTTCTACAGAGTGAGTGAGTGGTGTTTGTGTGTTCTACTCCTGTTCTACAGAGTGAGTGAGTGGAGTTTGTGTGATCTCCCCCTGTTCTACAGAGTGAGTGAGTGGAGTTTGTGTGTTCTCCCCCTGTTCTACAGAGTGAGTGAGTGGTGTTTGTATGATCTCCCCCTGTTATACAGAGTGAGTGAGTGGAGTTTGTGTGTTCTACTCATGTTCTACAGAGTGAGTGAGTGGAGTTTGTGTTCTCCCCCTGTTCTACAGAGTGAGTGGAGTTTGTGTGATCTCCCACTGTTATACAGAGTGAGTGAGTGGCGTTTGTATGATCTCCCCCTGTTCTACAGAATGAGTGAGTGGAGTTTGTGTGTTCTACCCCTGTTCTACAGAGTGAGTGAGTGGAGTTTGTGTTCTCCCCCTGTTCTACAGAGTGAGTGGTGTTTGTGCGATCTCCCACTGTTATACAGAGTGAGTGAGTGGAGTTTGTATGATCTCCCCCTGTTCTATAGAGTGAGTGAGTGGAGTTTGTGTGTTCTACTCCTGTTCTACAGAGTGAGTGAGTGAGTGGAGTTTGTGTGATCTCCCCCTGTTCTACAAAGTGAGTGAGTGGAGTTTGTGTGATCTCCCCCTGTTCAACAGAGTGAGTGCGTGGAGTTTGTGTGATCTCCCCCTCTTCTGCAGAGTGAGTGAATGGAGTTTGTGTGATCTCCCCCTGTTATACAGAGTGAGTGAGTGGAGTTTGTGTGATCTCCCCCTGTTCTACAGAGTGAGTGGAGTTTGTGTGATCTCCCCCTGTTATACAGAGTGAGTGAGTGGGGTTTGTGTGATCTCCCCCTGTTCTACAGAGTGAGTGAGTGGAGTTTGTGTGATCTCCCCCTGTTCTACAGAGTGAGTGGAGTTTGTATGATCCACCCCTGTTCTAGAGTGAGTGAGTGGAGTTTGTGTGTTCTACCCCTGTTCTACAGAGTGAGTGTAATTTGTGTGTTCTCTCTCCCTGTTCTACAGAGTGAGAGTCAGTGTAGTTTGTGTGTTCTACCCTTGTTCTACAGAGTGAGTGTAGTTTGTGTGTTCTCTCTCCCTGTTCTACAGAGTGAGTGAGTGGAGTTTGTGTATTCTACCCCTGTTCTATTGAGTGAGTGGAGTTTGTGTGTTCTACCCCTGTTCTACAAAGTGAGAATGAGTGGGGTTTGTGTGATCTCCCCCTGTTCTACAGAGTGAGTGAGTGGAGTTTGTGTGATCTCCCCCTGTTCTACAGAGTGAGTGGAGTTTGTATGATCCACCCCTGTTCTAGAGTGAGTGAGTGGAGTTTGTGTGTTCTACCCCTGTTCTACAGAGTGAGTGTAATTTGTGTGTTCTCTCTCCCTGTTCTACAGAGTGAGAGTCAGTGTAGTTTGTGTGTTCTACCCCTGTTCTACAGAGTGAGAATTAATGGAGTTTGTGTGTTCTCTCTCCCTGTTCTGTAGTGAGAGTGTGTGAATGTGTGTATGTGTGAGTGAGTGTATGTGTGAGTGTGTGAATATGTGTGTGTGTGAATGTCAGAGTGTGTGTATTTGTGAGTATGTGAACATGTGAGTGAGTTTATGTGTGAGTATGTGAATATTTGAGTGAGTGGTGTTTGTATGTGCTCCCCTGTCCTGCAGAGTGAGGGTGAGTATGTGAATGTGTGTGTGAATGTCTGAGTGTGTGTATGTATGTGTGAGTGAGTGTATGTATGAGTGAGTGTATGTGTGAGTATGTGAATGTGAGTGTGTAAGTGTGTGAATGTGTGAGTGTGTGAGTGTGTGAATGTGTGAATGTGTGAGTGTGTGAGTGTGTGAATGTGTGAGTGTGTGAATGTGTGAGTGAGTGTATGTGTAAGTGTGTGAATGTTTGAGTGAGTGAGTGTATGTGTGAGTGTGTGAATGTTTTAGTTAGCGTATGTGTAAGTATGTGAGTGTGTGAATGTGTGAGTGTGTGAATGTCTGAGTATTTGAATGTCTGAGTGAGTGTATGTGTGAGTGAGTGTATGTGTGAGCGAGTGTATGTGTGAGTTAATGTTTTAGTGAGTATGTCTGAGTGTGTGAATATGTGAGTGTGTGAATGTGTGAGTGAGTGTATGTGTGAGTGTGTGTATGTATGTGTGAGTGAGTTTATGTGTGAGTGAGTGTATGTGTGAGCGAGTGTATGTGTGAGTTAATGTTTGAGTGAGTATGTCTGAGTGTGTGAATATGTGAGTGTGTGAATGTGTGAGTGAGTGTATGTGTGAGTGTGCGTATGTATGTGTGAGTGAGTTTATGTGTGAGTGAGTGTATGTGTGAGTGTGTGTATGTATGTGTGAGTGTGTGAATGTGTGAGTGAGTGTATGTGTGAGTGTGTGTATGCATGTGTGAGTGAGTGTATGTGTGAGCGTATGTCTGAGTATCTGAATCTGTGAGTGTGTGTATGCATGTGTGAGTGTGTGAGTGAGTGTATGTATGAGTGTATTGTGTGAGTGTGTGAATGTGTGAGTAACAACAGTCTGGACCACTGGACGGGTTCCGCAGGATTGGAAGGATGCCCTGGTGGTCCCCCTTTTTAAAAAGGGGGACCGCACAGACTGTAACAACTACAGGGGCATCTCACTCCTCAGTGTGCCGGGAAAGGTCCTGGCAAGGATTATTCAGCATCGCCTTGCCAGGCACGCTGAGGAGAGGCTTGCGGAGCCCCAATGCGGTTTCAGGAAAGGGCGGTCCTGCACAGATGCTATATTTTCTGTCCGTCTGCTACAGCAGAGGTGTAGGGAATTCCAACAAGACCTACATCTCTGCTTTATTGACCTGGTCAAGGCCTATGATACCATGAGTAGGCCTGGGCTCTGGGTCGTTCTTCGTGCTTTTGGAGTACCTGACCCTCTGCTCACGATCATTAAGGACCTTCATGATGGTGAGCGGGCCCGGGTAAAACTACGTGGCCGGGAGTCAGAGCCATTCCCTGTACACCTTGGGGTGCGACAGGGATGTCCTCTGGCTCCCACATTATTTAACATCTATTTTGACCACGTAGTTCGTGAAGCCTTCAATAGCTGTACCGGGGGAATCTCCATATGGTACAGATATAATGGGAGGCTAATCGATGCCCGGGTGCGGTCAAGGGATGGCTCCCTATTGCTCAACCACGTTATGTATGCTGATGATTTGGTAATAGCTGCTCAGTCAGAGGAGGAGTTGGAGACGCTGCTGCTGAGACTGGAGCGTGCCACTAAGAGGTGGGGCCTTACCATCAGCCCCACCAAAACTAAGCACCTGCCTGAGTATTTTGTACCATCGGACACTCCATCCCCACGGCTCCAAATCGGTGATGGGGCAGTTGTGGAGAGAGTGGAGAGTTTCCCATACCTGGGCAGTGTGCTTATGACTGGCTCCAGTTTAACAGCAGAGGTCTCACTCCGAATTAGTCGAGCGGCAATATCTTTTCATCGGTTGCGTAACGCTGTGTGGAAGCTACCTGGTCTGTCGCTCCGCACTAAGCTTCAGGTCTTCTCGGCCACGGTCATTCCCTCCCTTCTCTACGCTTGCGAAACGTGGACCCCCCTAATGGAACATCTTCGCCGGTTAGAAACATTTAGGCTAGCCTGCCTACGATCCATCCTGGGTTTAACCAGACTGGATTGTGTGAGGAGCTCACAAATCCTTGAAAGATCTGGGCAGGGTCCCATCGGTGAGCTCCTCCGGCAGGCAAGGCTGCGATGGCTGGGTCATGTAGCCCGCATGCCCAGCCACCGCATGCCGAAACAGCTTTTGTTTGGCCGGATTGAGGGGGCTAAGCGGGCGCGGCACGGGCTAGAGAAGAGATGGAGTGATGTGGTACAGGAGGACGTGGAGCTGAGTGGACTTGCCAATGACTGGTACCAGCGGTGTCAAGATCGGCCTCTGTGGAGGAGGCTCGTGAAGGATGCTACTGGGCAGTTGGAGGTAGTCGCCCTCCAACAACAACAGAGGGCGGAGGAGCGACGCTTAGAACAACGAGCGGAGCGCCGGGTGGCTAAAGCACAGCAGGTTGGCACAGTAGGGGGCACAGGTGGTGCATCAGCCAGTCATCTCTGTCAGTCGACCCGTGGCACCTGGGTCTGCCCCGTGACCTCCTGCCAACGGGCGTTCGACACTTCACGTGGCCTCAGGGTGCACATAGCCTGGCACAAGCGCCGTGGTGACGTCACCGCCACTTAGTGGCGAATGGCGGTTGTTGTTGCGTGTGTGTGAATGTGTGAGTGAGTGTATGTGTGAGTGTGTCAATGTGTGAGTGTGTGAATGTGTGAGTGAGAGTGTATATGTGAGTGAATGTATGTGAGTGAGTGTATGTGTGAGTGTGTGAATGTCTGAGTATTTGAATGTCTGAGTGAGTGTATGTGTGAGTGAGTGTATGTATGAGTGTGTGTATGTATGTTTGAGTGAGTTTATGTGTGAGTGAGTGTATGTGTGAGCGTATGTGTGAGTATGTGAATGTGTGAGCGTGTGTATGTGTGAATGAGTGTATGTCTGAGTGTGTGAATGTGTGAGTGTCTGAATGTGTGAGTGTATGAATGTTTGAGTGTGTGAATGTATGAGTGTGTGAATGTATGAGTGTGTGAATGTCTGAGTGAGTGTATGTGTGAGTGCGTTGATGTGTGAGTGTATATGTGAGTGAGTGTATGTGTGAGTGTGTGAATGTTTTAGTTAGTGTATGTGTAAGTATGTGAGTGTGTGAATGTGTGAGTGTATGTATATATGAGTGAGTGTATGTATGTGTGAGTGCGTTTATGTTTGAGTGAGTTTATGTGTGAGTGAGTGTATGTGTGAGTGTGTGAATGTTTTAGTTAGTGTATGTGTAAGTATGCGAGTGTGTGAATGTGTGAGTGTATGTATATATGAGTGAGTGTATGTGTGTGTATGTGAATGTGTGAGTGAGTGAGTGTATGTGTGAGTGAGTGTATGTGTGAGCGTATGTGTGAGTGTGTGAATGTGTGAGTGTATGTATGTATGTATAAGTGGGTGTATGTATGTGTGAGTGAGTGTATGTGTGTGTGAATGTGTGAGTGAGTAAGTGTATGTGTGAGTGTTTGAATGTTTGAGTGTGTGAATGTCTGAGTGAGTGTATGTATGTGTGAGTGCGTTTATGTGTGAGTGAGTGTATGTGTGAGTGAGTGTATGTGTGAGTGTGTGAATGTTTTAATTAGTGTATGTGTAAGTATGTGAGTGTGTGAATGTGTGAGTGTATGTATGTGTGAGTGTATGTGTGTGTGAATGTGTGAGTGAGTAAGTGTACGTGTGAGTGTGTGAATGTTTGTGTGAGTGCTGTTTGTACTCCACGTTTTCTGCATGGATCTCCTCCTGTTTTCTCCGCTTTTCTAAACCAACAGACACAGTGGAACTGGTATCGGCCACAACTACATCCGCAACTGATGAGAATCTCCTTGCAAATCACTCAACTGGGACGCAGCACCAGCAGCACCAGCAGCTATTTAAAATATTAAACTTATTTTACCAAGTAAAGCGCACTGAGCTATAGAGATATTTTTTTATTGAAGACGCGACGTGACACTCTCTCTCTCTCTCACAAATGATAGCCCAACGAAGTGGCTTATTATCACGTAGACATTTATAACAGCCAGATACTCTAAAACGCTTGACGTTGATTCTAAAATGTGAAGGGGAAACAACGGAGGACCCGGAGAAAATCCACGCGACCTTGAGGAGAGAGACAGAGAGAGAGAGAGACACGCAAACTGCACATATACTGGAGGCGTCAGGGTCTGGGATCGAACCCACGACCTCCTGCGTACCAGGCGAGGTAGTTAACATCTCCTAGTCACCGTGATGATGAGAGAGAGACACGCAAACTCCACATATACTGGAGGCGTCAGGGTCTGGGATCGAACCCACGACCTCCTGCGTACCAGGCGAGGTAGTTAACATCTAGCCACCGTGATGATGATGAGAGAGAGAGAGAGACAGGAGCAAACTTGGACTTGCGAAGAAATCGACTTACGAACAGACCTCTGGAACCTAACTCGCTCGTAAGTAAAAGAGTCCCTGGATTCGTAAGTAGAGGAGTCCCTGTGGTGCTCTTTTTCAGAAGCGACTTGGCGATCACAAATGATAGCTCAACGAAGGTGGCTTATCATCATCATGTGGAAATTTATAGCAGCAACCAAATACACTAGACGCGTGATATTGATCCTAAATGTGGAGGGGAAGAATCGGAGAACCTGGAGAAAAATCCACGCGACCACGTGGATTTTGGAGCAGGCATCGTCAGGGTCGGGATCGAACCCACAACCTCCTGCATACCAGGCGAGGTAGTTACCATCTCCTAGCCACCGTGATGATGATGAGCGAGAGAGACACGCAAACTCCACATATACTGGAGGCGTCAAGGTCTGGGATCAAGCCCACGACCTCCTGGGTACCAGGCGAGGTAGTCAACATCTCCTAGCCACCGTGATGATGATGAGAGAGAGACACGCGAACTCCAAATATACAGCAGCAGGCGTCAGGGTCGGGATCGAACCCACGACCTCCTGCGTACCAGGCGAGGGAGTCAACATTCCGCGCCAGCGAGCGCACAATAGACACCCCGTGACACCAACACCAACCACCACGTGCTTGGCCCTCCTCGCACCAACTCGTCCCAGACCGCCCGAAACCGGTCTGGGGATTTCCAATTGGACGATGCGAGGGTCTGGGGGTGGGGGTGGTGGAGGGGAGCAACTGAAAGGATGGGGGGGGGAGGCGCAGAGAGGCTGCCACTCCTGTGTCAGGAGCCAGACCGGAACCCTACCTGGAGCTCTGTGAATGGGTCTGTCACCGCGATTGGTGAGCGGAGCGATTCACAAGATGCCTACGAGTTCCTCTTCGTCCACCCACTTACGTCAGCGAATCCCAGCACGTAGGGGGGGGGCGGGCTGGGGGGCTTGGGGGGGCTGGGGGGGGGCTGGTAAACGAATAAAGACGGCCAGCGAACACGACCCGTGGAGTTGGGTCAAGGTTCCAAATGAAAACCTCATTGAGTTGACATTCGCGTTGTTAACAGATACGAGCCGCCGCCGCCGCCGCTGCTGCTGCTGCTGTGTGTGTGTGGTGCACGTGGCCCTGGAAGGAGAAGCTGGGGAGAGAGAGAGAGAGACAGAGAGCGAGACAGACAGAGAGTCAGTGGCGTGGGTGGTGATCTCCGCGTCTCGGACAAGCCGTGGGTCGGTCGCCCGCAAGAGAGGGGCCCACGTGGATTGATCCTTCGCGTCTTGAGAGGGGGGGGCCGGGTTCGGTGGAAAGTCGCAGAGAGGGTGAGAGAGACGCAGAGAAAGAACGAGAGAAAGAGACAAAGAGATATACAGAGAGGGAGACAGAGAGACAAAGACACAGAGAGACAGAGAGAGAGAGCGACAGAGAGAGAAACACAGAGAGACGGAGAGAGACAAAGAGAGCCCAGACAGACAGACTTTTGACTTTTAAACAACTTTTATTGCCGCCAGCAGCAACAGCACTGGAGGCGATTCCAATATGAAACACACAGAGTCACCAGCAACACAAATAACAAACACTATAAATACACGCGCTGTGGTGCTCGATGCGCCGCGCACAACACGAAATAAAAGCCACGTGGTGGTGGTGGTGGTGCTGGTCATCGCCCACGCCACGGTGACGAACGAGCGCTTCAGAACGTGAACACGTGGGGTGCCGTCCACGCTGGTACAGAGGGGGGGGGGGGGGGCTTTTCCGGCCCCCCAGCGTTCGAAGAAGAGGCGCTGCATATCACCGGCATGTGTGTGGTACGCGTGCTCCAGCCGGAGCCGCGCCTTGAGCAGAGATAGACAAAGAGAAAGACAGAGACACAGAGGCACCGAGAGAGAGAGACAGGGAGAGAGGGTGAGTTAGAGAGAAACAGAGAGAGAGGGTGAGACAGAGAGAGACAGAGAGACACACAGAGAGAGAGAGAAAAAGACAGAGAGAGAGTTAGACAGAGAAAGACAGAGAGAGACAGAGAGACACAGAGAGAGAGACAGAGAGAGACACAGAGAGAGAGGGTGAGACAGAGAGAGAGGGTGAGACAAAGAGAGACAGAGAGACACAGAGAGAGAGTGAGTTAGACAGAGAAAGACAGAGAGACACAGAGACACAGAGAGAGAGACAGAGGGTGAGTTAGACAGAGAAAGACAAAGAGAGACAGAGAGACAGAGAGAGGGTGAGTTAGACAGAGAAAGACAGAGAGAGCATGGATCACTCTGCTGTCCCCTGTTATAGACAAACTCTGAACTTTGATTTAAAGCTTTCGTGACTGCAGTAATTCATATTCTTAGCTCTTTCGGTAAAGTCACGTTGAAGGGAAACAATAAAATAATAAAATATATATAAAACAATAAAAATTCTCACGACGTTTCGACCATAACACAAACGGTCGTCATCAGGTGTTTAAAAATAAATTAATTAATGCGAACCAACACACCTGATGACGACCGTTTGTGTTATGGTCGAAACGTCGTGAGAATTTTTATTGTTTTATATATTTTTTATTATTTTATTGTTTCCCTTCAACGTGACTTTACCGAAAGAGCTAAGAATATAAACTCTGAACTGTTTACTCGGTGGGACAGAGGTACATTAAGCACCCCCTCGTTAACCTGGTGGCTAGGAGATGTTAACCACTTCGCCTGGTATACAGGAGCGCGTGGGTTCATACCCGACCCTGACGCCTGTGATACATTTGTAATCTGTGTGTCTCTCTCTCTGTCCGTGGCCGCGTGGAATTTTGTCCGGGTCCTGCGGGCTTCCCCTCCACATTCAGAATCAACGTCACCAGACGTTTAGAGTATTTTGGCTGCTGCTATCAATGGACACACGATCACGACGACGATGATGATGAAGATGATGATGATAAGCCACTTCGCTGAGCTATCATTTGTGATCGCCAGGTCGCTGCTGATAAAATAGCTACCGTAGCTCAGCAGGCACCTTGCCTGGCAAAAATAAAATAATGGTTTAGTATTTAATAGTTAACGTTTCTCGGCCTGGCCGTGAATAGTCTGGATGTCACTTTGTATTCTGACCCCTCCGTTTTTTGTCACATCTCAGATGCCAGGGACCATATGCACAGAACCACATTCCACGGGATGGAAACAAAAATATCATCCGAAGATAAAACATCTACTTACCGAACTCCTCATCCAAACGAATGAGGAGTTCAACACCCGTACAGTGTGCTGAACTTCTTTCGTGCCGTACGTTGACAGCCGTGCCAATCGGAGGTGCTCTGCAATGTCAACAAACTAAACACACAAAAAGGAGTTCTAGTACTACAGTGGTGAAGTGCAGTGTATCAAAGCATAGTGGAGTGTGTAATGGTGTATATATATAACGGTGTGTAGTAGTGTAGTGTATAGTGTAGTATCGTGTACTGTATAGTAGTGTAGTCTATAGTGTGTGGCGTGTATGTTGAACTTCTTTCGCACCGTACGTAGCCAACCATGCCAATCGGAGGCTCTCCAGAAGGAAAACAAGCTGAACACACAGAAAGCAATTCCAAAAAAATTAGATATTTTTCCTTCTTCCACCTAGATGATTTGAAAGTGCACAGCTGCAGTGGCTTTCTGATATCGGATGGAAGAACGTTCCCGACGGCCGCGCAATGCGTTTAAAACGCCACCCGACGACATCGGCGCGGAATTTGCGGTTCATTTGATGTCGTATAAGTTGCCGCTTTGAAATTGTCGACATTTTTGCCCTGCGGTGTTCAGTTTTGTGGCACACGCGGAGTTCATGAATTCAACACGAACATCGGCGGCCTGGTTGCCACTTGGAACATCCGTATCCCGCCTAGAGCACGACGATCGTTTAGTGAGATACCACGTTTATTGTTTGAATTAAAATTATTCTATTTTTATAGACCCCCTTCCCATATCCCGCAAATACCCCCTGCCCCCCCCCCCATTACCCCCCCCCCGCCCCACCCCTTAGCCCCCCGTTACCCTCACCACCCCATTACCTGCCAACCCCCACCTCCTTCTGTTCCTCTATTAAAGTTCACCTCTTTTCCACTGCCCATAGACTCAACACTGCACCATAGACTCAACACTGCCCATAGACTCAACACTCCCCATAGACTCAACACTAGCCCATAGACTCAACACTGCACCATAGACTCAACACTGCCCATAGACTCAACACTGCACCATAGACTCAACACTGCCCATTGACTCAACACTGCCCATAGACTCAACACTGCCCATAGACTCAACACTGCCCATAGACTCAACACTAGCCCATAGACTCAACACTGCACCATAGACTCAACACTGCCCATAGACTCAACACTGCCCATAGACTCAACACTGCCCATAGACTCAACACTGCCCATAGACTCAACACTGCATCTAGACTCAACACTGCACTATAGACTCAACACTGCCCATAGACTCAACACTGCACCATAGACTCAACACTGCCCATAGACTCAACACTGCCCATAGACTCAACACCGCCCATAGACTCAACACTGCACCATAGACTCAACACTGCCCATAGACTCAACACTGCACCATAGACTCAACACTGTCCATAGACTCAACACTGCCCATAGACTCAACACCGCCCATAGACTCAACACTGCCCATAGACTCAACACTGCCCATAGACTCAACACTACCCATAGACTCAACACTGCCCATAGACTCAACACTGCCCATAGACTCAACACTGCCCATAGACTCAACACTGCCCATAGACTCAACACTGCCCATAGACTAACACTGCCCATAGACTCAACACTGCCCATAGACTCAATACTGCCCATAGACTCAACACTACCCATAGACTCAACACCGCCCATAGACTCAACACTGCCCATAGACTCAACACTGCCCATAGACTCAACACTACCCATAGACTCAACACTGCACCATAGACTCAACACTGCCCATAGACTCAACACTACCCATAGACTCAACACTGCACCATAGACTCAACACTGCCCATAGACTCAACACTGCCCATAGACTCAACACTGCCCATAGACTCAACACTGCCCATAGACTCAACACTGCCCATAGACTCAACACTGCCCATAGACTCAACACTGCCCATAGACTCAACACTGCCCATAGACTCAACACTGCCCATAGACTCAACACTGCACCATAGACTCAACACTGCACCATAGACTCAACACTGCCCATAGACTCAACACTACCCATAGACTCAACACTGCACCATAGACTCAACACTGCACCATAGACTCAACACTGCCCATAGACTCAACACTGCCCATAGACTCAACACTGCCCATAGACTCAACACTGCCCATAGACTCAACACTGCCCATAGACTCAACACTGCCCATAGACTCAACACTGCCCATAGACTCAACACTGCCCATAGACTCAACACTGCCCATAGACTCAACACTGCCCATAGACTCAACACTGCCCATAGACTCAACACTGCACCATAGACTCAACACTGCCCATAGACTCAACACTGCACCATAGACTCAACACTGCCCATAGACTCAACACTGCCCATAGACTCAACACTGCCCATAGACTCAACACTGCCCATAGACTCAACACTACCCATAGACTCAACACTGCCCATAGACTCAACACTGCACCATAGACTCAACACTACCCATAGACTCAACACTACCCATAGATTCAACACTACCCATAGACTCAACACTACCCATAGATTCAACACTGCCCATAGACTCAACACTGCACCAGAGACTCAACACTGCCCATAGACTCAACACTGTCCATAGACTCAACACTGCCCATAGACTCAACACTGTACCAGAGACTCAACACTGCCCATAGACTCAACACTGTCCATAGACTCAACACTGCCCATAGACTCAACACTGCCCATAGACTCAACACTGCCCATAGACTCAACACTGCCCATAGACTCAACACTGCACCATAGACTCAACACTACCCATAGACTCAACACTACCCATAGATTCAACACTACCCATAGACTCAACACTACCCATAGACTCAACACTGCCCATAGACTCAACACTGCACCATAGACTCAACACTACCCATAGACTCAACACTACCCATAGACTCAACACTACCCATAGACTCAACACTGCCCATAGACTCAACACTACCCATAGACTCAACACTACCCATAGACTCAACACTGCCCATAGACTCAACACTGCACCATAGACTCAACACTACCCATAGACTCAACACTACCCATAGATTCAACACTACCCATAGACTCAACACTACCCATAGATTCAACACTGCCCATAGACTCAACACTGCACCAGAGACTCAACACTGCCCATAGACTCAACACTGTCCATAGACTCAACACTGCCCATAGACTCAACACTGTACCAGAGACTCAACACTGCCCATAGACTCAACACTGTCCATAGACTCAACACTGCCCATAGACTCAACACTACCCATAGACTCAACACTACCCATAGACTCAACACTACCCATAGACTCAACACTACCCATAGACTCAACACTACCCATAGACTCAACACTACCCATAGATTCAACACTACCCATAGATTCAACACTGCCCATAGACTCAACACTGCCCATAGATTCAACACTCTTCTTTGGTTCTTTCGGTGAAGTCACGTAGAATGAGAATAAAATAATAAATTGATCAAATAAAATAACACAATAAAATTATCACGACGTTTCGGCCACAACACAAGCGGCCTTCATCAGGTGAAGGGACGAGACTGTCTGGAGGACAGCGCTGGAGCGTGTTCGCTGAAACGTCGTGAGAATATTATTGTGTTATTTTATTTTATCAATTTATTATTTCATTCTCATTCTACGTGACTTTACCGAAAGAACCAAAGAAGATGAATCCTTGCAGTCACGAAAGCTTTAAATCGAGACAACACTGCCCATAGACTCAGCACTGCCCATTGACTCAACACTGCCCATAGACTTAACACTGCCGATAGACTCAACACTGCACCAGAGACTCAACACTGCCCATAGACTCAACACTGCCCTTAGACTCAACACTGCCCATAGACTCAATACTGCCCATAGACTCAACACTGCCCATAGACTCAATACCGCCCATAGACTCAAAACTGCACCATAGACTCAACACTGCCCATAGACTCAACACTGCCCATAGACTCAACACTACCCATAGACTCAACACTGCCCATAGACTCAACACTGCACCTCCTATTAGCACGGTCGGCTACGTACGGTGCGAAAGGAGTTGAACGCACGCGTACGGAGCAGCTGCGACAGTCATTCTACATCGAGGTGGTTAATGGGCCAAATTATCGCGTCCGGAGGAGTAGCGATGATGCCTTCGTGTGAGTCTACAGATCTCTGTGCGAATCTAAGGGTCTCTGTGTGAGTCTATGTTCTCTGTGCGAGTCTATGGGTCTCTGTGTGAGTCTAAAGGTCTATGTGTGAGTCTATGGGTCTCTGTGCGAGTCTATGGTTCTTTGTGCGAGTCTATGGTTCTATGTGCGAGTCTATGGTTCTCTATGTGAGTCTATGGGTCTCTGTGTGAGTCTAAGGGTCTATGTGTGAGTCTATGGCTCTCTGTGCGAGTCTATGGGTCTCTGTGGGAGTCTAAGGGTCTCTGTGTGAGTCTATGGGTCTCTGTGTGAGTCTAAGGGTCTCTGTGTGAGTCTAAGGGTCTCTGTGTGAGTCTATGGGTCTCTGTGTGAGTCTATGGGTCTCTGTGTGAGTCTATGGGTCTCCGTGTGGGTCTATGGGTATCTGTGTGAGTCTGTGGGCCTCTGTGTGAGTCTAAGGGTCTCTGTGTGAGTCTATGGGTCTCTGTGTGAATCTATGGGTCTCTGTGTGAGTCTATGGGTCCCTATGCAAGTCTACAGATCTCTGTGTGAGTCTATGGTTCTCTGTGCGAGTCTAAGGGTTTCTGTGCGAGTCTAAAGGTCTATGTGTGAATCTATGGGTCTCTGTGTGAGTCTAAGGGTCTCTGTCTGAGTCTATTGGTCTCTGTGTGAGTCTGTGGGTCTCTGTGTGAGTCTAAGGGTCTCTGTGTTAGTCTATGGGTCTCTGTGTGAGTCTATGGGTCTCCATGTGGGTCTATGGGTCTCTGTGTGAGTCTATGGGTCTCTATGTAAGTCTACAGATCTCTGTGTGAGTCTATGGTTTTCTGTGCGAGTCTAAGGATCTCTGTGTGAGTCTAAGGGTCTCTGTGCGAGTCTATGGGTCTCTGTGTGAGTCTAAAGGTCTATGTGCGAATCTAAGGGTCTCTGTGTAAGTCTAAGTGTCTCTGTTGGAATCTATGAATCTCTGTGTGAGTCTATGGGTCTCTGTGTGAGTCTAAGGGTCTCTGTGTGAGTCTATGGGTCTCTGTGTGAATCTATGGGTCTCAGTGTGAATCTATGAGTCTCTGTGTGAGTCTATGGGTCTCTGTGTGAATCTAAGAGTCTCTGTGTGAGTCTAAGGGTCTATGTGCGAGTCTAAGGGACTCTGTGTGAGTCTAAGGGTTTCTGTGTGAATCTAAGGGTCTCTATGTGAGTCTACAGATCTCTGTGTGAGTCTAAAGGTCTCTGTGTGAGTCTATGGGTCTCTGTGTGAGTCTATGGGACTCCGTGTGAGTCTATGAGTCTATGGGTCTCTGTCTGAGTCTGTGGGTCTCTGTGTGAGTCTAAGGGTCTCTGTGTGAATCTATGAGTCTCTGTGTGAGTCTATGGGTCTCCGTGTGGGTCTATGGGTCTCTGTGTGAGTCTATGGGTCTCTATGCAAGTCTACAGATCTCTGTGTAAGTCTATGGTTCTCTGTACGAGTCTAAGGGTCTCTGTGTGAGTCTAAGGGTCTCTGTGTGAGTCTAAAGGTCTATGTGTGAATCTAAGGGTCTCTGTGTGAGTCTTAGGGTCTCTGTTGGAATCTATGAGTCTCTGTGTGAGGCTATGGGTCTCTGTGTGAGTCTAAGGGTCTCTGTGTGAGTCTATGGGTCTCTGTGTGAATCTATGGGTCTCTGTGTGAATCTATGAGTCTCTGTGTGAGTTTATGGGTCTCTGTGTGAATCTAAGAGTCTCTGTGTGAGTCTAAGGGTCTCTGTGCGAGTCTAAGGGACTCTGTGTGAGTCTAAGAGTTTCTGTGTGAATCTAAGGGTCTCTATGTGAGTCTACAGATCTCTGTGTGAGTCTAAAGGTCTCTGTGTGAGTCTATGGGACTCTGTGTGAGTCTATGGGTCTCCGTGTGAGTCTATGAGTCTATGGGTCTCTGTATGAGTCTGTGGGTCTCTATGTGAGTCTAAGGGTCTCTGTTTGAATGTATGAGTCTCTGTGTGAGTCTATGGGTCTCTATGCAAGTCTACAGATCTCTGTGTGAGTGTATGGTTCTCTGTGCGAGTCTATGTGTTTCTGTGTGAGTCTAAGGGTCTCTGTGTGAATCTATGCGTCTCTGTGTGAGTCTATGGGTCTCTATGTGAGTCTACAGATCTCTGTGTGAGTCTATGGGTCTCTGTGCGAGTCTGAGGGTCTCTGTGTGAATCTAAGGTCTCTGTGCGAGTCTAAGGGACTTTGTGTGAGTCTAAGGGTCTCTGTGTGAATCTATGTATCTATGTGTGAATCCATGGGTCTCTATGTGAGTCTATGGGTCTCTGTGTGAGTCTAAGGGACTCTGTGTGAGTCTATGGGTCGCTGTTTGAGTCTAAGGGACTCTGTGTGAGTCTAAGGGTCTCTGTGTGAGTCTATGAGTCTCTGTGAGTCTATGATCTCTATGTGAGTCTAAGGGTCTCTGTTTGAGTCTATGAGTCTCTGTGAGTCTTTGGGTCTCTGTTAGTCTAAGGGTCTCTGTTTGAGTCTACGGTTCTCTGTGTGAGTCTATGGGTCTCTGTGTGAGTCTAAGGGTCTCTGTGTGAGTCTATGGGTCTTTGTGTGAGTCTAAGGGTCTCTGTGTGAGTCTATGGGTCTCTGTGTGAGTCTATGGGTCTCTGTGTGAGTCTATGGGTCTCTATGTGAGTCTACGGGTCTCTGTGTGAGTCTATGAGTCTCTGTGTATGTCTGTGGGTCTCTGTGTGAGTCTATGGGTCTCTATGTGAGTCTAACGCTCTCTATGTGAATCTATGAGTCTATGTGTGAGTCTATGAGTCTCTGTGTGAGCCTAAGGGTCTCTATGTGAGTCTAAGGGTCTCTGTGTGAGTCTATGGGTCTCTGTGTGAGTCTATGGGTCTCTGTGTGAGTCCATGGGTCTCTATGTGAGTTTACGGGTCTCTGTGTGAGTCTAAGGGTCTCTATGTGAGTCTAAGGGTCTCTGTGTGAGTCTATGGGTCTCTCTATGTGAGTCTATGGGTCTCTGTGTGAGTCTATGGGTCTCTGTGTGAGTCTATGGGTCTCTGTGTGAGTCTAAGGGTCTATATGTGAGTCTACGGGTCTCTGTGTGAGTCTACGGGTCTCTGTGTGAGTCTACGGGTCTCTGTCTGAGTCTATTGGTCTCTGTGTGAGTCTGTGGGTCTCTGTGTGAGTCTATGGGTCTCTGTGTGAGTCTATGGGTCTCTGTGTGAGTCTAAGGGTCTATATGTGAGTCTACGGGTCTCTGTGTGAGTCTACGGGTCTCTGTGTGAGTCTACGGGTCTCTGTGTGCGTCTAAGGGTCTCTGTGTGAGTCTAAGGGTCTCTGTGTGAATCTATGAGTCTATGTGTGAGTCTATGAGTCTCTGTGTGAGTATAAGGGTCTCTATGTGAGTCTAAAGGTCTCTGTGTGAGTCTAAGGGCCTCTGTGTGAGTCTATGAGTCTCTGTGTGAGTCTAAGGGTCTCTTTGTGAGTCTATGGGTCTCTGTGTGAGTCTAAGGGTCTAAATATGAGTCTTCGGGTCTCTGTGTGAGTCTAAGGGTCTCTGTGCGAGTCTAAGGGTATCTATGTGAGTCTACGGGTCTCTGTGTGCGTCTATGAGTCTCTGTGTGAGTCTATGGGTCTCTGTGTGAGTCTATGAGTCTCTGTGTGAGTTTAAGGGTATCTATGTGAGTCTAAGGGCCTCTGTGTGAGTCTATGGGTCTCTGTGTGAGTCTAAGGGTCTATTTGTGAGTCTACGGGTCTCTGTGTGAGTCTAAGGGTCTCTGTGCGAGTCTAAGGGTATCTATGTGAGTCTACGAGTCTCTGTGTGAGTCTATGAGTCTCTGTGTGAGTCTATGGGTCCTCAGAGTGCGCACAAGAGAGGGAGTCTGAGACTCTCCACAGGAGAGAGGAGAGGGGGGGGGTCCCAGACTCTCCAGGGATTGAGTGCCAATTGCGACCCGAGCTGGCCTAGTTTTTAGTTACCATGGGAACGCGACATAACAGCACTGGAAGGCAGGGCGCGGTGGTGCCTGCGTGTGTGTGTCTGTGTGTGTGTCTGTGTGTGTGTCTGTGTGTCTGTGTGTGTGTCTGTGTGTGTGTGTCTGTGTGTGTGTGTCTGTGTGTGTGTGTCTGTGTGTGTGTGTCTGTGTGTGTGTGTCTGTGTGTGTGTGTGTCTGTGTGTGTGTGTCTGTGTGTGTGTCTGTGTGTGTGTCTGTGTGTGTGTCTGTGTGTGTGTCTGTCTGTGTGTGTGTCTGTCTGTGTGTGTGTCTGTCTGTGTGTCAGTCTGTGTGTGTCTGTGTGTGTGTGTGTCTGTGTGTGTGTGTCTGTGTGTGTGTGTCTGTGTGTGTGTATGTGTCTGTCTGTGTGTGTGTCTGTCTGTGTGTCAGTCTGTGTGTGTCTCTGTGTGTGTGTGTCTGTGTGTGTGTGTCTGTGTGTGTATGTGTCTGTCTCTCTCTGTGTGTTTGTGTCTGTGTGTCTGTCTCTGTGTGTTTGTCTGTCTGTGTGTGTTTCTGTCTGTGTGTGTGTTTCTGTGTGTGTATCTGTGTTTGTGTGTGTGTCTGTGTGTGTGTCTTTCTGTCTGTGTGTGTGTGTCTGTCTGTGTGTATGTGTCTGTGTGTGTGTCTGGTGTGTGTCTGT
Source organism: Petromyzon marinus (assembly GCF_048934315.1). Classification (NCBI taxonomy): domain Eukaryota; kingdom Metazoa; phylum Chordata; class Hyperoartia; order Petromyzontiformes; family Petromyzontidae; genus Petromyzon; species Petromyzon marinus. The sequence goes on along the minus strand of NC_133725.1, from coordinate 5,767,655 downwards.
GTGTGTGTGTCTGGTGTGTGTCTGTGTGTCAGTCTGTGTGTGTGTGTCTGTGTCTGTCTGTGTGTATAAGTCTGTGTGTCTGTGTGTGTCTGTGTGTCAGTCTGTGTGTGTGTATGTGTGTGTCTCTGTGTCAGTCAATTGTCTTCAGGTGAGAGATTGCTTGTGTTGCCACCGAAACGTCGTAATATTTTTATTTATTCTATCTACGTGGCTTCACCGAAAGACCCATAGAACATGTCTTCCTGCAGTCTCGAAAACCTTAAGTCACTATTGAACATCTTATTTGACCACGTAGTTCGAGAAGCTTTCCATGGCTCTACCGGAATAATTTCCATCTGGAACAGCAGATCGCATGGCGGAGGCTGATCGATGCCCCGATTCGGTCATTGGTTTGCTCCCTATGGGATGCTCTGGCGATCCCTGCTCACTCTGAGAAGGATTTGAAGACGCTGTTGCTGCACCTGGAGCGTGCTAGTAAAGAGTTGGGGGGGGGCCCTTACCATCGGCCCCTAGACACACACACACAACAAAAAAACAAAGCACCTGGCCTGGTTATTATACGTCATCAAATACTCCTCCAGCTCCAGTTCCCCGTAATGGATGGGGCCGTTGTTGGAGAGAGTCCTAGAAGTTTCCAGACCTGGACAGCGTCTCCATACTCCGGGTTTGACAGCCGGAGGTTCGACTCGGAACAAGTCGGGCGGTATTATCGTTACGCGGCCGATCTTTTCATCGGCTGCGTAACGCCGCCGCGTGGAATCTAACCCCGGGCCTGTCGCTCCACGCGAAGCTGCCAGGGTCTTCTCGCCCGCAGGTCATCCATCCCCCTCCCCGTTCTCGACGTTTGCGAAACGTGGAGCCCCTCTTCAAGGAACATCAGCGCCCGTTTTTTTTGTTGTTGTTGAGAATTCAGGCCCGCCTGCGTACGATCCACCCTGGATTTAACAAGGCCGGATTTGTGTGAGGGGCTCACAGATCCTTGAGAAAATCTGGACACGATCCCATCGGTTAGGTCCTCCGGCAGGCAAGGCTGCGTGGGTTGAGTCACGTAGCCCGCATGCCCAGCCGCCGCATGCCCAGCCGCCGCATGCCCAGCCACCGCATGCCCAGCCACCGCACGCCCAGCCGCTGCATGCCCAGCCACCTCATGCCCAGCCACCGCATGCACAGCCACCGCCTGCACAGCCACCGCATGCCCAGTCACCGCATGCCCAGCCACCGCATGTACAGCCACCGCATGCCCAGTCACCGCATGTCCAAGCAGCTTCTGCTTGGCCAGATAGAGGGGACTTAAACGGGCACGATATGGACTGTTCCAATAGGGGAGGATGTGGAGCTGAGTGGCACTAGCCGACGACTGGTTCCAGCAGTATCACGATCGGCTTCTGTGTAGGAGGCTCGTGAAGGACGCTGTTAATGGGCAGTCGGAGGCAGTCGCTCTCCAGCAACAGCGAATGGCGGAGGAGCGACGCTCACAACAACGAGCAGAGCGCCTGGCGGATAAAGCACAGCTAGTTGGCACAGTAGGGGTACACAGGTGGTGCATCTGCCAGTCATCTCAGTCAGTCAGCCCATGGCACCTGGGTCTGTCCGGTGACCTCCTGCCAGCAGCGAGCCTTCGACACTTCACGTGGCCTCAAGTTGCACCTAGCCTGGCACAAGCGCCCTTGTGACGTCACCGCCACTGAGTGGTGAACGGCGGCTGTTGTTGTTGTTGTTGTGTCTGTGTGATGGGGTTAGCGCCACGCCGCGCTACGAACCTGGCGACCCGAGTTCGATTCCCGCTCACGGCCGCCAACGCGAGTGACGATTTTTCTCAACCGGTGCTGCGCCTCCCCTAGGTCGACTCAGCGTTAAATGAGCACCTGGTTGCGGCGTGTGAGCATCGCCACTCAGGGAGACAAAGGCGGCCGGGCGGGGGGTTGCCTCTGGCCACCCGCGGCCCTCGTGTATCAGTCGCAGCGTGTCGGCCTTCGTAGGGTGCTGCTACTCGCTAACAGCACTTGCCCCTCGGAGTCTGTCAGAGGCTACCTGGGGGGGCTTTGCCTGTGTGCGCTGCTGCTGCTGCTGCGTGTTTGTGTTGCGCTCTCCGCTGCGCGTATGGTTCGTGTTTCTGCGGAGGCTACACGGGGGATCTTTGTCTTTGTACTGAACACGACAGTGCAATATGTTTCGTATAACCCGCGGTGGGGGGGGGGGAGGGGGGAACGGAGGGAGGGGGGGGGGCAGAGGGGGGGGGGCAGATGGGATCAATAATTCTATTACTGCTGCTGGCTACTGCTGCACGCAACGAAAACACGTGCGCCGCGTTGTATCGAAAAGCCTATCGGCCTTGCGCAGACCACCAGCTCAACAGAACTGCGCGTGCGGTGTGCAACCGCGCGCGTGGGTTGGAGGAGCCCCGGGTGGAGGAGGTCGCGTGGCCGGGGGAAGGAGGTCGCTCTCTCGATCTCTCTCTCCCTCTCTCTCTCTCTCCCAGGGGCAGAAGCGAACACGGTTTTTGTGTTTTTGACGAATGTTATTACTTTCGAAGGGCCTCTTCAACCTCCCTCGGTCTGCTCTACTCGATAGCAGCGGGCGGGCGGGCGGGCGGTCAGATCGGCAAAACAAAATGACAAGAAGATCCGTGGCTGTTTTTGTTGGGGGAGGGGGGGGTTTGGGTTCGAATTGGGCACAAACCACGAAGCAGTCCCCCAGTGGGCCACCGCACGCCGCTTCGGAGTCGCGGGTTGCTGACCCCCCCCCCCACATCACCACACCCCCCTCACCCCCATCACCACAACCCCCCCTCACCCCCATCACCACAACCCCCCTCTCACCCCGATCACCACAACCCCCCCTCACCTCCATCACCACAACCCCCCCTCACCCCCATCACCACAACCCCCCTCCCCTCACCCCCATCACCACAACCCCCCCCCCCCCCTCACCCCCATCACCACAACTCCCCCCCTCTCACCCCCATCACCACAACCCCCCCCCCTCTCACTCCCATCATCACCACCCCCCCCCCCCCCACATCACCACAACCCCCCTCTCACCCCGATCACCACAAACCCCCCTCACCTCCATCACCACACCCCCTCACCCACATCACCACAACTCCCCCTCACCCACATCACTACCCCCCCTCACCCCCATCACCACAACCCCATCTCACCCCCATCACCACAACCCCCTCTCACCCCCATCACTACCCTCACCCACATCACTACCCCCCCCCAACTCATCACCCCCATCAACACAACCCACATCACTACCCCCCCCCCCTCCTCTCAAAGAGCCTGAACAGACTGTTGGGGCAAGTGCCGTCAGCGAGGTTCAAATCCTGTCTCTCAAACCCCACAAGCAATCTGTCACGATGGGCACACCGGTGCATCCGCAGCTAGCTCAGGTCCTCGCGGTGTCGCTCATGGATCAGTGCGAGGTCCCCATCCTGCTCTCCGTCTGTGTGGCCCAGGGGCTCAGCTGCCACTGGTACGCAGGTGAGGCCCAGATCTACCTCCGGTTGTGAGTGTGTGGCGTTGTCCTCCAGACAACAGTCTCGTCCCTTCACCTGATGAAGGCCGCTTGTGTTGTGGCCGAAACGTCGTGATTTTTTGTTATTTTATTTTCACCTACGTGACTTTACCCAATAGAACCAAAGAGTATAGTGTGTGGCGTGTCTACAAATTCGATTGTTAGTACAGTCAATTTCTCAACGCCTGGATGCCTTCGACGTATCCTTTCAAAGGGATACACGTGGAAGACAGCGGATCTTCAATCGGTACACCCCATCGGGTATCCAATTTCAATCCCTCTTCACTCGAATATTATCGATGGTTGGACCTAACTCCATCCTCTGAGTCGCATGTCAACAGCACGGCGAGAACCCCTTCCTCGTTTGTTGCGCACCTGAGCAACATACCACGGGCCACGTGGCATCCTCACCACCGGACACGCCGCATATCCCTCCTCTCGCGTTGCCTCCTCGCTCGAATTGCCCCTTGCTCTTTGCAAACTTTGCAAAACCCGAGCACGCTCGCCCGGACAGGCCGCCGAACCTTTCAGGATCATCACATCGCGCAAATGTGCTCCTGTTACCGACTTCCCTGTCCGTACCTCGCCCCGCTATTGATTTTAAGATTCTCCTCGCTGGCATTCAAAGGCCTCGAACGGGGTCGCTCCTCCCAGGGCCCGATCAAGGCGTGGCGGGGGTGGGGGGGGCTTTAGGGGCCGCAGCCCAGGGGACCCTCAGCCAGCCGGAGGGCCTCCAGAGATGAAGTGGCAAATCATTTCGTTTGTGAATGCTGAATGGTTATTTGTTGTTTTAGCCGTGTAAACATTTATTTAGATTTTTCTTCAACTTTGTTTTCCTTTTGAAAATCTTACTGGGGGGCGGGGGTGGGGGTGGGGGGCTCACCAGTACCTATAGCCCAGGGGGCCTTACAAAATCCTCATCCGGCCATGGCTCCTCCACACTCTCATGAACCCCCACCACCCTTACAGCCGCGAATATTCCATCGGCAGCATCACGATCCTCGGCTTGTCCGGCGTTGCCCGCTGTCGCCACGACCTCCGTGGTTCAATGCGCCGTTGCAATTTGCGGCGGCTGACCTCTGACCCCTTGCAATTCCTCGCCACCTTTCGAGGGGGTGAGGTCAGGCGACTTCCAAGTCACTCCAAGGCACGTCTTCAAATCTCTGACGCGAATCGTCTCTGTTGCAAGTGGCTTTGGCTTGAGTTGTTTTCTCGAGCGGCTTTCTCGCATCTTCTTTCCTTGATTGATGTCAAACTATTTCCGCTTTTTTTTGATGCACAGCGCCCTGAGAACGATTGCTTTAAGGCCGCTTTACAGGTTCACGTTATTATTATTATTATGAGGCCGGCAAGGCACACGAGCGGGTGGGTGGCCAGCACCACGCCTGGCCGCCTTTGCCTCGCCCACCTACTCGCTCACACACTCACCCACTCACTCACTCACCTAGTCACCCACTCACTCACCCAGTCACCCACCCACACCCACCTAGTCCTTACCCACTCACTCAGTCGCCCACCTACTCGCTCACACACTCACACACTCACACACTCACCCACTCACTCACTCACCTAGTCACCCACTCGCCGACTCACTCATCCACTCACCGAGTCACCCGCTCACTCAGTTACCCACCCACCTACTCACTCACCTAGTCACCCACTCACTCACCCAGTCACCCACCCACTCACCCACCTAGCCCTTACCCACTCAGTCACCCATCTACTCGCTCACACACTCATCCACTCACTCATCCACTCACCGAGTCACCCGCTTGCTCAGTCACCCACCCACCTACTCACTCACCTAGTCACCCGCTCACTTACCCAGTCACCCACCCACTCACCCACCTAGTCCTTACCCACTGAGTCACCCACCTACTCGCTCACACACTCATCCACTCACCGAGTCACTCATTTCGCCCGTAGATGTCAGAGGGAAGCAGCAGTCTGAGTGATGGATGATCCTGAGCTCATTGATTAGCTCCAGTCACTCGAACGTCGACGGTCAGTCACCCCCATATTAATCTTATATTGCTACAGCGTGTTGAGGTCTCGGTCTATACCAGACACTGACTGCTTTATCTCTCATTCAGCACACGGTGTTTCACCACCACCACAATGTAGGTCACAGCAACACACTCACTCATTCACTCACACAACCACTCACTCACCCAATCACCCACTCGTTCACTCACCGCACAGCAGGTCATAACAACACACCTAATCACACACTTTCACATCCACTCACCCACTCACCCACTACCCTCACACTCACCCAACCACTTACTTACCCACCCACTACCCTCCCACTCACCCACTCAATGACTCACTCATTCACCCACTCAATGCCACACTCATTCACCCACTCACCCTCCCACTCAACCACCAACCCACTCACTCACCCATTCAATCACTCACTCATTCACCCGCTCACCCTCCCACTCACCCACCAACCCACTCACTCACCCACTCAATCACTCACTCATTCACCCACTCATCCTCCCACTCACCCATCAACCCACGCACCCATTCACCCGTTCACCCTCCCACTCACCCACCAACCCACTCACCCATTCAATCACTCATTCACCCGCTCACCCTCCCACTCACCACCAACCCGCTCACTCACCCGCTCAATCACTCACTCACTCACCCACTCACTCTCCCACTCACCCACCAACCCATTCACTTACCCACCCACTCAATCACTCACTCGTTCACCCACTCACCCTCCCACTCACCCACCAACCCACTCACTCACCCATTCAATCAATCACTCATTCACCCACTCACCCTCCCACTCACCCACCAACCCACTCACTCATTCACCCGCTCACCCTCCCACTCACCCACCAACCCACCCACTCATCCACCCACTCAATCACTCACTCGTTCACCCACTCACCCTCCCACTCACCCATCAACCCATTCACTCACCCACTCAATAAATCACTCATTCAACCACTCACCCTCCCACTCACCCACCAACCCACTCACTCACCCACTCAATCAATCACTCATTCACCCACTCACCCTCCCACTCACCCACCAACCCACTCACTCATTCACCCACTCACCCTCCCACTCACCCTCCAACCCACTCACTCACCCACTCAATCACTCACTCATTCACCCACTCACCCTCCCACTCACCCACCAACCCACTCACTCACCCACTCAATCAATCACTCATTCAACCACTCACCCTCCCATTCACCCAACAACCCACTCACTCACCCACTCAATCAATCACTCATTCACCCACGCACCCTCCCACTCACCCACCAACCCACTCACACTCCAACTCACCCACCAACCCACTCACTCATTCACCCACTCACCCTCCCACTCACCCTCCAACCCACTCACTCACCCACTCAATCAATCACTCATTCACCCACGCACCCTCCCACTCACCCACCAACCCACTCACACTCCCACTCACCCACCAACCCATTCACTCATGTACCCGCTCACCCTCCCACTCACCCACCAACCCACTCACTCACCCACCCACTCAATCACTCATTCACCCACGCACCCTCCCACTCACCCACCAATCCACTCACCCTCCCACTCACCCACAAACCCATTCACTCATTCACCCGCTCACCCTCCCACTCACCCACCAACCCACTCACTCACCCACCCACCCACTCAAGCACTCACTCATTCACCCGCTCACCCTCCCACTCACCCTCCAACCCACTCACTCACCCACTCAATCACTCACTTATTCACCCACGCACCCTCCCACTCACCCACCAACCCACTCACTCACCCACCCACTCAATCACTCACTCATTCACCTGCTCACCCTCCCACTCATCCTCCAACCCACTCACTCACCCACTCAATTACTCACTCATTCACCCGCTCACCCTCCCACTCACCCACCAACCCACTCAATCACCCACCCACTCAATCACTCACTCATTCACCCGCTCACCCTCGCACTCACCCACCAACCCACTCAATCACTCACTCATTCACCCGCTCACCCTCCCACTCAGCCACCAACCCACTCACTCACCCACCCACTCAATCACTCATTCACCCACTCACCCTCCCACTCACCCACCAACCCACTCACTCACCGACCCACTCAATCACTCACTCATTCACCCGCTCACCCTCCCACTCACCCACCAACCCACTCAATCACTCACTCATTCACCCACTCACCCTCCCAGTCACCCTCCAACCCACTCACTCATTCACCCGCTCACCCTCCCACTCACCCACCAACCTACTCACTCACCCACCCACTCAATCACTCACTCGTTCACCCATGAAAAGTGTTCGCTGTGACTCTTCATTCGTCGCGAGCGGGAATCGAACTTGGGTCATCTGATTTGTTTCGCGGTGTAAGCGCCGCTGCTACAACTCCCGCACACAGCGGGGGAGGGGGGGGTTGTATACTCTAATAGGCGACGTTTCAGGTAACGGCCCTTCTTCGGCACGTTTCTTTAAATGAGGCGAGGGGGCTGGACGAGCGTCGACTCCTCCTCCTCCAACCTCACCTCCTTCCGTCCACTCACTGAGCGGCGAAGGATTCCACTCCACCAGCAGAACTCGCGCCAGGGTGGAGAGAGGAGGGGAGAGGTGGGGAGAGGAAAGGAGATAAGTGGAGAGACAGGGAGATGAGTGGAGAGACAGGGAGATGAGTGGAGAGACAGGGAGATGAGTGGAGAGACAGGGAGATGAGTGGAGAGACAGGGAGATGAGTGGAGAGACAGGGAGATGAGTGGAGAGACAGGGAGATGAGTGGAGAGACAAGGAGATGAGTGGAGAGACAGGAAGATGAGTGGAGAGACAGAGAGATGAGTGGAGAGACAGGGAGATGAGTGGAGAAACAGGGAGATGAGTGGAGAGAGAGCGAGATGAGTGGAGAGACAGGAGATGAGTGGAGAGACAGGGAGATGAGTGGAGAGACAGGAGATGAGTGGAGAGACGAGGAGATGAGTGGAGAGAGACAGGGAGATGAGGAGTGGAGAGGCAGGGAGATTAGTGGAGAGACAGGGAGATGAGTGGAGAGACAGGGAGATGAGTGGAGAGACAGGGAGATGAGTGGAGAGACAGGGAGATGAGTGGAGAGACAGGGAGATGAGTGGAGAGACAGGGAGATGAGTGGAGAGACAGGGAGATGAGTGGAGAGACAGGAAGATGAGTGGAGAGACAGAGAGATGAGTGGAGAGACAGGGAGATGAGTGGAGAAACAGGGAGATGAGTGGAGAGACAGGGAGATGAGTGGAGAGACAGGAGATGAGTGGAGAGACAGGGAGATGAGTGGAGAGACAGGAGATGAGTGGAGAGACGAGGAGATGAGTGGAGAGAGACAGGGATATGAAGAGTGGAGAGGCAGGGAGATGAGTGGAGAGACAGGGAGATGAGTGGAGAGACAGGGAGATGAGTGGAGAGACAGGGAGATGAGTAGAGAGAGAGGGAGGTGAGTGGAGAGTAAGGGAGATGAAGAGTGGAGAGGCAGGGAGATGAGTGGAGAGACAGGGAGATGAGTGGAGAGACAGGGAGATGAGTGGAGAGACAGGGAGATGAGTGGGGAAACAGGGAGATGAGTGGAGAGACAGGGAGATGAGTGGAGAGCCAGGGAGATGAGTGGAGAGGCAGGGAGATGAGTGGAGAGACAGGGAGATGAGTGGAGAGACAGGGAGATGAGTGGAGAGGCAGGGAGATGAGTGGAGAGACAGGGAGATGAGTGGAGAGACAGGGAGATGAGTGGAGAGACAGGAAGATGAGTGGAGAGACAGGGAGATGAGTGGAGAGACAGGGAGATGAGTGGGGAGACAGAGAGATGAGTGGAGAGACAGGGAGATGAGGAGTGGAGAGGCAGAGAGATGATGAGAGAGACAAGGAGATGAGGAGAGAGACAGGGAGATGAGTGGAGAGGCAGGGAGATGAGTGGAGAGACAGGGAGATGAGTGGAGAGACAGGGAGATGAGTGGAGAGACAGGAAGATGAGTGGAGAGAGACAGAGAGATGAGTGGAAAGACAGGGTGATGAGTGGAGAGAAAGGGAGATGAGTGGAGAGACAGGGAGATGAGTGGAGAGGCAGGGAGATGAGTGGGGAGGCAGGGAGATGAGTGGAGAGACAGGGAGATGAGTGGAGAGACAGGAAGATGAGTGGAGAGACAGGGAGATGAGTGGAGAGACAGGGAGATGAGTCGAGAGACAGGAGATGAGTGGAGAGACAGGGAGATGAGTGGAGAGACAGGGAGATGAGTGGAGAGACAGGAGATGAGTTGAGAGGAAGGGAGATGAGTGGAGACACAGGGAGATGAGTGGAGAGGCAAAGAGATGAGGGGAGAGACAGGAGATGAGTGGAGAGGAAGGGAGATGAGTGGAGAGGCAGGGAAATGAGTGGAGAGGCAGGGAAATGAGTGGAGAGACAGGGAGATGAGTGGAAAGGCAGAGAGATTAGGGGAGATGAGTGGAGAGACAAGGAAATGAGTGGAGATGAGTGGAGAGGCAAGGATATGAGTGGAGAGGCAGGGAGATGAGTGGAGAGACAGGGAGATAAGTGGAGAGACAGGGAGATGAGTGGAGAGACAGTGAGATGAGTGGAGAGACAGAGAGATGAGTGGAGAGACAGGGAGATAAGTGGAGAGACAGGGAGATGAGTGGAGAGACAGTGAGATGAGTGGAGAGACAGAGAAATGAGTGGAGAGACAGGGAGATGAGTGGAGATACAGGGAGATGAGTGGAGAGACAGGGAGATGAGTGGAGAGACAGGGAGATGAGTGGAGAGACAGGGAGATGAGGAGTGGAGAGACCGGGAGATGAGTGGAGAGACAGGGAGATGAGTAGCGAGACAGGGAGATGAGTGGAGAGACAGGGAGATGAGTGGAGAGACAGGGAGATGAGTGGAGAGACAGGGAGATGAGTGGAGACACAGGGAGATGAGTGGAGAGACAGGAAGATGAGTGGAGAGACAGGGAGATGAGTGGAGAGACAGAGAGATGAGTGGAGAGACAGGGAGATGAGTGGAGAGAGAGCGAGATGAGTGGAGAGACAGGGAGATGAGTGGAGAGACAGGGAGATGAGGAGTGGAGAGACCGGGAGATGAGTGGAGAGACAGGGAGATGAGTAGCGAGACAGGGAGATGAGTGGAGAGACAGGGAGATGAGTGGAGAGACAGGGAGATGAGTGGAGAGACAGGGAGATGAGTGGAGACACAGGGAGATGAGTGGAGAGACAGGAAGATGAGTGGAGAGACAGGGAGATGAGTGGAGAGACAGAGAGATGAGTGGAGAGACAGGGAGATGAGTGGAGAGAGAGCGAGATGAGTGGAGAGACAGGGAGATGAGTGGAGACACAGCGAGATGAGTGGAGAGACAGAGAGATGAGTGGAGATACAGCAAGATGAGTGGAGAGACAGAGAGATGAGTGGAGAGACAGGAAGATGAGTGGAGAGGCAGGGAGATGAGTGGAGATGAGTGGATAGACAGGAGATGAGTGGAGAGACAGGGAGATGAGTGGAGAGACAGCGAGATGAGTGGAGAGACAGGGAGATGAGTGGAGAGACAGGAAGATCAGTGGAGAGACAGGAGATGAGTTGAGAGGCAGGGAGATGAGTGGAGAGACAGGAGATGAGTGGAGATACAGGGAGATGAGTGGAGAGACCGGGAGATGAGTGGAGAGACAGGGAGATCAGTGGAGACACAAGGAGATGAGTGGAGAGACAGGGAGATGGGTGGAGATGAGTGGAGAGGCAGGCAGATGAGTGGAGAGACAGGGAGATGAGTGGAGATGAGTGGAGATGAGTGGAGAGACAGGGAGATGAGTGGAGAGGCAGGGAGATGAGTGGAGATGAGTGAAGAGGCAGGGAAATGAGTGGAGATGAGTGGAGATGAGTGGAGAGGCAGGGAGATGAGTGGAGAGACAGGAAGATCAGTGGAGATGAGTGGAGAGGCAGGGAAAAGAGAGGAGGGGAGACGCAGCAGAGAGAAGCGGCGTGGAGGGGAGGGTCGAGGCAGGAAGCGGGGGCGAGGCGGGGAGGGTTCACGGCTGCCGTAGCCGGCGCGGTGCCCGGCTCCCGGTTTTCCGCTCTCTGGCAGCCACGCGGGGCTGGGAGGCCGTGGGGGACGGGGGGGGGGGCTGGTGGAGCAGTGAGAGGCGGCGGTGGCGGTGAGGGGTGGGGGGCCCCGTCTCTCCCCCCCCTCTCTCTCTCTCGTCGCTCTCCTCAAAGCCGTCTTTGTGCTCACCGCCACGCTGCCTAATGCAGCCCACATGCTGATCCTCCTCTTCCTGCTGCTCCTCCTGCTGCTCCTCCTGTTTCTCCTCTTCCTGCTGATCCTCTTCCTGCTGCTCCTCCTCCTGCTGCTCCTGTTTCTCCTCTTCCTGCTGCTCCTCTTCCTGCTGCTCCTCCTGCTGCTGCTCCTCTTCCTGCTGCTGCTCCTCCTCCTGCTGCTCCTCCTGCTGCTGTTCCTGTTTCTCCTCTTCCTGCTGCTCCTCTTCCTGCTCCTCCTCCTGCTGCTCCTCCTCCTGCTGCTCCTGTTTCTCCTCTTCCTGCTGCTCCTCTTCCTGCTGCTCCTCCTGCTGCTGCTCCTCTTCCTGCTGCTGCTCCTCCTCCTGCTGCTCCTCCTGCTGCTGTTCCTGTTTCTCCTCTTCCTGCTGCTCCTCTTCCTGCTCCTCCTCCTGCTGCTCCTCCTCCTCCTGCTGCTCCTCCTCCTGCTGCTCCTGTTTCTCCTCTTCCTGCTGCTCCTCCTGCTGCTCCTCTTACTGCTGCTCCTCTTCCTGCTGCTCCTCCTCCTGTGTCTCCTCTTCCTGCTGCTCCTCCTCCTCCTGCTGCTCCTCCTCCTGCTGCTCTTCCTGCTGCTGCTCTTCCTGCTGCTCCTCCTCCTGTTTCTCCTGCTGCTGCTCCTCCTGCTGCTGTTTTTTCTTCCTGCTGCTGCTCTTCCTACTCCTCCTCCTGCTGCTCCTCTTCCTGCTCCTCCTCCTATTTTTCCTCTTCCTGCTGCTCCTCTTCCTCCTGTTTCTCCTATTCCTGCCCTCCTATTGCTACTCCTGTTCCTCCTCTTCCTCCTGCTGCTCCTCCTGCTGCTGCTCCTGTTTCTCCTCTTCCTCCTGCTGCTCCTCCTCCTGCTGCTCCTCTTGCTGCTCCTCTTCCTGTTTCTCCTCTTCCTGCCCTCCTATTGCTACTCCTATTCCACCTCTTCCTCCTGCTGCTCCTCCTGCTGCTGCTCCTGTTTCTCCTCTTCCTCCTGCTGCTCCTCTTCCTGCTGCTGCGACGACGATGCCCGCCGTGGAGCCGTTCGATCCACCCTAAAAGAAAAGATAAAGATTCCCTCCCCACCCCAGGTAGCCTTCAAGGGGATGTTTGGGGCAAGTGCTGTTAGCTACACGAGCCGGCGAGGTGGCCAGCGACACGCTCGGCCGCCTTTGTCTCCCCAAGAAGACGACGCTGTGTTGACACACCGCATCGAGGTGTGGCGTTCGAGGCTGACGCCGACCAGTGGGGGTGGAGGCCCGGGACCGGTGCAGATTATGAGAATTGTCAGCGGGGGGGGGCGGGGGGGGGGGGTGGCAGTGGCCGTGAGAGGGAATCGAACTCGGGTGGCCGGGTCCGTAGCGCGGCGCCAAGCCCCTCCCCCCAGCGCCCCCCCCCCCCATCCCCTCCAGCCCCCGCCCCTTCACCCCCCCCCCATCCCTTCCAGCCCCAGCTCCCTCCCCAACCCCCTCGCCAGCCCCCGCCCCTCCAGCCCCCCCCCCTCCCGTCCCCCTTCCCACGCCATCACCAACAGGACGAAGTCCATCGCGGGTGTCCTCAAAGCGCGGTTCACGTTGCCATGTATCAAAGCACGGTTCACGTATCTGTCAATGCATAATTAAATAGCAATCAATGCATAACAATCAATGTATAACAATCAATGTATAATAATTATTCTTATTATTTTCTACACACATCACGCATCATCGGCGCGAGCATAATCTTCAGCAGTGTTGGTTCAGCACGTGCACAATACTCTCGATCGGTTTCGGCACTCAGTGTCTCATCAGCAGCGCAGCCAGGCTTTGATTGAGCCATCGCTGGTGACCTGCCCGGATGTTTAGAGACGAGGACCGGATTCGACACTCAGTGTCTCATCAGCAGCGCAGCCAGGCTTTGCTTGAGCCATCGCTGGTGACCTGCCCAGATGTTTAGAGACACAAGGACCGGATTCGACACTCAGTGTCTCATCAGCAGCGCAGCCAGGCTTTGCTTGAGCCATCGCTGGTGACCTGCCCAGATGTTTAGAGACACAAGGACCGGATTCGACACTCAGTGTCTCATCAGCAGCGCAGCCAGGCTTTGCTTTATGGGCGAGGACTCTCGCTCGCTCTCTCTCTCTCTCTCTTAGATTTGAGTACCAGTTCTACGCAAGACTAAAAACGAAAATGTGTCTTGCAGGCTGACGTTTCTGGCAGTGGTCCCTTTTCTCGGGGCAGAGAGAGAGAGGAGGAGACAGCCCAGAGGCAGAGAGAGAGAGAGAGAGCTCAGACAGACTTTTAGACTATAAAACAACTTTTATTGTCGCCAGCAGCAACAGCACTGGAGGCGATGAAACACACAAAGTCACCAGCAACACAAATCACAAACACTATAAATCCACGCGCCGTGGCGCTAAATGCACCACGCACAACACGAAATAAAAGCCACGTGGTGGTGGTGGTCATCGCGCACGCCACGGCGACGAGCGAGCGCTTCGGAAGGTGAACACGTGGGGTGCGGTCCACGCTGGTGCAGAGAGGGGCTTGTCCCCCCCCCCCCCCCAGCGTTCGAGGAAGACGCTCTGCACATCATCGGCATGCCCAGACAGAGAGAACCCAGAGAGAGAGAGAGCTCTGACAGAGACAAAGAGGGCCAGGAGAGACAGAGAGAGAGAAACATCAAGAGTTGCGGTTCGTAATAATTGGTGCCCACGTGGTGGGGCTTTGACGAAGCTGGGAATTGCTGGCCGAGTCGACGACGGGACGGCTCTGAGAGCGACGTGAGAGGGAGCAGCTCGCGCGCTGCTGCCAAGACGCTGAACATCGGCGGTGGAACTTGGTCCCACGAGAACACGCGGGGTCACGTGTTCCGCGTGAACTCCGTCGCGCCCAGCGTAGCGAACCACGCCAGTGCAGGGGCTGAGTCGCGGTGGGTTTGGGGGGGGGGACACGGGCTCTCTCTCTCGCTCTTTTTACGATCAGAGGAAACAAGAAGATGCTCGGTGTAGTCGGAACTTTGCTTCGTTCATCATTTCGGTTTTTGCTAGTTTTTTGTCAATGCTTTGCTTTATGTAACCCCCCCCCCCCCCCCGCCTTTTTAAATTAAAAATTCCCGCAAATTCCACGCTCTGCTCTCCTCCTTCTTACCCGTTCCCTCTCTCTGTACCCCCTCTCTCTACCCCCCCCCTCTCTCTCTCTCTCTACCCCCTATCTCCCTACTCAATGTCTATGTCTCCCCTGTTTTCTATCTACATATTTTGAAGAAGAAAAAAAGTACTATGACAAGTGCCGCATCTGCACCTGGCCCTTCTCGCAGTCCTACTGCCTCTGACAGTAGCTCATATCTTGCATGCAGGGCTCTCCGCTCTTCTACAACAGCAGCTTCGTATATGGGGGGGGTGCCTTGCCTGGCTAACAAGCGCCGTGACCTCGCCAACTTCGCCTGTGCTCACGCGGCCAAATACTCTAACCGCACGTTTCAACAGACCCATAGAGACCCACAGAGACCCATAGAGACCCACATAGACCCACAGAGACCCACAGAGACCCACAGAGACCCACAGAGACCCATACTCATAGAGACCCACATAGACCCATACTCATAGAAACCCACAAAGACCCACAGAGACCCCTAGAGACCCACAGAGACCCATACTCATAGAGACCCACAAAGACCCACAGAGACCCAGATACCCACAGAGATCCATACCCATAGAGACCCACATAGACCCATAGAGACCCATGTACCCACAAATATCTATACTCATAGAGACCCACATAGACCCATAGAGACCCACAGAAACCCATACTCATAGAGACCCACAAAGACCCACAGAGACCCAGATACCCACAGAGACCTATACTCATAGAGACCCACATAGACCCATAGAGACCCATAGAAACCCATACTCAAAGAGACCCACAAACACCCACAGAGACCCAGATACCCACAGAGGTCCATACTCATAGAGACCCACAGAGACCCATAGAGTCCCACAGAGACCCATACTCATAGAGACCCACAAAGACCCACAGAGACCCAGATACCCACAGAGATCCATACCCATAGAGACCCACATATACCCATAGAGACCCAGATACCCACAGAGACCCATACTCATAGAGACCCACCTAGACCCATAGAGACCCACAGAAACCCATACTCATAGAGACCCACAAAGGCCCAAAGAGACCCAGAAACCCACAGAGACCCATACTCATAGAGATCCACAAAGACCCACAGAGACCCAGATACCCACAAAGATCTATACTCATAGAGACCCACATAGACCCATAGAGACCCACAGAAACCCATACTCATAGAGACCCACAAAGACCCACAGAGACTCAGATGCCCACAGAGACCTATACTCATAGAGACCCACATAGACCCATAGAGACCCACAGAAACCCATACTCATAGAGACCCACAAAGACCCACAGAGACCCAGATACCCACAGAGACCCATACTCATAGAGACCCACATGGACCCATAGAGACCCACAGAAACCCATACTCATAGAGACCCACATAGACCCATAGAGACCCAGATACCCATACTCATAGAGACCCACAAAAACCCTTATAGACCCATAGAGACCCACATAAACCCATACTCATAGAGACCCACAAAGACCCACAGAGACCCAGATACCAACAAAGATCCATACTCATAGAGACCCACAGAGACCCACAGAGACCCACAGAGACCCATACTCATAGAGACCCACATAGACCCATACTCATAGAAACCCACAAAGACCCACAGAGACCCAGATACCCACAGAGATCCATACTCGTAGAGACCCACAGAGACCCATAGAGACCCACAGAGACCCATACTCATAGAGACCCACAAAGACCCACAGAGACCCAGATACCAACAAAGATCCATACTCGTAGAGACCCACAGAGACCCACAGAGACCCACAGAGACCCATACTCATAGAGACCCACATAGACCCATACTCATAGAAACCCACAAAGACCCACAGAGACCCAGATACCCACAGAGATCCATACTCGTAGAGACCCACAGAGACCCATAGAGACCCACAGAGACCCATACTCATAGAGACCCACAAAGACCCACAGAGACCCAGATACCCACAGAGATCCATACCCATAGAGACCCACATAGACCCATAGAGACCCAGATACCCACAAAGATCTATACTCATAGAGACCCACATAGACCCATAGAGACCCACAGAAACCCATACTCATAGAGACCCACAAAGACCCACAGAGACCCAGATACCCACAGAGACCTATACTCATAGAGACCCACATAGACCCATAGAGACCCATAGAAACCCATACTCAAAGAGACCCACAAACACCCACAGAGACCCAGATACCCACAGAGGTCCATACTCATAGAGACCCACAGAGACCCATAGAGACCCACAGAGACCCATACTCATAGAGACCCACAAAGACCCACAGAGACCCAGATACCCACAGAGATCCATACCCATAGAGACCCACATATACCCATAGAGACCCAGATACCCACAGAGACCCATACTCATAGAGACCCACCTAGACCCATAAAGACCCACAAAGGCCCAAAGAGACCCAGAAACCCACAGAGACCCATACTCATAGAGACCCACAAAGACCCACAGAGACCCAGATACCCACAAAGATCTATACTCATAGAGACCCACATTGACCCATAGAGACCCACAGAAACCCATACTCATAGAGACCCACAAAGACCCACAGAGACCCAGATACCCACAGAGACCTATACTCATAGAGACCCACATAGACCCATAGAGACCCATAGAAACCCATACTCAAAGAGACCCACAAACACCCACAGAGACCCAGATACCCACAGAGGTCCATACTCATAGAGACCCACAGAGACCCATAGAGACCCACAGAGACCCATACTCATAGAGACCCACAAAGACCCACAGAGACCCAGATACCCACAGAGATCCATACCCATAGAGACCCACATATACCCATAGAGACCCAGATACCCACAGAGACCCATACTCATAGAGACCCACCTAGACCCATAGAGACCCACAAAGGCCCAAAGAGACCCAGAAACCCACAGAGACCCATACTCATAGAGACCCACAAAGACCCACAGAGACCCAGATACCCACAAAGATCTATACTCATAGAGACCCACATTGACCCATAGAGACCCACAGAAACCCATACTCATAGAGACCCATAAAGACCCACAGAGACTCAGATACCCACAGAGACCTATACTCATAGAGACCCACATAGACCCATAGAGACCCACAGAAACCCATACTCATAGAGACCCACAAAGACCCACAGAGACCCAGATACCCACAGAGACCCATACTCATAGAGACCCACATGGACCCATAGAGACCCACAGAAACCCATACTCATAGAGACCCACATAGACCCATAGAGACCCAGATACCCATACTCATAGAGACCCACAAAAACCCACATAGACCCATAGAGACCCACAGAAACCCATACTCATAGAGACCCACATAGACCCATAGAGACCCAGATACCCATACTCATAGAGACCCACAAAAACCCACATAGACCCATAGAGACCCACAGAAACCCATACTCATAGGGACTGACATAGACCCACAGAGACCCAGATACCCACAGAGACTCATACTCATAGAGACCCACATAGACCCATAGAGACCCGCAGAGACCCATACTCATAGAGACCCACATAGACCCACAGAGACCCAGATACCCACAGAGATCCATACTCATAGAGACCCACATAGACCCATAGAGACCCACAGAAACCCATACTCATAGAGACCCACAAAGACCCACAGAGACCCAGATACCCACAAAGATCCATACTCATAGAGACCCACATAGACCCATAGAAACCCACAGAAACCCATACTCATAGAGACCCACAAAGACCCACGGAGACCCAGATACCCACAGAGATCCATATTCATAGAGACCCACATAGACCCATGGAGACCCACATAAACCCATACTCATAGAAACCCACAAACACCCACAGAGACCCAGATACCCACAAAGATCCATACTCAGAGACCCACATAGACCCATAGAGACCCACAGAAACCCATACTCATAGAGACCCACAAAGACCCACAGAGACCCATATACCCACAGAGATCCATACTCATAGAGACCCACATAGACCCATAGAGACCCACAGAATTTCATACTCATAGAGACATACAGAGACCCACAGAGACCCATACTCATTGCAAGGCCGTAATTATAATATATATTGGGGGAACACATCCCCCCCAATATTCAAATATGCTCAAAATGTCCCCCCAATATTTTGCTATTAAAAAAATTGCTATGCTATGTAAATAAAAACAACAATTTGCTAAACCTTGGCCACAATATCTGGACTCGTCTTCATATAAATCAATGCATAGATTTCTGTTCATATGATTGTGGTTATGGTTGTACTTTATTAATCCCTAATCTCTGCCATTACATACAATGAAACAAGAAATGGTAAAAAAGTAAAAACAGAGCAATGTGATACAATACACTATTAGACATTATTGTAACAAATAAAAGTCCATCCCACGTGTTAGTGAATTTTTTAAATATTTTAGGCAAGAAATTAGTTTTCAAATGTAGATATTTTTCTGGGTTGGGACCCCCAGACACCCTGGAAGATTTGGTCCCTCCCAATGTTGACTCCATGGCTACGGCCTTGACTCATAGAGACCCACTTAGACCCAGTTGCCCACAGAGACCCATACTCATAGAGCCCCACATAGACCCATAGAGACACACAGAGACCCATACTCATGGAGACCCACATAGACCCATAGAGACCCACAGAGACCCATACTCATGGAGACCCACTTAGACCCAGTTGCCCACAGAGACCCATACTCATAGAGCCCCACATAGACCCATAGAGACCCGCAGAGACCCATACTCATGGAGACCCACATAGACCCACATAGGCCTAGATACCCACAGAAACCCGAAGCGCCCTGGCAATCACAAATGATAGCTCAACGAAGTGGCTTATCATCATCATCATCACGTGGAAATGTTTAACAGTAGACAAATGCTCTAAACGCCGTGTTTATATATGTGGAGGGGAAACCCGGAGGACCCGGAGAAAAATCCACGCGACCACGGGGGGAGAGAGAGAGAGAGACACGAAAACTCCAAATATACAGCAGCAGGTGTCAGGGTCGGGATCGAACCCACGACCTCCTGTACACCAGGCGAGATAGTTAACATCTCATAGCCACCGTAATGATGATGAGAGAGCGACACGAAAACTCCAAATATACAGCAGCAGGCGTCAGGGTCGGGACTGAACCCACGACCTCCTGTACCCCAGGCGAGGTAGTCAACATCTCCTAGCCACCAGGACCATCATCCACGTAAGAAATGCAAAAAACACTTCAATTCGGCTGTCTCATTGTCCAGCTTGCGGCACCCATGGGTCGTTCCTGAGCCCCGCCCCCTGTCCCCCCCCCTTCACCTCATCCCCCCCCCTCACCCTCGGAGAACGGAATGGTCCCCATATTTAGATTGGAGACCTGCGTCCTGCAATGCATTGGGGCCGTTGGGGAGTAAAGAGCGTGGAACGGGGGGGGCGTAGGTGGAATGGAGGGGGGGGTCCGAGTGAAATTAAGTGAGTGCCCCCCCTTTCCCCCCCCTTCGCCCCCCCCATGCTACCCCCCGGAGACGCCGCCGGAGCGAGTTCTGTAGCCCGCCCCCCCATACAAGGCGGGCGATGCCTTCTATGGGAGGGTGGTGGTGGTGGCTACGCAGTGATTCTACACTAGACAGACTGGCCGATGCTGACTGATACAGAACACTGCCGCTGATGTTGAACCCTGCTGCCAATACTGACCGATGCTGACTGATGCTGACCACTGCTGGCGATATTGACCGATACTGACCGCAGCTGGCGATACTGACCGATACTGACCGATACCAGCCGCTACTGACCACTACTGGCGATAACGACTGATACTGACCAATACTGAGCGATACTGCTGATACTGACCAATGCTGACCACTAATGGCGATACCGAGTGATACTAACCGATACTGGCGATACTGGTGATGATACTGGTGCCGTGCGTGTAAACGTCTTCATCGATGGAGGCGCGATTTCTTTTGTTGAGCTGCTGGTTTGGGAAAGGCTGAGTCAGTCAATGCTGCTGGCACCACCTGTGTGCCTGCACGGCCCGAGTTCGATTCCCGCTCACCGCCGCCAAACACCAGTGGCGATTATCTGAACCGGTTCCTGGGCCTCCCCTAGGTCGACTCGCCTCAAATTAGTTTCCGGTTGAGCATCGCCATTGGGGAGACAAAGGCGGCCGGGCGTGGCGCTGGCCTCGTGTGTGGAGCAGTCGTGGAGCGTGGCGTACGTGGACACGTGGCGTGGCCCGTAGTCCAGCACTGTGGAGGCACGGGGTTGGTGAGTCACGCGCGAACGAGCTGCGAAACTCCCTCCACGTGTGTGGGTGTCGAGGGGGAGCCCCGTACCCCTGGCCCTGCCAGGATAGGGCGGAACAGCAAAGTGTGCGGACTAATCTCCATCTGTTCCATCTGTACGGGGCATGGAGTGTTGGCCTCCTCGAGCAAAATGCGTGGCTTCCTCCCGCGTGGTGTAATAACAGTGTAGTGACGACTTGACACACTTCTCTTGAGATGGCCCGTTATTAAAGACGCGTTCACTTGACATCAGGTGGAGACCCCCCGCCCCACTGCAACAGCCCCGAGTCTCCCGTACATCTCCCCCTTTTATACCAACACGAGGCCACGCCCCCCTTCTCGATCATTCTCGCCGACTCTGGACGCTCGCTCCACCGGCAAACTCCACCGTCCTCTTCCGTCACCTGACCACGCTGCCTTCTCGATCATTCCCCGTAGCCACCAGTCTCTTCACACTCACAACTGATTCCCCTGTCATTACCTCCCGTGGCCACCAGTCCCCTCACACCGCCTGCAGGCTCTACTGTCATTACAATAGCAATGACCACAAGCCCTCTTCACTAATTGGCTGTAAACGCCTTAAAATAAATAAGCTGTAAAATCCTTAACGCAGCTCCTAGCAAGCAAATGGAAACCCCGCGACTTAGCGACATTAAACACGAACAAACAAATATAGCGGCATCTAAACAAATAGCAGCAGCATCCTCCCAGAGGGAGCCCCCTTCGTCCTTACCCCCTCTACCCCCTACCCCCATCTCTACCCCCTACCCCCTCTACCCCATACCCCCCTACCCCCTCTACCCCCATCTCTACCCCCTCTACCCCCTCTACCCCCTACCCCCTCTACCCCATATCCCCCTTTCCCCTCTACCGCCTCTACCCCCTACCCCCTCTAGCGCCTCTACCCCCTCTACCCCCCTACCCCCATACCCCCCTACCCCCTCTACCCCCATCTCTACCCCCTCTACCCCCATACCCCCCTACCCCCTGTACCCCCATCTCTACCCCCCTCTACCCCCTCTACACCATCTCTACCCCCTCTACCCCCATCTCTACCCCCTCTACCCCCATCTCTACCCCCTCTACCCCCTCTACACCATCTCTACCCCATCTCTACCCCCTCTACCCCCCTATCCCCTCTACCCCCTCTACCCCCCTACCCCCCTACCCCCTCTACCCCCCTAGCCCCCTACCCCCTCTACCCCCTACCCCCCCTACCCCTCTACCCCCCTAGCCCCCTACCCCCTCTACCACCCTTACCCCTCTACCCCCCCTAGCCCCTGTACCCCCTACCCCCCTACCCCCTCTACCCCCCTACCCCCCTACCCCCTCTATCCGCCCTACCCCCTCTACCCCCTACCCCCCTACCCCCTCTACCCCCTCTACCCCCCTATCCCCTCTATCCCCCCTACCCCCCTCTACCCCCCTACCCCCTACCCCCTCTACCCCCCTACCCCCCCTAGCCCTCTACCCCCTACCCCCTCTACTCCCTCTATCCCCCTACCCCCTCTATCCCCTCTACCCCCCTACCCCCTACCCCCCTACCCCCTCTACCCCCCTACCCCCCTACCGCCCTACCCTCTCTACCCCCTCTACCCCCATCTCTACCCCCTCTACCTCCTCTACCCCCTCTACCCCCCTACACCCTCTACCCCCCTACCCCCTACCCCCTCTACCCCCTACCCCCCTAACCCCTCTACCCCTCTACCCCCCTACCCCCCCCATTCTCCTACCCCCCTACCCCCTTACCCCCTCTACCCCCCTACCGCCCTACCCCCTCTACCCCCCTACCGCCCTACCCCCTCTACCCCCTCTACCCCCTCTACCGCCCTACCCCCTCTACCCCCTCTACCCCCTCTACCCCCCTACCCCCTCTACCCCCTACCCCCCTACCTCCTCTAACCCCTACCCCCTCTACCCCCCTACCGCCCTACCCCCTCTACCCCCTCTACCCCCTCTACCGCCCTACCCCCCTACCGCCTCTACCCCCTACCCCTCTACCCCCATCTCTACCCCCATCTCTACCCCCTCTATCCCCCTACCACATCTCTACCCCCTCTACCCCCTCTACCCCCATCTCAACCCCCTCTAGCCCCTCTACCCCCTCTACCCCCTACCCCCTCTACCCCCTTTACCCCCTCTACCCCCCTACCCCCCTACCCCGCTACCCCCCCTACCCCCCTACCCCCCCTATCCCCCCTACCCCCCTACCCCCTCTACCCCCTCTACCCCCCTACCCCCTCTACCCCCTTAACCCCCCTACCCCCTCTACCCCCTTACCCCTCTACCCCCTCTACCCCCCCTACCCCCCCTACCCCCCTACCCCCCTACCCCCTCTACCCCCCTACCCCCTCTACCCCCTCTACCCCCTACCCCTCTACCCCCTACCCCTCTACCCCTCTACCCCCCTACCCCCCCTACCCCTCTCTACCCCCCTACCCCCCCTACCCCCCTACCCCCTCTACCCCCCTACCTCCTCTACCTCCCTACCCCCCCTACCCCCCTACCCCCCTACCCCCCCTACCCCCTTTACCCCCCTACCCCATCTACCGCCCTACCCCCTCTACCCCCCCTACCCCTCTACCCCCCCTACCCCACGTACCCTCTGTTCCCCCC
The DNA here is from genome assembly GCF_048934315.1 of Petromyzon marinus. NCBI lineage: Eukaryota > Metazoa > Chordata > Hyperoartia > Petromyzontiformes > Petromyzontidae > Petromyzon > Petromyzon marinus. The sequence goes on along the minus strand of NC_133725.1, from coordinate 5,743,861 downwards.
AACCTCACGGCGTCTCTGAGCTCCCTCGCTCCCCTGCCTCTACAAGGCTCGTGCAGCCTGAAGCGTGCTCGTCCCGGGGGGGGGGGCGGGGGGGGGAGACCTCCATTAGCCCCCCCCAACCCCCCCCAACTCCCCCCCCCCACCCCCCGCTGGAGCGCAGCTCCCTCGCCCCGAGCACCGTCGTGCCCTCTCCTCTCCCTCCGCTGCTACTCGCCGAGGTGGCTAGGAGATGTTGACTACTCGCTGGTGGTGTACAGGAGGTCGTGGGTCACACCCCGACCCTGACGCATGCTGTATATTTGGAGTCTGCGTGTCTCTCTCATCATCATCACGGTGGCTAGGAGATGTTTACTACCTCGCCTGGTGTACAGGAGATCGTGGGTCACACCCCGACCCTGACGCCTGCTGCTGCTGTATATTTGGAGTTTGCGTGTCTCTCTCTCTCATCATCACCACGGTGGCTAGGAGATGTTAACTACCTCGCCTGGCGTGCAGGAGGTCGTGAGTTCGATCCAGACCCTGACGCCTGCTGCTGTATATTTGGAGTTTGCGTGTCTCTCTCTCCGTGGTCGCGTGGACTTTTCTGCGGGTCCTCCGCTTTTTCCCTCCACGTATAGAATCGACATCGCGCGCCGAGAGTATTTGGCTGCCGCTATGAATGTCTACGTGACGATGATGAAAAGCCAGCCACCTTCGTTGAGCTTTCGACGAAGTGAACAAGATCTACAGAGCTCAGTGGGGCATTACCTGGTGACATTAAAAATAGTTTTAGTTTATTGCTCTCCCTTCTCCTCTCCCCCCCCTCTCCTCCTCTCCCCCCTCCTCTCCTCCTTAACCTACTCCTCCTCTCCTCCTCTCCTCCTCCTATTCTAATTTACCTCTTCCCAACCCCCCAGCCTCTCCCTCCTTTTCCGCTCCCTCCCCCGTCTCTCCCTCCTCATCTCCCCCCCCTCGCCGCTCCGCGCCCTCTCAGCACGGCGCGGCTCGCCCGTGCACGCAGCGCAAGGTGAAATGACTGATTGTTTAGACCCCCCCCCCTCGTCACACAAAGACAAAGATCCCCCGTGTAGCCTTAACAGGCTGTTGGGGCAAGTGCTGTTAGCGAGCACCTACACACATAGATCTCCCGTGTAGCCTTAACAGGCTGTTGGGGCAAGTGCTGTTAGCGAGCACCTACACACAAAGACAAACATCCCCCGTGTAACCTTAACAGGCTGTTGGGGCAAGTGCTGTTAGCGAGCACCTACACACAAAGACAAAGATCTCCCGTGTAGCCTTAACAGACGGTTGGGGCAAGTGCTGTTAGCGAACAGCTAAGATAAAGACAAAGATCCCCCGTGTAGCCTTAACAGGCTGTTGGGGGCAAGTGCTGTTAGCGAGCACCTACACACAAAGACAAAGATCCCGCGTGTAGCCTTAACAGGCTGTTGGGGCAAGTGCTGTTAGCGAGCACCTACACACAAAGACAAAGATCTCCCGTGTAGCCTTAACAGACGGTTGGGGCAAGTGCTGTTAGCGAACAGTTTAGATAAAGACAAAGATCCCCCGTGTAGCCTTAACAGGCTGTTGGGGCAAGTGCTGTTAGCAAGCACCTACACACAAAGACAAAGATCTCTCGTGTAGCCTTAACAGACGGTTGGGGCAAGTGCTGTTAGCGAGCACCTACACACAAAGACAAAGATCTCTCGTGTAGCCTTAACAGGTTGTTGGGGCAAGTGCTGTTAGCAAGCACCTACACACAAAGACAAAGATCCCCCGTGTAACCTTAACAGACGGTTGGGGCAAGTGCTGTTAGCGAACAGCTAAGATAAAGACAAAGATCCCCCGTGTAGCCTTAACAGGCTGTTGGGGGCAAGTGTTGTTAGCGAGCACCTACACACAAAGACAAAGATCCCCCGTGTAGCCTTAACAGGCTGTTGGGGCAAGTGCTGTTAGCGAGCACCTACACACAAAGATCTCCCGTGTAGCCTTAACAGACGGTTGGGGCAAGTGCTGTTAGCGAGCACCTACACACAAAGACAAAGATCCCCCGTGTAGCCTTAACAGGCTGTTGGGGCAAGTGCTGTTAGTAGGCACCTACACACAAAGACAAAGATCCCCCATGTAGCCTTAACAGGCTGTTGGGGGCAAGTGCTGTTAGCGAGCACCTACACACAAAGACAAAAATCCCCCGTGTAGCCTTAACAGGCTGTTCGGGCAAGTGCTGTTAGCGAGCACCTACACACAAAGACAAAGATCCCGCGTGTAGCCTTAACAGACGGTTGGGGCAAGTGCTGTTAGCGAACAGCTAATACAAAGACAAAGATTCCGCGTGTAGCCTTAACAGGCTGTTCGGGCAAGTGCTGTTAGCGAGCACCTACACACAAAGACAAAGATCCCCCGTGTAGCCTTAACAGGCTGTTGGGGGCAAGTGCTGTTAGCGAGCACCTACACACAAAGACAAAGATCCCCCGTGTAGCCTTAACAGGCTGTTGGGGCAAGTTCTGTTAGTAAGCAGCACCTATGAAGGCCCCTACGGCGCATGCGGCCAGCACCACGCCCGGTCGCTTTTGTCTCCCCAGAGACGACGTTTTACACACCGCACCAGGTACTCATTTGAGGCTGGGTCGACCTAGGGGAGGCCCAGGACCGGTTCGTATAATCGTCTCTGTTGATGTTGGCCGTGAGCAGTAATCGAACTCGGCCTGCTGGGTTCGTAGCGCAGCGTGCTAACCACTACGCTACCGTTCCCCCCACACACATACATACCTACAAACACACCTATACACAAGCAGACGCACACACCTACACACGCACACACCTACACACACACGCACGCACAACAACAACCGCCATTGGCCACTAAGTGGCAGTGACGTCACCACGACGCTTGTGCCAGGCTATGTGCACGTTGAGGCAACATGAAGTGTCGAACGCCCGCTGGCAGGTCACGGGGCAGACCCAGGTGCCACGGGTCGACTGACTGAGATGACTGGTTGATGTACCACTTGTGCCCCCTACTGTGCCAACTTGCTGTGCTTTAGCCACCTGGTGATCCGCTCGTTCCTGTGAGCGTCGCTCCTCTGCCCTCCGTGACTTTACCGAAATAACCAAAGAAGATTAATCCTTGCAGTCACGAAAGCTTTAAATCGAAATCACTCCATCTCTTCTCTAGCCCGAGCCGCGCCCGTTTAGCCCCCTCTGTTCGGTCGAACAAAAGCTGTTTAGGCATGCGGTGGCTGGGCATGCGGGCTACATGACCCAGCCAACGCAGCCTTGCCTGCCGGAGGAGCTCACCGATGGGATTTTGTTCAGAACTTTCAATGATTTGTGAGCTCCTCACACAATCCAGCCTGGTTAAACCCAGGATGAATCGTAGGCAGGCCAGCCTAAATGTTTCTAACCGACGAAGACGTTCCACTAAGGGGGTCCACCTTTCGCAAGCGTAGAGAAGGGTGGGCATCACTGTGGCCGAAAAGACCTGAAGCTTCGAATGTAGCGACAGACCAGGTAGCTTCCACACAGCGTTATGCAACCGATGAAAAGATAATGCCGCTCGACTGATTCTGAGTGAGATCTCTGCTGCATAAGCACACTGCCCTGGTATGGGAAACTCTCCACTCTCTCCACAACTGCCCCATCAACAATTTTGAGCTGTGGGGGTAGAGTGTCTGATTGTACAAAATACCCAGGCAGGTGCTTAGTTTTGGTGGGGCTGATGGTAAGGTCCCACTTCTTAGTGGCACACTCAAGGTTCAGCAGCAGCGCCTCCAACCCCTCCTCCTCTGAGTGAGCATCGGCATACATAGCATGGCTGACCAATAGGGAGCCATCCCTTGACCGCACCCGAGCATCGATCGGCTTCTCGTTGTATCTGTACCAGATGGAAATTCCTCCGGTACAGCTATTGAAGGCTTCACGAACTACGTGGTCGAAATAGATGTTAAATAATGTGGGAGCCAGAGGACATCCTTGTCGCACCCCAAGGTGAACAGGGAATGGCTCCAACTCCCGGCCACGTTTTTTTTACCCGGTCCCGCTCACCATCCTGAAGGTCCATAATGATCGTGAGCAGAGAGTCAGGGACTCCGAAAGCACGAAAAACAACCCAGAGCCCAGGCCAACTGATGGTATCATAGGCCTTGACCAGGTCAATAAAGCAGAGATGTAGGTCTTGTTGGAATTCCCTACACCTCTGCTGTAGCGGACAGATAGAAAATATGGCATCTGTGCAGAACCGCCCTTTCCTGAAACCACACCGGGGCACCGCAAGCCCTACACGCACGCGCACACCTACACGCACGCGCACACACGTGCGCACAGGCATGTAAACCCAAACACACACAGACTCATTCATACGCATTTTTCCCACCGCGTGCGCTCGCTCACTCGCACAAACACAAAAACAAAGAGCGCCCGTGTAGCCTCAACAGCCTGTTGGGGGCAGGAGCTCTTAGCGAGTTGCAGCGCCTACGAAGGCCGGCACGGCGCACGAGGCCGTGGGTGGCCAGCACCATCAGTGACGATGTTGAATGCACACCGCACCAGGTACTCGTTTAAGGCTGAATCTACCTGGGGGGGGGGGGGGGGGGCAGGACCAGTTCAAATGGCCGCTGTCATTGTTATTGGCCGTGAGCAGGAATCGAACTCGGGCCGCCGGGTTTGTAGCGCGGTGCGGCGCTAACCGCTGTGCCACCGCTCCCTACACTTGCACAAAGACAAAAAATTCCCTGTATAGCCTTAACAAGCTGTGCTTTTTGGCTGGCTCTACGGCACACAAGAGAGTGGGTGGCCAGCATCACGCCAGGGCCGCCTTTATCTCCCGCGCGGCGATGTTTACTACGCACCGCACCAGGTACCAATTTGAGGCTGAGTCGACCTAGGCGGAGGCCCGGGACCGGTTCAGAGAATCGTCACCGATGCCGGTGGCCGTGAGCGGGAATGGAAATCGCGCGCTAACCGTGACACCACCGCTCCCCACAAGACAAAGACCAATATCCCCCGTATAGCCTTAACAGACGGCAGGGGCAAGTGCTGTTAGCGAGCAGCACCTATGAAAGGCCGGAACGGCACACGAGGGGGTGGGTGGCCAGCACCACGCCCGACCGCCTTTGTCTCCCCAGCGGCGATGTTTACTACGCACCGCACCGGGCACTCATTTTGAGGCTGAGTTGACCTAGGGGAGGACCAGGACCGGTTCAGATAATCGCTATCACTGGTGGTGTTGGCCGTGAGCGGGAATCGAACCCGGGTGGCCGGGTTCGTAGCGCGGCGGAGCGCGAACCGCTACAACTACCGCTCCCCACACGTACACAAACGCACACGCGCACACACACACACACCACCCACCGACGCACATCATTCCTCTCCACGAGACAAATATCCCCCGTGTAGCCTTTATAGGCTGTTGGAGCAAGTGCTGTTGCCACAAGCCCTTAATACATTTACACGAACGCACGTGCCCCCTAAACCAACACGCACACACAAAGGTATCCCTTATAGCCTTTATAGCAAGCCCGTAGCCATGGAGTCAACATTTGGGGGGGGACCAAATCTTCCAGGGTGTCTGGGGGTCCCCCCCCCCCCCCAGAAAAAAAATCTAAACTTGAAAACTCATTTCCTGCCTAAAATATAAAAAAAAAAATCGCTAACACATAGGATGTATTTTTTATTTATTTTTTACAATAATGTCTAATGGTGTTATTGTATTACATTGCTCTGTTTTCTACTCTTTTTACCTTTTTCTTGTTTCAGTGTATGTAATGGCAGAGATTAGGGATTTATAAAGTACAACCATAACCACAATCATATCAACAGAAATCTATTTTATAGCAATATATTTGTTTTACGGGATTGTTGGGACAAGTGCTGTTGGCGAGGGGCGCCTATGAAGGCCGGCACGGCGCACGAGGCGGTGGGTGGCCAGAACCCCCAGTGCTGATGTTTACATGCCGCGGCAATGTACTCATTTAAGGCTGAGTCGACCTAGAGGAGGGCCAAACCCAATTGCGACTGATGTTAGCCGTGGCGAGGAAATCGAATTCAGGTCACTGCGTGGCGTAGCGCGCTAATAATTATCAATGCACCATCACTCCCCACTACACAAAAAAACACACACCCACATAAAGACAAAGATTCCCCGTATAGCCTGCACAGGCTGTTGGGGCAAGTGCTGTTAGCGAGCACCTAGGAAGACCGGCATGGTACACGAAGGGGGTGGGTGGTCAACACCACACCCGGCCGCCTTTGTCTCCCCATTGGTGATGCTTTTACACACCGTACCAGGTACTCATTTGAGGCTGAGCCGACCTAGAGGAGGCCCACGACCGGTTGGGATAATCGTCACGGGTGTTGGCCGTGAGCGGGAATCGAACGCGGGTCGTAGCGCTAACCACAAACACTCATCCTCACTCACCTACTCACATGCTCAGCCTCTCACTCACTCGCACACCCACCCACTCACCGATACCCACTCACCCATACCCAGTCATCCACCCACCCACTCAAACACTCACCCACCCACTCACCCATACCCACTCACCCATACCCACTCATCCACCCACCCACTCAAACACTCACCCACCCACTCACCCATACCCACTCACCCATACCCACTCATCCACCCACCCACTCAAACACTCACCCACCCACTCACCCATACCCACTCACCCATACCCACTCATCCACCCACCCACTCAAACACTCACCCACCCATACCCACTCATCCACCCACCCACCCAAACACTCACCCACCCACTCACCCATACCCACTCATCCACCCACCCACCCAAACACTCACCCATACCCACTCACCCATACCCACTCACCCATACCCACTCACCCATACCCACTCATCCACCCACCCACCCAAAGACTCACCCACTCACCCCCCCAGACCTACCCACTCATCCACCCACCCACTTCGCTACACCCACCCACTCACCCACCCGCTGCACCCACCCACCCACTCACCCATACTCACTCATCCACCCACCCAAACACTCACACACCCACTCACCCATACCCTCTCATCCACCCACCCACCCAAACACTCCCCCACTCACCCCCCACACCTACCCACTCACTGTCTCCAACCACCCACTCACTCACCCCCTCACCCCACACCCACTCACCCACCCACTCACTCACCCCCACCCCCACTCACTCACCCCCTCACCCCACACCCACTCACTCACCCACTTACACCCCACACCCACCCACCCACTCACCCACCCACTCACACCCACCCACTCACCCACACCCACTCACCCACACCCACCCACCTACACCCACCCACACCCACCCACACCCATACTCACCCACCCACCCACACCCCACACCCACTCACCCACACCCATCCACCCCCACCCACACCCACCCACACCCACCCACCCACACCCACCCACACCCACCCACCCACACCCACTCACCCACACCCACCCACCCACCCACTCACCCACACCCACCCACCCACACCCACACTCACTCACCCACACCCACCCACAACCACCCACCCACTCACCCACACCCACCCACCCACACCCACACTCACTCACCCACACCCACCCACCCACAACCACACTCACTCACCCACACCCACCCACCCACTCACCCACACCCACCCACACTCACTCACCCACCACCACCCACCCACCCACAACCACCCACTCACCCACCCACACCCACCCACCATCCCTACCCCCCCACGTCGTGGAGCCCACGGAGGAGTGAGCGCCATGGCGGGCCCCTCCACTCACGCCACGGGACCCTGAGAGGCCTCCACACGGACACAGCCCCTCCCCACGCTCCCACACTCACAAAGACAAAGATCCCCCGTGTAGCCCTAACAGACCGCTGGGGCAAGTGCTGTTAAGAGAGCGAGCAGAGCCTACGAAGGCCGGCGCTGTACACGAGTGGGTGGCCAAACACCAAGCCCGGCCGCCTTTGTCTCTCCGGTGGCGATGCTTACACACCGCGCTCGTTTAAGGCTGAGTAGACCTAGGCGGAGGTCCGGGACCGGCTCAGATTATCGTCACCAAACGGCAGTGGCATCGATTTTATCTGAACCGCTTCCTTGGCAAGCCCCTAGCTCGACTCGGCCTAAAACGAGCACGCTCTGGGGAGACAAAGGCGGCCGGGCGTGGTGCTGACCACACCAACCAAGCTCCCCCACCCCACCCCTCGTGTTCCCCTACCGCCCTTCGCAGGTGCTGCTCGCTCAGGGCACTTGCCCCAATCGACATGCTCAGAGGCTATGTGGGTGACCTTTAGCTTGTGCGTTAAGTTTCGTGTTGTGATGGAGCTCTCTGCGTATGCGAATCTCGCGTCCAAGGGGTGGGTGTAGGGGGGGTACTCTGGGAGCACTGGAGGGCAGTGGGGGGGGGGGGGGGGGGACTGAGGGCATTGGGGGGGGGCTGAGAGCCCTGAGGGCATTGGGGGGGGCTGAGAGCCCTGAGGGCATTGGGGGGACTCGGGAGAATTTGGGGGCACGGGGGGGACTCGGGAGCCTTGGGGGCACTGGGGGGACTCGGGAGCCTTGGGGGCACGGGGGGGAGGAGGGCGTTGGGGGCACCTGAGGGCACTGAGGGGCCCTGGGGGCACTGGGAGGGGGGGCCCTGGAGGCACTGGGAGGCCCTGAGGGCACTGGGAGGCCCTCGTTCCACGTCCTTCCACAAAGCTCACAGTAGCGATGAGGGCGAACATCCGATGGTGATGATGGTGATGATGGTGGTGAAGGTAGTGATGGTGATGATGATGGTGGTGATGATGGTGATGATGATCATGATGATGATGGTGATGGTGGTGATGGTGATGATGGTGATCAGGGTGGTGAAGGTGGTAATGGTGATGATGATAATGGTGGTGATGGTGGTGATGATGATCGTGGTGATGGAGATAGTGGTGATGGTGATGATGATGGTGGTGATGGTGGTGATGGTGATCGTGGTGATGGAGATAGTGGTGATGGTGATGATGATGGTGGTGATGGTGGTGATGGTGGTGATGGTGATGATGGTGGTGATGATAATCGTGGTGATGGAGATAGTGGTGATGGTGATGATGATGATGATGGTGGTGATGGTGATGATGATGGTGGTGATGGTGATGATGATGATGGTGGTGATGGTGATGATAATGGTGGTGATGATGATGATGGTGATGATGATGGTTGTGATGATGGTGATGATGATCGTGGTGATGGAGATAGTGGTGATGGTGATGATGATGGTGGTGATGGTGATGGTGGTGATGGTGATGATGATGGTGGTGATGGTGATGATAATTGTGGTGATGATGATGATGGTGATGATGATGGTTGTGATGATGGTGATGATGATGATGATGATGTTGTTGGTGGTGATGGTGATAATGTTGTTGATGCTGGTGGTGATGGTGGTGATGATGATGGTTGCGATGATGTTGTTTGATGTTGTTGATGTTCGGTGCAGAGTTGCGGTGAGGACGAAACCAGACGGACAGTTTCCACCACCACAGCCAAGACCCCCCACCCACCCCCCCCACATCCCCACCCGCCCCCCACTTCCCAACGCCGTCCTGTAAATCCCATTGCGAGATGGACTCACAGAGTTGAGAAGCAGAGCGTGCCGCGAACTCGGCACATGGCGAGTGACCCACCACCGTTAACCCCCCCCCGCCGCACCATAAATCTTTGGCTCCGTCTCTACGCGGGGCCGATCCATTCCCGCGTGACGTTCCGTGCCAGCGCCTCCCGTCTCCCAACGGCGGAGCGGCATCGCTTGCGGAGAGAGAGGGAGGAGGTGCAGGAGGAGGTGCAAGAGGAGGTGTGGAGGAAGTGGGGGAGAGTTGTGAGGTCCTGGGGGAGCGTGGGAGGGGTGTGTGTGTGGGGGGGGGGGGTAGAGAGGAAGTGGTGGTGATGGTGGGATGGAGGGGTTCTGTTTGACGAAGATCGAGAGTCGCTCGGTTCTGTTGTAAGTCTCAGGGCGTCTCCGAGGGGCAGTGGGGCAGGAGGAGAGAGGTGCCACCCCGTGCACACTCAAGAAGGGCCATTGCCTGAAACGTCGCCTATTATGTATATTTGTCAAGGCCATGCTCACAGAGCTGCTGTTGTTGTTGCTGCTGCTACCACGGAACGTGTCGAGCTACTGTGGTTTTTGTCTGAGCGTGTGCACCGCTGCCAACGTAGCTGATGACGGTGGTGGTGGTGATGATGATGATGATGGTTTGTTTGTTGCTGCTGTAGTGGGTTAGAGGCGTGTCTGGAGTTGAGCAAGGGCTGTGGTCGTGAGAGCACGCGGAGGATCTAGAGGAGTTGGATGGTGATTATGATGATGGTGGTGATGGTGGTGATGGTGGGGGTGATGATAATGAGGGACAGTGGGACCTCGGATTGACAGCAGAGGTCTCACTCTGAATCAGTCGAGCGGCATTATCTTTTCGTCGGCTGCGTAACGCCGTGTGGAAGCTACCTGGACTGCCGCTCCGCGCGAAGCTTCAGGTCTTCTCGGCCACGGTCATTCCCTCCCTTCTCTACGGTTGCGAAGCGTGGACCCCCCTAATGGAACATCTTCGCCGGTTAGAAACATTCAGGCTGGACTGCCTACGATCCATCCTGGGTTTAACCAGGCTGGATTGTGTGAGGAGCTCACAAATCCTTGAAAGATCTGGGCAAGGTCCCATCGGTGAGCTCCTCCGGCAGGCAAGGCTGCGTTGGCTGGGTCATGTAGCCCGCATGCCCAGCCACCGCATGCCGAAACAGCTTTTGTTCGGCCGGATCGAGGGGGCTAAACGGGCGCGGCACGGGCTCGAGAAGAGATGGAGTGATGTGGTACAGGAGGACGTGGAGCTGAGTGGACTTGCCGATGACTGGTACCAGCGGTGTCAAGATCGGCCTCTGTGGAGGAGGCTCGTGAAGGATGCTACTGGGCAGTTGGAGGTAGTCACCCTCAAACAACAACGGAGGGCGGAGGGGCGACGCTCACAACAACGAGCGGAGCGCCGGGCGGATAAAGCACAGCAAGTTGGCACAGTAGGGGGCACAGGTGGTGCATCAGCCAGTCATCTCAGTCAGTCGACCCGTGGCACCTGGGTCTGTCCCGTGACCTCCTGCCAGCAGGGTGTTCGACACTTCACGTGGCCTCAACGTGCACCTAGTCTGGCACAAGCGCCGTGGTGACGTGACCGCCACTTCGTGGCGAATTGCGGTTATTCTTGTTTTTGGAGGTGATAATGATGGTGGTGATGGTGGTGGTGATGATAATGATGGTGATGATGGCGGTGCTGATGATGATGATGATAGTGGTGGTGATGGTGATGATGGCGATGATGGTGGTGGTATTATGGGGGAAGAGAAACTCCAGAGTAGAGCAGAGCAAGGCTCGAAGCAGAGAGAGACTTTGGTGACCTGCTCTGTGGTGACCTGCTGCGTGGTGAGTGGGTGGGTGAGTTAACGTGTAAGTGGTGAGTGAGTGGGTGAATGAGTGGGGGAGTGAGTGAGTGGGTGAATGAGTGGGGGAGTGAGTGGGGGGAATGAGTGGGGGAGTGAGTGAGTGTGTCGTTGTGACCTGCAGTGTGGTGATGGCTTAACACAGCGTGGTGGTGGTGCTGGTGGTGCACTGGGTATGCGGTTCAGACCTTCCCAGAGACCCTGGCTGAAGGAGGAGGTGTTCCGGCTGGTTGCAAGAAAACGACAGACCCACTACCGTTGTCTCCAACATCCAACATCGGAGAATGAGGAGGCATACTCTTTGGTTCTATTCGGTAAAGTCACGTAGGTAAAAAAAATAAATAACAAACATCACGACGTTTCGGCCACAACACAAGCGGCCTTCACAAGTGGCCGAAACGTCGTGATAGAACCAAAGAGTATGGAGCCTTGCAGTCACGAAAGCTTCGAATCTAGAAAAGAATGAGGAGGCTCACCGCAGCCTCCGCTCGGAGATTCTGAGAGTCGTGCGGCGCTGCTAGGCTGGGTGGTGGCCGCGGGTTGCTGAGGATATGGAATCTGCTTCAGTAGCCCGCAATCACATATCACTATTTAATTCCATCGAAAAAGTAACTTTCAGCGCCTCGCCTATCGCTCATCTTAAGGGACAGAACTGTAATCCGATCTCTAACCCCCCAGGAACCGGTACGCAGGTCAGAGGAGGAGTTGGAGGCGCTGCTGCTGAACCTGCAACGTGCCACTAAGAGGTGTGGGGCCTTACCATCAGCCCCACCAAAACTAAGCACCTGCCTGGGTATTTTGTGCAACCAAACACTACACCCCCTCAGCTCCTCATTGGTGATGGAGCAGTTGTGGAGAGAGTGGAGAGTTTCCCATACATGCGGCGGTGTGCTTATGACCAGCTCCGGTTAAACAGCAGAGGTCTCACTCCAAATCAGTCGGGCGGCATTATGGGCTGCGTAACGCTGTGTGGAAGCTACCTGGTCTGTCACTCCACACGAAGCTTCGGGTCTCCTCGGCCACAGTCATGCCCTCCATTCTCTATGCTTGTGAAACGTGGACCCCTCTAATGGAACATCTGGGCCGGTTATAAACATTTAGGCTGGCCTGTCTTAGATCCATCCTGGGTTTAACCGGGCTGGATTGTGTGAGGAACTCACAAATCCTCGCAAGGTCTGGACACATTCCCGATCGGCTGAGCTCCTCCGGCAGGCAAGGCTGCGTTGGCTGGGCCATGTAGCCCGCATGCCCAGCCACCGCATGCCCAAGCAGCTTTTATTTGGCCGCATAGAGGGGGACTAAACGGGCACGACACGGGCTAGAGAAGAGATGGAGTGATGTGGTACAGGAGGACGTGGAGCTGAGTGGAGTTGCCGACGACCGGTACCAGCGTTGTCAAGATCGGCCTCTGTGGAGGAGCCTCGTGAAGGACGCTACTGGGCAGTTGCAGGCAGTTGCCCACCAGCAACAACGGAGGGCAGAGGAGCAACGCTCACAACAACGAGCAGAGCTCCGGGCGGCTAAAATGCAGCAAGGTGGCACAGTAGGGGGGTACAGCTGGTGGTGCATCTGCCGGTCATCTGAGTCAGCCGACTCGTGGCACTTGCTGGGTCTGTCCCCAGAACTCCACCTGTCAGCAGCGAGCCTTCGACATTTCACGTGACGGCCTCAAAGTGCACCTAGCCTGGCACAGGCGCCGTGGTGACGTCACCGTCACTTAGTGGCGAATGGCGGCTGTTGGTATTGGTGATGGTTGAGCACAGTGTGGTGGTGGTGCTGGTGGTGGTTGAGCACAACGTGGTGGTGGTGGTGGTGGTGATGGTTGAGCACAGCCACTTGGCGGGGTGGGATGCGGAATCCCCGAGTGAAGTTCACGGGGAGCGTAGCGATATCAGACTAGCGTGGTTCTACTACACGACAACAGAGTAGTGTGGTTCTACTACACTACATCAGAGTAGTGTGGTTCTACTACACTACAACAGAGTAGTGTGGTTCTACTACACTACAACAGAGTAGTGTGGTTCTACTACGCTACATCAGAGTAGCGTGGTTCTACTATACTACATCAGAGTAGTGTGGTTCTACTATACTACATCACAGTAGTGTGGTTCTACTACACTACATCAGAGTAGTGTGGTTCTACTATACTACATCACAGTAGTGTGGGTTCTACTACACTACATCAGAGTAGTGTGGTTCTACTACACTACATCAGAGTAGCGTGGTTCTACTACACTACATCAGAGTAGTGTGGTTCTACTACACTACATCAGAGTAGTGTGGTTCTACTACACTACATCACAGTAGTGTGGTTCTACTACACTACATCAGAGTAGTGTGGTTCTACTACACTACAACAGAGTAGTGTGGTTCTACTACACTACATCAGACTAGCGTGGTTCTACTACACTACATCAGAGTAGTGTGGTTCTACTACACTACAACAGAGTAGTGTGGTTCTACTACACTACATCAGAGTAGTGTGGTTCTACTACACTACATCAGAGTAGTGTGGTTCTACTATACTACAACAGAGTAGTGTGGTTCTACTACACGACATCAGAGTAGTGTGGTTCTACTACACTACATCACAGTAGTGTGGTTCTACTACACTACATCAGAGTAGTGTGGTTCTACTACACTACAACAGAGTAGTGTGGTTCTACTACACTACATCAGAGTAGTGTGGTTCTACTATACTACAACAGAGTAGTGTGGTTCTACTACACTACAACAGAGTAGTGTGGTTCTACTACACTACATCAGAGTAGTGTGGTTCTACTACACTACATCAGAGTAGTGTGGTTCTACTACACTACATCAGAGTAGTGTGGTTCTACTACACTACATCAGAGTAGTGTGGTTCTACTACACTACATCACAGTAGTGTGGTTCTACTACACTACATCAGAGTAGTGTGGTTCTACTACACTACATCAGAGTAGTGTGGTTCTACTACACTACAACAGAGTAGTGTGGTTCTACTACACTACATCACAGTAGTGTGGTTCTACTACACTACAACAGAGTAGTGTGGTTCTACTACACTACAACAGAGTAGTGTGGTTCTACTACACTACAACAGAGTAGTGTGGTTCTACTACACTACATCACAGTAGTGTGGTTCTACTACACTACAACAGAGTAGTGTGGTTCTACTACACTACATCAGAGTAGTGTGGTTCTACTACACTACAACAGAGTAGTGTGGTTCTACTATACTACAACAGAGTAGTGTGGTTCTACTACACTACATCAGAGTAGTGTGGTTCTACTACACGACATCAGAGTAGTGTGGTTCTACTATACTACAACAGAGTAGTGTGGTTCTACTACGCTACATCAGAGTAGTGTGGTTCTACTACACTACAACAGAGTAGTGTGGTTCTACTACACTACATCAGAGTAGTGTGGTTCTACTACACTACATCAAGTAGTGTGGTTCTACTACACTACAACAGAGTAGTGTGGTTCTACTACACTACATCAGAGTAGTGTGGTTCTACTACACTACATCAGAGTAGTGTGGTTCTACTACACTACATCACAGCAGTGTGGTTCTACTATACTACATCACAGTAGTGTGGTTCTACTATACTACATCAGAGTAGTGTGGTTCTACTACGCTACATCAGAGTAGTGTGGTTCTACTACACTACATCAGAGTAGTGTGGTTCTACTCCACTACATCACAGTAGTGTGGTTCTACTACACTACATCAGAGTAGTGTGGTTCTACTACACTACATCAGAGTAGTGTGGTTCTACTACACTACAACAGAGTAGTGTGGTTCTACTACCACTACATCAGAGTAGTGTGGTTCTACTACACTACATCAGAGTAGTGTGGTTCTACTACACGACATCAGAGTAGTGTGGTTCTACTATACTACAACAGAGTAGTGTGGTTCTACTACGCTACATCAGAGTAGTGTGGTTCTACTACACTACAACAGAGTAGTGTGGTTCTACTACACTACAACAGAGTAGTGTGGTTCTACTACACTACATCAGAGTAGTGTGGTTCTACTACACTACATCAGAGTAGTGTGGTTCTACTACACTACAACAGAGTAGTGTGGTTCTACTACACTACATCAGAGTAGTGTGGTTCTACTACACTACATCAGAGTAGTGTGGTTCTACTACACTACATCAGAGTAGTGTGGTTCTACTACACTACAACAGAGTAGTGTGGTTCTACTACACTACAACAGAGTAGTGTGGTTCTACTACACTACATCACAGTAGTGTGGTTCTACTACACTACAACAGAGTAGTGTGGTTCTACTACACTACATCACAGTAGTGTGGTTCTACTACACTACATCAGAGTAGTGTGGTTCTACTATACTACATCAGAGTAGTGTGGTTCTACTACACTACATCACAGTAGTGTGGTTCTACTACACTACATCAGAGTAGTGTGGTTCTACTACACTACATCAGAGTAGTGTGGTTCTACTACACTACAACAGAGTAGTGTGGTTCTACTACACTACATCACAGTAGTGTGGTTCTACTACACTACAACAGAGTAGTGTGGTTCTACTACACTACAACAGAGTAGTGTGGTTCTACTACACTACAACAGAGTAGTGTGGTTCTACTACACTACATCACAGTAGTGTGGTTCTACTACACTACAACAGAGTAGTGTGGTTCTACTACACTACATCAGAGTAGTGTGGTTCTACTACACTACAACAGAGTAGTGTGGTTCTACTATACTACAACAGAGTAGTGTGGTTCTACTACACTACATCAGAGTAGTGTGGTTCTACTACACGACATCAGAGTAGTGTGGTTCTACTATACTACAACAGAGTAGTGTGGTTCTACTACGCTACATCAGAGTAGTGTGGTTCTACTACACTACAACAGAGTAGTGTGGTTCTACTACACTACATCAGAGTAGTGTGGTTCTACTACACTACATCAAGTAGTGTGGTTCTACTACACTACAACAGAGTAGTGTGGTTCTACTACACTACATCAGAGTAGTGTGGTTCTACTACACTACATCAGAGTAGTGTGGTTCTACTACACTACATCACAGCAGTGTGGTTCTACTATACTACATCACAGTAGTGTGGTTCTACTATACTACATCAGAGTAGTGTGGTTCTACTACGCTACATCAGAGTAGTGTGGTTCTACTACACTACATCAGAGTAGTGTGGTTCTACTCCACTACATCACAGTAGTGTGGTTCTACTACACTACATCAGAGTAGTGTGGTTCTACTACACTACATCACAGTAGTGCGGTTCTACTACACTACAACAGAGTAGTGTGGTTCTACTACACTACATCAGAGTAGTGTGGTTCTACTACACTACATCAGAGTAGTGTGGTTCTACTACACGACATCAGAGTAGTGTGGTTCTACTATACTACAACAGAGTAGTGTGGTTCTACTACGCTACATCAGAGTAGTGTGGTTCTACTACACTACAACAGAGTAGTGTGGTTCTACTACACTACAACAGAGTAGTGTGGTTCTACTACACTACATCAGAGTAGTGTGGTTCTACTACACTACATCAGAGTAGTGTGGTTCTACTACACTACAACAGAGTAGTGTGGTTCTACTACACTACATCAGAGTAGTGTGGTTCTACTACACTACATCAGAGTAGTGTGGTTCTACTACACTACATCAGAGTAGTGTGGTTCTACTACACTACAACAGAGTAGTGTGGTTCTACTACACTACAACAGAGTAGTGTGGTTCTACTACACTACATCACAGTAGTGTGGTTCTACTACACTACAACAGAGTAGTGTGGTTCTACTACACTACATCACAGTAGTGTGGTTCTACTACACTACATCAGAGTAGTGTGGTTCTACTATACTACATCAGAGTAGTGTGGTTCTACTACACTACATCAGAGTAGTGTGGTTCTACTACACTACATCACAGTAGTGTGGTTCTACTACACTACATCACAGTAGTGTGGTTCTACTACACTACAACAGAGTAGTGTGGTTCTACTACACTACAACAGAGTAGTGTGGTTCTACTACACTACATCACAGTAGTGTGGTTCTACTACACTACAACACAGTAGTGTGGTTCTACTATACTACAACAGAGTAGTGTGGTTCTACTACACGACAACAGAGTAGTGTGGTTCTACTACACTACATCAGAGTAGTGTGGTTCTACTACACTACATCAGAGTAGTGTGATTCTTCTACGCTACAACAGAGTAATGTGGTTCTACTACACTACATTAGAGTGATCAAGGGCGACTGCCTGCCACCGCAGGTGAGCGAGTGACTGGGGGCGGGAGGGAGGTGGGGAGGGAGGGAGGAAGAAGGAAGGAGGAAGGGGGAGGAGGGAGGGCAAGGAAGGAGGTGGAGGGAGGGGAGGTATGGTGAAGGAAGGAGGGGAGGGAGGAGGAAGAAGGAGGGGAGGCAGGAGAGGGAGGGGAGCGAGGAGAGGGAGGAGAGGGAGGGGAGGGAGGAGAGGGAGGGGAGGGAGGAGAGGGAGGAGGAAGGAGGGGAGGGAGGGGAGGGAGGAGAGGGAGGGGAGGGAGGAGAGGGAGGGGAGGGAGGAGAGGGATGGGAGGGAGGGGAGGGAGGGAGGGAGGAGGAATAAGGAGGGGAGGGAGGAGAGGGAGGGGAGGGAGGGGAGGGGAGGTATGGGGAAGGATGGAGGAGAGGGAGAGAGGAAGGAGGGGAGGGAGGAGAGGGAGGGAGTGTGCTCACCCCAGGTGGATGTGGCAGTGTGAACAGACAGAGTGAGGTGGGGGGGTGACACGAGACGTCAGATTTCCACACATTATTTAAATATTTAAAACTTTCCTTTCATATTTCGCCCCCCCCCCCGTGTGTGTAAAGAGGGGAATATAAAATAATAAATAAATAACTGCCTTCGTCGTGGGGGTGTCGGCGTGGGTGGCTCCGAGTGGCGGGCCACGGCCTTGAGTCGCCCTCACAGTGAGCGGGCAGCAGCACCTGCTGATGACGATGATGCCGATGACGATGCTGATGATGATGATGCTGCTGATGATGATGCTGATGATGACGGTGATGCTGATGATGATGCTGATGATGACGATGATGCTGCTGCTGATGATGCTGATGATGATAACGATGACGCTGCTGCTGATGACGATGATGCTGATGATGACGATTCTGATGATGCTGATGATGCTGCTGCTGCTACTACTACTGCTGCTGTTACTACTGCTACTACTGCTGCTACTACTACTGCTGCTACCACTACTGCTGCTGCTATTACTATTGCTATACTCCTGATACCACTGCTGCTACTACTGCTGCTGCTGCTACTACTACTGTTACTACTGCTGCTGCTACTACTGCTACTACTACTGCTGTTGCTACTACTGCTGCTACCACTACTGCTGCTGCTATTACTATTGCTATACTCCTGATACCACTGCTGCTACTACTACTGCTGCTGCTACTACTACTGCTGCTACTACTGCTAAGACTACTGCTGCTACTACCATTGCTGCTGCTACTGCTACTATTGCTGCTGCTACGACTTCTGCTACTACTACTGCTGCTACTACTACTGCTACTACTGATACTGCTACTACTACTGCTACTATTGCTGCTGCTACTACTACTGCTGCTACTACTGTTACTACTGCTGCTGCTACTACTGCTGCTACTACTACTGTTGCTACTACTACTACTGCTGCTACTACTACTGCTACTACTGCTACTACTACTATTCCTGCTGCTACTACTACTGCTGCTACTACTGCTACTACTGCTGCTGCTACTACTGCTGCTACTACTACTGCTGCTACTACTACTGTTGCTACTACTACTGCTACTACTGCTGCTGCTACTACTACTACTACTGCTGCTGCTACTACTACTGCTGCTACTACTACTGTTGCTACTACTATTTCTGTTGCGACTACTACTGATGCTGCTGCTGCTCCTACTGATATTACTATTGCTACTGCTGCTGCTACTACTACTGCTACTATTGCTACTCCTGATACTACTGCTGCTACTACTACTGCTACTATTGCTACTCCTGATACTACTGCTGCTACTACTACTGCTACTATTGCTACTCCTGATACTACTGCTGCTACTACTACTGCTACTATTGCTACTCCTGATACTACTGCTGCTACTACTACTGCTGCTACTACTGCTGCTACTACTACTGCTGCTGCCACTGCGGCTGCCCGTGCGGGCTACGGGCCTGAGTCATCATCGCTGTGGCCCCCCCATCACACGGGAGGCCCACGGGTGGCCCACGGGAGGCCGACGGGTGGAGGGAGGGAGGGAGGCGGTGGTTGACGCAGACAGCGGCGCGGCCCACGGGGGGACACCCCGCGGCACAACGACTCACCACGTCCCGCCTGACACCCACCACGTGTGCGGCTGTCTGTGTCGGTGTGTCGGTGTGGCTGTCTGTGTGTGTATGTCGGTGTGTGTGTGTGTCGGTGTGGCTGTCTGTGTGTGTGTGTCGGTGTGGCTGTCTGTGTGTGTATGTGTCGGTGTGGCTGTCTGTGTGTCGGTGTGGCTGTCTGTGTGTGTGTGTCGGTGTGTGTGTGTGTCGGTGTGGCTGTCTGTGTGTGTGTGTCGGTGTGGCTGTCTGTGTGTGTGTATCGGTGTGTGTGGCTGTCTGTGTGTGTATCGGTGTGTGCGGCTGTCTGTGTCGGTGTGTGTCGGTGTGGCTGTCTGTGTGTGTGTGTCGGTGTGTGTGTGTGTCGGTGTGGCTGTCTGTGTGTGTGTGTCGGTGTGGCTGTCTGTGTGTGTGTGTGTCGGTGTGTGTGGCTGTCTGTGTGTGTGTATCGGTGTGTGCGGCTGTCTGTGTGTGTGTGTCGGTGTGTGTGTGTCGGTGTGGCTGTCTGTGTGTGTGTGTCTGTGTGTGTGTGTCGGTGTGGCTGTCTGTGTGTGTATGTGTCGGTGTGGCTGTCTGTGTGTGTGTGTCGGTGTGTGTGTGTGTGTCGGTGTGGCTGTCTGTGTGTGCGGCTGTCTGTGTCGGTGTGTCGGTGTGTGTGTGTGTCGGTGTGTGTGTGTGTGTCGGTGTGGCTGTCTGTGTGTGTGTGTCGGTGTGTGTGTGTCGGTGTGGCTATCTGTGTGTGTGTGTCGGTGTGTGTGTGTCGGTGTGGCTGTCTGTGTGTGTGGCTGTCTGTGTCGGTGTGTGTCAGTGTGGCTGTCTGTGTGTGTATGTGTCGGTGTGGCTGTCTGTGTGCGGCTGTCTGTGTCGGTGTGTGTCGGTGTGTGTGTGTATGTGTCGGTGTGGCTGTCTGTGTGTGTGTGTCGGTGTGTGTGTGTGTCGGTGTGGCTGTCTGTGTGTGTGGCTGTCTGTGTCGGTGTGTGTCGGTGTGGCTGTCTGTGTGTGTGTGTCGGTGTGTGTGTGTGTCGGTGTGGCTGTCTGTGTGTGTGTATCGGTGTGTGTGTGTGGCTGTGTGTGTGTCGGTGTGTCTGTGTGGCTGTCTGTGTGTGTATGTCGGTGTGTGTGTGTCGGTGTGGCTGTCTGTGTGTGTGTGTCGGTGTGGCTGTCTGTGTGTGTGTGTCGGTGTGTGTGGCTGTCTGTGTGTGTATCGGTGTGTGCGGCTGTCTGTGTGTGTGTGTGTCGGTGTGGCTGTCTGTGTGTGTGTCGGTGTGTGTGGCTGTCTGTGTGTGTGTGTCGGTATGTGTGGCTGTCTGTGTATCGGTGTGTGTGGCTGTCTGTGTGTGTGTGTCGGTGTGTGTGGCTGTCTGTGTGTGTGCATCGGTGTGTGTGGCTGTCTGTGAATCGGTGTGGCTGTCTGTGTGTCGGTGGTGCCTCTCTGTGTGTTGATGTGGCTGTCTGTGTGTGTGTGTCTTTGTGGCTGTCTGTGTCGGTGTGACTGTGTGTGTGTTGCTGTCTGTGTGTCGGTGTGGCGTTGTGT
The DNA here is from genome assembly GCF_048934315.1 of Petromyzon marinus. Lineage (NCBI taxonomy): Eukaryota > Metazoa > Chordata > Hyperoartia > Petromyzontiformes > Petromyzontidae > Petromyzon > Petromyzon marinus. The sequence continues at coordinate 5,722,574 of NC_133725.1, read as the reverse complement.
GTGTGTATCGGTGTGTGTGTGTGTGTCTGTGTCTGTTTGTGTGTGTCGGTGTGTGTGGCTGTCTGTGCATCGGTGTGTGTGGCTGTCTGTGTGTGTGTGTCGGTGTGTGTGGCTGTCTGTGTATCGGTGTGACTCTGTGTGTGGCTGTCTGTGTGTCGGTGCGGCTGTCTGTGTGTGTGTGTCGGTGGTGCCTCTCTATGTGTCGGTGTGTGTGGCTGTCTGTGTGTGTGTCTTTGTAGCTGTCTGTGTCGGTGTGACTGTGTGTGTGTGCCTGTCTGTGTGTCGGTGTGACGGTGTGTGTGTGTATCGGTGTGTGTGTGTGTCTGTGTGTGTGTCTTTGTAGCTGTCTGTGTCGGTGTGACGGTGTGTGTGTGCCTGTCTGTGTGTCGGTGTGACGGTGTGTGTGTGTATCTGTGTGTGTGTGTGTCTGTGTGTGTGTCTTTGTAGCTGTCTGTGTCGGTGTGACTGTGTGTGTGTGTGCCTGTCTGTGTGTCGGTGTGACGGTGTGTGTGTGCCTGTCTGTGTGTCGGTGTGACTGTGTGTGTGGGAAGCGTTTGGTGCAGTGGTCAGCGCGTTGCGCTACGAACCAATCCTGGGCCTCCCCTAGGTTGACTCAGCCTCAAATGTGTACCCAGTGCGGTGCGTAAACATCGCCACTGGGGAGACAAAGGCGGCCGGGCGTGGTGCTGGCCACCCACCACCCCCCCCCCCACCCCGTGTGCCGTGCCCGCCTTCACAGCTGCTGCTACTCGCTAACAGCACTTGCCGGAAGAGTCTGTTACAGGCTACACGGGGGACCTTTGTCTTTGTAAAACAAAAACCACGCATTTAAGACGCAGCGCTTCGTGGAATGATCATTCCCCAGATGTGCATACATGTGCATGCGTCATTTACGTGCTGTGACGAAGAGCCCTATTTTCCGAAACGTCGCCTATCATGCACAGAAAATGTTTATTTCAAGACCGCACACGCCACGCCACTCACACGCGGCGTTGTCGGAGGAGGATTGCGAAGTGATGACGAGGGAGCATGCGGATGGAGATGGCGATGGAGATGGGGAGAGAGAGAGAGAGAATGATTAAGGATAGAGAAGTTGAGGATGGGGCTGGATGACGATGGAGAAGGAGGAGGATGGAGATCAGGGGGGAGAGGATGGCGAAGAGGATGGCGGAGTGAGCATGAGGACGGAGGAGGAGGAGGAGGATGGGAATTAAAAAAAGTGACGAGGGAAGACGCGGTGGAGGAGGACTCCCGCCTTGACGTACTCGGAATGAGGATTCCAGGATCAGGGAGGAGTGCTTGTGTGGGTGTGAGGGGGGTAGTGGTGGGGGGAGGGTGGTGAGGGGGGGGGTCCCTCTGGCTCCCTGCCACGCAGGGGGAGAGAGAAGAGAGAGAGAGAAGAGAAAACGGAGGCGCGGACTGTCTCTGTGCATATCGCGCGGGTGAGGTCACGCGGCGTGCGGGCGCGCGCTGCGTAACTCGGCACGCGGAGCAGCGCGGTCACGGGGACTCGGAGAGAGACGCGCGCGCTCTGGGGGGGCGGGGAAGGGGGGCGGGGGGGGGGCGGGGAGGGGGCGGGGAGGGGGCGGGGAGGGGCGGGGGGGGGCGCGCATTCCCCGACAGGGGTCGGGCAGATCGTGGTGGGAATAAATGGTTTGCGTGTGTGTGTGTGTGCGTGTGTGCGCGTGTGTGTGTGCGCGTGTGTGCGCGTGTGTGTGTGCGCGTGTGTGCGCGTGTGTGTGCGTGCGTGTGTGTGCGCGTGTGTGTGTGTGCGCGCGTGTGTGTGTGTGTGCGCGTACGGGTGTGTGTGCGTGTGTGTACGTGCGTGTGTGTGCGTGCGTGTGTGTGTGCGCGTACGGGTGTGTGTGCGTGTGTGTACGTGCGTGTGTGTGCGTCTGTGTGCGTGCGTGTGCGTCATTGCGCGTGAGTGGGAGCGGTGGCGCAGTGGTTAGCGCTCAATTTGCGCTCACGGCCAACACCGGTGACATTAATATCCCCTAGGTCGACTCAGCCTCAAATGAGTACCTGGTGCGGTGTGTGTAGTAAACATCGTCACTTGGGGAGACAAAGGCGGTCGGGCGTGGTGCTGGCCACCCACCCCCTCGTGTGCCGTGCCGGCCTTCGAAGGTGCTGCTCGCTAACAGCACTTGCCCCCTACAGTACGTTGAAAAGGGCTACCCCAACAACCTGCTTGACAGACATCTCAACTCAACACACCCGCAGTGGCAGCTGTCCCTGTGCGGCACTTGCTAGCCACAGAGTCTGTGGTGCAGTGTTGAGTCTATGGGCAGTGTTGAGTCTATGGGGAGTGTTGAGTCTATGGTGCAGTGTTGAGTCTATGGGGAGTGTTGAGTCAATGGAGTGTGTTGAGTCTATGGGCAGTGTTGAGTCTATGGGCAGTGTTGAGTCAATGGACAGTGTTGAGTCTATGGTGCAGTGTTGAGTCTATGGGGAGTGTTGAGTCAATGGAGTGTGTTGAGTCTATGGGCAGTGTTGAGTCTATGGGGAGTGTTGAGTCTATGGGTAGTGTTGAGTCTATGGGCAGTGTTGAGTCTTTGGGTAGTGTTGAGTCTATGGTGCAGTGTTGAGTCTATGGGCAGTGTTGAGTCAATGGACTGTGTTGAGTCTATGGGCAGTGTTGAGTCTATGGGCAGTGTTGAGTCTATGGGGAGTGTTGAGTCTATGGACTGTGTTGAGTCTATGGGCAGTGTTGAGTCTATGGGGAGTGTTGAGTCTATGGACAGTGTTGAGTCTATGGGCAGTGTTGAGTCTATGGGCAGTGTTGAGTCAATGGGCAGTGCTGAGTCTACGGTGCAGTGGAGAAGAGGCGAGCTGCAAGAGATGAGCTTTAATAGAGGAACGGAAGGATGTTAATATTATATTTATATTCTATCTTCTTTAATTTTTTTACTAAGTAAAGTCCAACTGAGCTCCGCATCTCTTTTCCAGAAGCGTCCTGGCCACACGTCGTGATAGCCCAGCGAAGTGGCTTATCTGTATACATTGCGAGGTAGTCAACATCTCCTAGCCACCGTGATGATGATGAGAGAGAGAGAGACACGCAAACTCCAAATACACAGCAGCAGGCGTCAGGATCGGGATCGAACCCACGACCTCCTGTATACCTGGCAAGGTAGTCAACATCTCCTAGCCACCGTGATGCTAATGAGAGAGAGAGAGAGACACGCAAACTCCAAATATACAGGCGTCAGGGTCAGGATTGAACCCACGGCCTCCTGTACACCTGGCGAAGTAGTCAACATCTCCTAGCCACCGTGATGATGATGAGAGAGAGACACGCAAACTACCAATATACAGCAGCAGGCGTCAGGGTCAGGATGGAACCCACGACCTCCTGTACCCCAGGCGAGGTAGTCAACATCTCCTAGTCACCGTGATGATGATGAGAGAGAAAGAGACACTCAAACTCCAAATATACAGCAGCAGGTGTCAGGGTCGGGATTGAACCCACGACCTCCTGCACACCAGGCGAGGTAGTCAACATCTCCTAGCCACCGTGATGATGATGAGAGAGAGACACGCAAACTCCAAATATACAGGCGTCAGGGTCAGGATGGAACCCACGACCTCCTGTACACCAGGCGAGGTAGTCAACATCTCCTAGCCACCGTGATGATGATGAGAGAGAGACACGCAAACTCCAAATATACAGGCGTCAGGGTCAGGATGGAACCCACGACCTCCTGTACACCAGGCGAGGTAGTAAACATCTCCTAGCCATCGTGATGATGATGATGAGAGAGAGACACGCAAACTACAAATATACAGCAGCAGGCGTCACGGTCAGGATGAAACCCACGACCTCCTGTACACCAGGCGAGGAAGTCAACATCTCCTAGCCACCGTGATGATGATGATGATGAGAGAGAGAGACGCAAACTCCAAATATACAGGCGTCAGGGTCAGGATGGAACCCACGACCTCCTGTACACCAGGCGAGGTAGTCAACATCTCCTAGCCACCGTGATGATGATGAGAGAGAGACACGCAATCTCTAAATATACAGCAGGCGTCAGGATCAGGATGGAACCCACGACCTCCTGTAGACCAGGCGAGGTAGTTAACATCTCCTAGCCACCGTGATGATGATGATGAGAGAGAGACACGCAAACTACAAATATACAGCAGCAGGCGTCAGGGTCAGGATGGAACCCACGACCTCCTGTACACCAGGCGAGGTAGTCAACATCTCCTAGCCACCGTGATGATGATGATGAGAGAGAGACACGCAAACTCCATATATAGAGCAGCAGGCGTCAGGGTCAGGATGGAACCCACGACCTCCTGTACACCAGGCGAGGTAGTCAACATCTCCTAGCCACCGTGATGATGATGATGAGAGAGAGACACGCAAACTACAAATATACAGCAGCAGGCGTCACGGTCAGGATGAAACCCACGACCTCCTGTACACCAGGCGAGGAAGTCAACATCTCCTAGCCACCGTGATGATGATGATGATGAGAGAGAGAGACGCAAACTCCAAATATACAGGCGTCAGGGTCAGGATGGAACCCACGACCTCCTGTACACCAGGCGAGGTAGTCAACATCTCCTAGCCACCGTGATGATGATGAGAGAGAGACACGCAATCTCTAAATATACAGCAGGCGTCAGGATCAGGATGGAACCCACGACCTCCTGTAGACCAGGCGAGGTAGTTAACATCTCCTAGCCACCGTGATGATGATGATGAGAGAGAGACACGCAAACTACAAATATACAGCAGCAGGCGTCAGGGTCAGGATGGAACCCACGACCTCCTGTACACCAGGCGAGGTAGTCAACATCTCCTAGCCACCGTGATGATGATGATGAGAGAGAGACACGCAAACTCCATATATAGAGCAGCAGGCGTCAGGGTCAGGATGGAACCCACGACCTCCTGTACACCAGGCGAGGTAGTCAACATCTCCTAGCCACCGTGATGATGAGAGAGAGAGAGACACCCAAACTCCAAATATACAGGCGTCAGTGTCAGGATGGAACCCACGACCTCCTGTACCCCAGGCGAGGTAGTCAACATCTCCTAGCCACCGTGATGATGATGAGAGAGAAAGAGACACTCAAACTCCAAATATACAGCAGCAGGTGTCAGGGTCGGGATCGAACCCACGACCTCCTGTACACCAGGCGAGGTAGTCAACATCTCCTAGCCACCTTGATGATGATGAGAGAGAGACACGCAAACTACAAATATACAGCAGGAGGCGTCAGGGTCAGGATGGAACCCACGACCTCCTGCACACCAGGCGAGGTAGTAAACATCTCCTAGCCACCGTGATGATGATGATGAGAGAGAGACACGCAAACTCCATATATAGAGCAGCAGGCGTCAGGGTCAGGATGGAACCCACGACCTCCTGTACACCAGGCGAGGTAGTCAACATCTCACCACCAGGTTGACGAGGGGGATGCTGAATGTGCCTCTGTCCGACCGTGTAAACAGTTCAGAGTTTGTCTATAACAGGGGAGAGCAGAGGGCTCTATTCTCTCACTCATTCTCCCTCTGTCTCTCTCTCTCTCACCCTCTCTCTTTTTTTACGATCAGAGGAAACAAGAAGATGCTCGGTGTAGTCGGCACTTTGCTTCGTTCATCATTTTGGTTTTTTTAGGGTTTTTTTTCAATGCTTTGCTTTATGTAACCCCCCCCCCCCCCCCCACCTGTTTTTTAAATGAAAAATTCACAAATGATTTCACGCTCTGCTCTTCTTCTTACCCCTTCCCTCTCTCTCTACCCCCTCTCTTTACCCCCCGCCTCTCTCTCTACCCCCTTTCTCCCTACTCTATGCCTATGTTTACCCTCTCTCTCTCTCTCTGTGTCTCTCTCACCCTCTCTGTGACTTCCCACCGAACCCGGCCCCCCCTCTCAGGACGCGAAGGATCAATCCACGCGAGCGACCGACCCACGGCTTGTCCGAGACGCGGAGATCACCACCCACGCCACTGACTCTCTATCTGTCTCGCTCTCTGTCTCTCTCTCTCTCCCCCCAGCTTCTCCTTCCAGGGCCACGTGCACCACACACACACAGCAGCAGCAGCAGCGGCGGAGGCGGCGGCGGCTCGTATCTGTTAACAACATTAATGTCAACTCGTAACACTGCGCACCAACTTTTACAAACAAGATTGAAAACTTCATCTCTTTTGGAACTGGCTTTTTGTGTTTTAGTTTGTCATCCTCGCCCATTGCACCTCCCGACTAGCGCGGTTGGCGACGTACGGTGCGAAAGAAGTCCAACGCACAAACCTTGTGAAAGACCCAACGCGGAACACCCCCACCCGTCCTCCCCATGGTTTTTGATCTTCTGCGAAGCTGCTCAGGGCCCACCCTTTAACACCACCCGCTGCACAAAACCATGACAGCAGCAGCAGCGGATGAAGCCTGATGCTCAAATAGAAGATTTAACAAAAACTCTCCCTGGACGAATCTCCATCTGTTCCCATCCGTACGGGGCAGAGACCTCACAACGTGCCACGACGCGACGCCCGATCCTCGCGCGCGCGCGAAGGAGACATCGCGGCAGTGCCAGATTATCCCCGTAGCAAAAGTAGCTACTACATGTGTAGTGTAGTAGCTACATGTGGAGTAGCTACATGTGTAGTAGCTACACATGTAGTAGCTAAATATGTAGTAGCTACTACACGTGTAGCAGTAGCTACTACACCTGTGGGAGCTACATGTGTAGTAGCTACTACATGTGTAGTGTAGTAGCTACATGCGTAGTAGCTACTACATTTGTAGTGTAGTAGCTACATGTGGAGTAGCTACATGTGTAGTAGGTACACGTGTAGTAGCTACACGTGTAGTAGCTACTACACGTGTAGTAGTACACATGTAGTAGCTACTACACGTGTAGTAGCGGGGCCCGTAGTGTAGTAACTACTACGTGTGTAGTAACTAATACACGTGTAGTAGTAGCTACGGGCCCCGCACTTTCAAGGGCCCCGCGCTAAATGCTTTCAAGCTATCAATTCCGACTTCAGTGATTCTGCACTTGCTCTATTACTATAGTACTGTACCGCCCTTCAACTTTTACGAACGACCGGGTGTTTAAGGTTAGCGATTTGCCTATTAACTGGCTGTATAGCAAATGAAAAAATACAATTACTTTACTATGCAAGTTAAAAATTACTATTTTTTTATATTTACTTTTTTATATATTTAGGGCCCCTACAGGCCCCCCGCACTCGCTTCACCCGGCACTGCATCGCTGCGATACTCCTCCGCTGCTCATGCCTAGTGCGGTCGCCTGGGCTGAACCGCCTGGATGTGAACTTGTGAGTTGTCGCTCTGACAACTCCGCATCGGTGTCTCACCGAAGCTGACAATTTCAAAGACGGCGACTTCCCCGCAGCGAAACAATCGGCTCGGAGCAGATGACCTCCAGTTCCACGAGGGGTTGGTTGGTGGTCTGGCCAAGGCTGAGAGATGATGTGCCACATGCTAACAGTGCCGCACACCACTGCGTCGTGCTGTTGGTAAAGCTGCGTTCTCGCCTTCTGCCGGGAGAAGCTGGTGGTGCAGCAGTGGGCTCATCTCCATCTTGTCCACACTCTCGTTCTGGCTCGCCAAGAGAAGGCAGTAGAGCAAATATAATGGATTCCACCTGTTCCATCCGTACGGGATAGGGCGTTGCCCCCTCGCACGCGCGCGTGGGTTTTCTCCCCCGATGCTCGGGTATCCTCCCCACGTGTAAACGAACGCGTCGATTGGCCGATGACACCTTCCTAATATATCGAGGACCGCAGAGCTTGGGGCAACCGTTGGTAGCGCGCCGGCTCACTGGCTGCTGCTGCTGCTGCTGCCTTCCCGATCCTTGCCAGTGGTACTTCATCCTGGGGCACCCTCCGATTTGCCCCCCACCCCTCTCTCTCTCTCTCTCTTGTTTTACGATCAGAGGAAACAAGAAGATGCTCGGTGTAGTCGGCACTTTGCTTCGTTCATCATTTCGGTTTTTTTTCCAATGCTTTGCTTTATGTAACCCCCCCCCCCCCCACTTTTTAAATGAAAGATTTCACAAAAGATTTCACGCTCTGCTCTCCTTCTTCTTACCCCTTCCCTATCGCTCTCTCTCTCTCTCTGAGTATTCGTTGATAGACAGAGGACTACAGAGCTTGGGAAATCCCTCCTCTGAGTTGTCCTCGTAGAGAGAGAGAGGTGGAGAGGAGCAGGCATCATTCGTGGTGGTGGTGCTCAGTCTCCTTCGTCTCCTTCTGCTTTCTCTCGTATGGCTGCTGCTGGTGCTGTAGATGTCAGAGCGACAACTCACAAGTTCACATCCAGGCGGTTCAGCCCAGGCGACCGCACTAGGCATGAGCAGCGGAGGAGTATCGCAGCGATGCAGTGCCGGGTGAAGCGAGTGCGGGGGGCCTGTAGGGGCCCTAAATATATAAAAAAGTAAATATAAAAAAATAGTAATTTTTAACTTGACTGAGCACCGCCACCACCACGAATGATGCCTGCTCCTCTCCCCCTCTCTCTACGAGGACAACTCAGAGGAGGGATTTCCCAAGCTCTGTAGTCCTCTGTCTATCAACGAATACTCAGAGAGAGAGAGAGAGAGCGATAGGGAAGGGGTAAGAAGAAGGAGAGCAGAGCGTGAAATCTTTTGTGAAATCTTTCATTTAAAAAGTGGGGGGGGGGGGGGGGGGGTTTACATAAAGCAAAGCATTGGAAAAAAAAACCGAAATGATGAACGAAGCAAAGTGCCGACTACACCGAGCATCTTCTTGTTTCCTCTGATCGTAAAAAAAGAGAGAGAGAGAGAGGGGGTGGGGGCAAATCGGAGGGTGCCCCAGGATCAAGTACCACAGACGAGGATCGGGAAGGCAGCAGCAGCAGCAGCCAGTGAGCCGGCGTGCTACCAACGGTTGCCCCAAGCTCTGCGGTCCTCGATATATTAGGAAGGTGTTATCGGCCAATCGACGCGTTCGTTTACACGTGGGGAGGATACCCGAGCATCGGGGGAGAAAACCCACGCGCGCGTGCGAAGGGGCAACGCCCAATCCCGTACGGATGGAACGGGTGGAATCCATTATATTTGCTCTACTGCCTTCTCTTGGCGAGCCAGAAAGAGAGTGTGGACAAGATGGAGATGAGCCCACTGCTGCACCACCAGCTTCTCCCGACAGAAGGCGAGAACGCAGCTTTACCAACAGCACGACGCAGTGGTGTGCGGCACTGCTACCATGTGGTACATCATCTCTCAGCCTTGGCCAGACCACCAACCAGCCCCTCGTGGAACTGGAGGTCATCTGCTCCGAGCCGATTGTTTCGCTGCGGGGAAGTCGCCGTCTTTGAAATTATCAGCTTCGGTGAGACACCGAGGCGGATTTGTTTTTTTTTGTGCCGCTTTCTGTTTCGCTGTATCGATGTCCTCTGATTATTATTCATGTTGTATCGGTTGTGTCGCTGTTGCCATGTCGGCAATGCTACTGCACAACCCCCGTGTGTCCGCGTGTGTCCGCGTGTGTGTGCGTGGTGAGCGGTAGTGTAGCGGGTAGCGCGCCGTGCTACGAACCCAGCGATCCGAGTTCGATTCCCGCTCAAGGCCAACACCAGTGGTGACGATTTTCTGAACCGGTCCTGGGCCACCCCTGGGTTGACTCAGTCTCAAATGAGTCCGCGGTGCGTAGTAAACATCACCACTGGGGAGACAAAGGCGGTCGGGCGTGGTGCTGGCCACTCACCCCCTCGTGTGCCGTGCCGGCCTTCATAGGTGCTACTCGCTAACAGCACTTGCCCCAACAGTCTATTAAGGCTATACGGGGGATCTTTATCTTTGGTGTTCACTCTACACTGGGAACGATGGTGATGCGTGTGTGAGGTTTTTTTTTACGAAAAGACAAACGTCTGTATTCAGTTTCGGTAATAAACACCGGAGCTGTTTAACAACGCAGGAGGCTTTCGCGACCAATATTATCATCTCCATATATATAAGGCAAAGCTGTGATTACGTGTGTCTTTTCAAAATGTTTAGCGTACTTCCCGACATGCAACAAACTTGAAATTTGCCATGTGGGTACTTTCCAGACTGTACACCATGCAAAAATTATAAAAATACACATTTTTTTTTTGGTGGGGGGGGGGGGGAGCTCCATAATGCATTTATTTTTTGCACGGCAAGTGAGCTGTGACGTCAAATCTGCCACGTGACCCGCGCACGTGGAAGCGTAACGCATTGCAGTGTAGCGGTTAGCGCGCCGCGCTACGAACACGGCGACCCGAGTTCAATTCCCGCTCACGGCCACCACCGGTGACGATTATTTTAACCGGTCCTGGGCCTCCCCTAGGTCGACTCAGCCTCAAACGAGTAACTGCTGTGGTGTGTGAACATCGCCACTGGGGAGACAAAGGCGGCCGGGCGTGGTGAATCCAAGTCCCGTGTAGTAAAGCTAGTTCATAATAAAGGAATTTTTTTTGGGGGGGGGGAGGGGGGTTAGATCGCGTAAGTATGAATTATGTGTCGTAACCCTCCACCACCCGACACGGCCGGTAAGGTTTGTCACGTAAACAGAAACGCGCTAATTTAGTATAGTTACTACTGCAGCCCGCCGGAGTAAATCCACAACAACATTTACAATTTGACGTTTCGCTGGTTATTATTGGCATCATCTAGCATCGTCGGGCGATTTCGCCACCTGCTACCGGTCTTAGGGGTCGTCCATAAATGACGTCACGCACCTAGGGGGGGGGGGGGTCAGACATTTGTGACGATGTGTGACGAGGAGGGTGGGGGGTGGGTGAGAAATGTGACGTCACATCAAAATGCGCAACTTTAAATTAATATAGACAACACGTTCTGCTTAATTAAATAGACTTTTTAATAAATGTTTTCTCCTACAACATCAGAGTGCAGCGCCACATTAAATACGCACTACAATGACAATAGTTTAAAGCGATTTGAAGCATGTTTTATTTTTGGGGGGGGGGCAGAGTTTTGTGACGTCATATTTGAGGGGGGTCTGACTTTTTGTGACGGCATGTGACGAAGGGGGGGGTGGCAAAAATCGTCCAAAATCGCGTGACGTCATTTATGGACGGCCCAACACTTCAAGGACAATGCAAATATCACAGCATTGCAGTTACAGCTCTGGCTCCAGCAGTGATATATATATGGGACGGTTTGTTTTGCTAGTGTATCGAGATGATGATGGTGATGATGGGTGGTTTTTGTTATTCTGTGAGCACCGCTCTCCTCCGTTGTCCAATCGCGCCCCCTGCTGTAGAACCCCTCCACCACGTGACAGTGAGCAGGGGGACCCCGATATGACTCCCCCTGCTGTAGACCCCCTCCACCACGTGACAGTGAGCAGGGGGACCCCCGATCTGGCTCCGACCCCCCCCCTGCTGTAGACCCCCTCCACCACGTGACAGTGAGCAGGGGGACCCCGATATGACTCCCCCTGCTGTAGACCCCCTCCACCACGTGACAGTGAGCAGGGGGACCCCCGATCTGGCTCCGACCCCCCCTGCTGTAGACCCCCTCCACCACCCCGCAGTGAGCAGGGGGACCCCGATATGACTCCCCCTGCTGTAGACCCCCTCCACCACGTGACAGTGAGCAGGGGGGACCCCCGATCTGGCTCCCTCTGCTGTAGACCCCCTCCACCACGTGACACTCAGCAGGGGGACCCCCGATCTGGCTCCCACTCCCCCTGCTGTAGACCCCCTCCACCACCCCGCAGTGAGCAGGGGGACCCCCGATCTGGCTCCCACTCCCCCTGCTGTAGACCCCTCCACCACGTGACAGTGAGTAGGGGGACCCCGATATGACTCCCCCTGCTGTAGACCCCCTCCACCACGTGACAGTGAGCAGGGGGACCCCCGATCTGGCTCCCACTCCCTCTGCTGTAGACCCCCTCCACCACGTGACAGTGAGCAGGGGGACCCCCGATCTGGCTCCCACTCCCCCTGCTGTAGACCCCCTCCATCACGTGACAGTGAGCAGGGGGACCCCCGATCTGGCTCCCACTCCCTCTGCTGTAGACCCCCTCCACCACGTGACACTGAGCACGGGGACCCCCGATGTGGGACCCCCGATCTGGCTGCGATCCCCGGCCACGCAGGCCACAAGCTGGGGAGGCGCTGTCCACGCCTGGAGACGTTTCATTGGGCGGCCACTGAGAGCTGCGCACTTTCGAACCATCATCTCGATTGAAAACTCATCGCTTGAGAACCGCTTTGTGTGTTTTAGTTTGTTATTGTCCATCCCCCCCCCGCACCTCCCGATTCGCGCGGTGGGCTACGTACGGTGCGAAAGAAGTTCAACACACACATACATACACACATACAAACTTGCCCGTAGACTAACACTACCCATAGACCTCCCCCCCCACCCCCCACGCTGCCCATAGACTCGCTGAGGGACGTTTGAGAGAAGAGAAGCGATGGGAAATGAGAAGAAGAAGATGGAGAGGGAACGGAGAAACGGGAGCAGAGCGTGCGGGAGAGATGGGGAGAGGGAGGAGGAAGAAGCTGCGTGCGGGGCATTGACGCTGCTGCTGCTGATGATGCTGCTGCTGCACGGAGGAGGAGCGGCTTCTGTTTTCACAGCGGGCGGGGAGACGAGAGGGGTTCAGAGTGTGGGGTGGCCACACACACGCAAGTCACGTGGTTTACAGGAGGCTTGAGCTGGTTTATAAAGAGAGACGGAGCTCTGCAGATGACGTGGGAGAGGTTCAGAGTGTGGGGTGGCCACGGAAGTCACGTGGTGTGCACGGAGGCTTGAGCTGGTTTATAAAGAGAGACGGAGCTCTGCAGATGACGTGGTAGGGGTTCAGAGTGTGGGGTGGCCACGGAAGTCACGTGGTGTGCACGGAGGCTTGAGCTGGTTGATAAAGAGAGACGGAGCTCTGTAGATGACGTGGGAGGGGTTCAGAGTGTGGGGTGGCCACGGAAGTCATGTGGTTTACGGGAGGCTTGAGCTGGTTTATAAAGAGAGACGGAGCTCTGCAGATGACGTGGGAGAGGTTCAGAGTGTGGGGGTGGCCACAAAAGTCAAGTGGTTTACGGGAGGCATGAGCTGGTTTATAAAGAGAGACGGAGCACTGCAGATGACGTGGGAGAGGTTCAGAGTGTGGGGTGGCCACGGAAGTCACGTGGTTTACGGGAGGCTTGAGCTGGTTTATAAAGAGAGACGGAGCTCTGCAGATGACGTGGGAGGGGTTCAGAGTGTGGGGGTGGCCACAGAAGTCACGTGGTGTGCACGGAGGCTTCAGGTGGTTTATAAAGAGAGATGAAGCCACTGAACATCCCCTGTGGAGGTTTTTCTGGATGTCGTCGCTGCTGTAGATCAGAGCCGAGCAGCGAGGTAAAATACACAAACGAAGACAAAGATCCCCCGTATAGCCTTTGACATACTTTTGTGGCAAAGTGCTCTTTGTGAACGAGCACCTATGGAGTGGGTGGTGTGGCCAGCGGGCACACCCGGCTGCCTTTGTCTCTCCGCCAGTGCTCAAGTTTACACAGCATACGCAGGCACCTAATTGAGGCCGAGTCGACCTAGGAGAGACCCAGACCCCGATTCAAGATATTCGCTGTTGCTGTGAGCTGGACTCGAACTTGGGTTCGAGTCCAGCGCGGTGCGCTAACCACGACGCCGCCGCTCCCCACCATCAGCGAGCAACTAACGAAGGCCGACACGGCACACGAGGGAGGGAGGGTGGTCAGCACCACGCCCGGCCGCCTTTGTCTCCCCGGTGGCGATCGCACAAAGACAACGATCCCCGGTTGTAGCCTCAACAGGCTGTCGAGGCAAGCGCCGTCAGCGAGTAGGGGCACATCTGGAGGGTGGGTGGCCGCCTTTGTCTCCCCAGTGGCGATCACGCACAGACACACACACAGGCACGTAGAGGCAACTCTGGTTTGCAGCAGGAGTTTTATTTGAGTCAAGAGGACAGAAACACAGAGAGACGCTGTGTGGGTGGGTGGGTGGTGGAAGCGAGGTGAGGTGAGGCTGACGAGGTTGCCCCACGTGACACCTCGTTACACCGGGGGGAGGGGGGGGGGTAACGAGGTGAAATGAGGGCGCCCACCAACACGGGCGGACGAGAGCGGAGGTCTGCGCGCAGCCGGGGCTGCTGCGTCAGCGGAACCGGCGTCACGGGGCAGTCACGGCTGAGCCGATTGCTGGGCTCGGAGTGGGTGTTAGTGGGGTCACGGTATGAGAGGGCCCTGTGGGGTCAGTGGTGTGAGTGGGGTCCCACGGTATGGATGAGCCCTGTGGGGTCAAGGTATGAGTGGGCCCTGTGGGGTCACGGTATGAGTGGGCCCTGTGGGGTCAGTGGTGTGAGCGGGCCCCGTGGGGTCACGGTATGATTGGGCCCTATGGGGTCAGGGTGTGAGCGGGCCCCGTGGGGTCACGGTATGATTGGGCCCTATGGGGTCAGGGTGTGAGTGGGCCCCGTGGGGTCACGGTATGATTGGGCCCTGTAGGGTCACGGTATGAGTGGGCCCTGTAGGGTCACGGTATGAGTGGGCCCTATGGGGTCACGGTATGAGCGGGCCCCGTGGGGTCACGGTATGATTGGGCCCTGTGGGGTCACGGTATGAGTGGGCCCTGTGGGGTCACGGTATGAGTGGGCCCTATGGGATCACGGTATGAGCGGGCCCCGTGGGGTCACGGTATGAGTGGTCCCTTTGGGGCCAGGGTGTGACAAGGCCCCACGGCGTCAGGGTGATGTGTGAGTAGCCCACCCCCTCCACGTGGTTGGTCGGGGCCGTGGGGGGCTGTTCGTCAGCTGTGCGGCCGAGCGCTCACCGCCCCCCCCGCCACCGTGTCCCTCCTGTGTGCGTCTCTCACTCTCTGTGTGTGGGGTCCCGCGTGGGACCCCTCTTGTGGACCCCCCCCCCAGTAAGGGGAGGTGGGGGGTGGGTGTGGGTCGGGGACTGCTCACTTCAGACAGGGCATAGTGCACACGGGCCCGGAGGAGCACACGTTCAGGCTGCACGGGTCGCTGCCTGCATCGGGGGGGGGGCAAGAGGGGGGGGGGCACGGACAGAGGTGAGCGGGGGGGGGGGGGTGAGCTGTGTCACGTGTGTGCTGTGTCGTGTACTATGTTTGTGTATATGTTGTGTATGTATGATGTGTGTGCATGCTGGGTGTGTGCCGTGTGTATATGCTATGTGTGTGCGCGTGCTATGTGTGTGTATGCTATGTGTGTGTGTGCATGCTATGTGTGTGTGCATGGTGTGTGTGAATGCTATGTGTGTGTGCGTGCTATGTGTGTGTGTGTGCATGGTGTGTGTGAATGCTATGTGTGTGTGTGCATGGTGTGTGTGTATGCTATGTGTGTGCGCGTGCTATGTGTGTGTGTGCATGGTGTGTGTGTGCATGGTGTGTGTGCATGCTATGTGTGTGTGCATGGTGTGTGTGAATGCTATGTGTGTGTGCGTGCTATGTGTGTGTGTGCATGGTGTGTGTGAATGCTATGTGTGTGTGCGTGCTGTGTGTGTGTGTGTGCATGGTGTGTGTGAATGCTATGTGTGTGTGCGTGCTATGTGTGTGTGCATGGTGTGTGTGAATGCTATGTGTGTGTGCATGGTGTGTGTGCATGCTATGTGTGTGTGTGTGCTGTGTGCGCTGTTCTCACCGCAAGGCATGGGGAGCGAGGTGCAGACTCTGCTGGAGCCGCAGCACGCGGGGTTACAGCGAACCTCACTGCTCAGCCTGCAGCACCGCACACAGCACCCGCACACGCCGGCTCAATCACCCACTCGCCCATACACCCACTCACTCACCCACTCACTCACTCGCCCATACACCCACTCACTCACCCACTCACTCACTCACTCGTCCATACACCCACTCACTCACCCACCCACTCGCCCATACACCCACTCACTCACCCACCCACTCACTCACTCGCCCATACACCCACTCACTCACCCACTCGCCCATCCACCCCTCACTCACCCACTCACTCACTCACCCACTCGCCCCATAAACCCACTCACTCACCCAGTCGCTCATACACTTACACAAAACAAAGATCCCCCGTATAGCCTTCACAGACTGGAGGGGCAAGTGCTGTTAGTGAGCACCTATGAAGGCCGGACTGGTACACGAGGGGAGGGTGGCCAGCAGCCACGCCCGATCACCTTTGTCTCCCCAGTGGCGATGTTTACACACCGCACCAGGTACTCATTTGAGCTGAGTCGACCTACGGGGAGGCCCAGGACCGGTTCAGATAATCGTCACCGTGTTGGCCGTGAGCGGGAATCGAACCCGGGCCGCCGGGTTCATAGCGCAGCATAGCACTAACCGCTCCACTACAACCATACAATCACACTATATACACACATCACATACACACTGCCAGATTATCCTAGTAGCACAAGTAGCTACATATGTAGTAGTACCTACGGGCTCCGCACTTTCAGGGCCCCGTGCTAAATGCGTTCAAGCTATCAATTCCGGTTCAGTGATTCTACACTTGCTCTATTACTATAGTACTATACCGCCTTCAACTTTTATGAACGACTGGTAGTTTAAGGTTAGCGATTTGTCGTATTATCCGGCTGTATAGCAAATGCAAAAATACAATGACTTTACAATGCAAGTAAAAAAATTGGTGTTGTATATTTACGTGGTTTTTTTTTATTATTATTTAGGCTCCCTTTATAATAACATGTGCTACAGGCCCGCACTTAGCTTCATCCGGAACGGCATACGCACACGCTCGCAACCTCTCCTGCCCCCGACCCTCTCTCACCTCGAGTCCTCGCCCTCGATGAGACACTTGTAGGTGGAGATCTCCATCTCGAGACCCATCTTGATGTTGAGCAGCGACCTCGTACTCGTGCAGCTGGCGCTCCACGTTGGCGCGCACGTCCGAGTACTCGGCCTCCAGGCCGAAAGAACCTCGGCCAGGCTACGCACCTCCACGCTGAAGCGCTCCTCCGTCTCCGCCAGATTGTCCTCCAGCGTGGCGTTCTGCAGCGCGGAGAGCAGAGCGGGAGAGAAGGGGTACGGGGTGGGGGAGAGGTGTCATGTCGGAGCCACCAGGTGGTGATCGTTGCAGGCTCCGACGAGCCAAAGGATGGACTCTGTTCCTCTGTGTGGCTGTGTGAGCCCTAGGGTGGCTCTAAGACTCTGTGTGGTTCTTTTGAGCCCTAGGGTGGCTCTGTTCCTCTGTGTGGCTGAGTGAGCCATAGGGTGGCTCTAAGACTCTGTGTGGTTCTTTGAGCCCTAGGGTGGCTCTGTTCCTCTGTGTGGCTCTGTGAGTCCCTAGGATGACTCTGTTCCTCTGTGTGGCTCTGTGAGCCCTAGGATGACTGTGTTCCTCTGTGTGGCTCTGTGAGCCCTAGGATGACTCTGTTCCTCTGTGTGGCTGAGTGAGCCCTAGGGTGGCTCTGTTCTCTGTGTGGTTCTGTGAGCCCCTAGGATCACTCTGTTCCTCTGTGTGGCTCTGTGAGCCCTAGGGATCACTCTGTTCCTGTGTGGTTCTGTGAGCCCTAGGATCACTCTGTTCCTCTGTGTGGTTCTGTGAGCCCTAGGAATCACTCTGTTCCTCTGTGTGGCTCTGTGAGCCCAGGATCACTCTGTTCCTCTGTGTGGCTCTACGTGCCCTAGGATGACTCTGTTCCTCTGTGTGGCTCTGTGAGCCCTAGGATCACTCTGTTCCTCTGTGTGGCTCTACGTGCCCTAGGATGACTCTGTTCCTCTGTGTGGCTCTACGTGCCCTAGGATGGCTCTGTGCCGAGCCCGATCCGTGCCCCCCCCCCCCAAATCCATGCCCCCCCTCCCCCCAATCCGTTGCCCCCACCCCCCGTCCTTGCTTACCGCGCTGCGGAGTGACTCCATCTCCACCTCCATCGTCTGGTACTGTTGGCGCAGGTGATGTGCCTGGTTCTTAGCGGCCGCCAGCTCCCCGTGGGAGTGCACGGCGGATGCCTCGGCAGCCTCCAGCTGGTAATGTCGGGGGGGGGGCAGGGGGGGCATGGGGGAGACACACGAGGGGGGAATGGTTGAGTGGGCAGAGTGGGGACGAAGTGGAGACACGGGGGGGAGGGGGGGGGGGCACAGGGACATGAACGAGGAGGAGACATGAGCTCGAAGATGGTGATGGTGGTGCTGATGATGATGTTGGTGGTGGTGGTAGTATTCGTGATGTTATGGTTGGTGTTGTTCCTGGTGGTGTTGTTGTTGTTGCTGGTGGTGTTACTGGTGTTGTTGGTGGTGATGGTCATCATGATGTTGTTGTTGTTAGTGGCCGTGTTGGTGTTGCTGGTGGTGCTGTTGTTGCTCGTGTTGTTGTTGGTGGCGGTGTTGTTGTTGTTGCTGGTGGTGGTGTTACTGGTGTTGTTGGTGGTGATGGTCATGATGATGATGTTGTTGTTGTTAGTGGTCGTGTTGGTGTTGCTGGTGGTGCTGTTGTTGCTCGTGTTGTTGTTGGTGGCGGTGTTGTTGTTGTTGCTGGTGGTGGTGTTACTGGTGTTGTTGGTGGTGATGGTCATGATGATGATGTTGTTGTTGTTAGTGGTCGTGTTGGTGTTGCTGGTGGTGCTGTTGTTGCTCGTGTTGTTACTGCTGCTCGTGTTGTTGTTGGTGGCGGTGTTGTTGTTGCTGTTGCTGCTGCTCGTGTTATTGTTGTTGTTGTTGGGCCGCTGCCTACCTTGCTTTGCAGCATGCACTCGGCCTCGTGGCGGTTGTTGTGAATCATGGTCTCGTACTGCGCGCGGATCTCGCTGATGATACCGGCCGTGTCGGCCCCAGGGGAGTTGTCCATCTCCACCTTAGTGGTCGAGCTGCTGTAGTCCATGCGGAGCGACTCCATCTCCTGCGGACGTCACCACCACGCACAGCACCGCCAGCGACAATAAACAGCTGGGCTCATTTCACTTCCACCACCACCACGACGACCACGACGAACACCACCCCCCGTGTCTCTCTCCCCCCCCCCCCCCCCCGTGACTCTCTCAGAAATCAAAATATTTATTCATACTGGAGGAATCCGATGAGCTATGAAGCTCTTTTTTTTCCACAGATGTCAGGCAGTCTCCCCCACGTGCCCGAGTGTGTGTGTGTCT
Organism: Petromyzon marinus; assembly: GCF_048934315.1. Lineage (NCBI taxonomy): Eukaryota > Metazoa > Chordata > Hyperoartia > Petromyzontiformes > Petromyzontidae > Petromyzon > Petromyzon marinus. The sequence continues at coordinate 5,703,520 of NC_133725.1, read as the reverse complement.
CTCTCTGTGTCTCTCTCTGTGTTTCTCCCCGTGTCCCAATGTCTCCCCCCCCCGCCGTGTCCCCGTGTCTCTCTCCCCATGCCCAATTGTCTCTCTCTCTCTAAGTGTCCCTCCCCGTGTCTCTCCCCCCCCCACCCCGTGCCCCAAGACCCCTCTCCTCCATGTCCCCCCCCCCCATCCCGAATTCCCTCCCCGTATCTCCCCGTGTCTCCCCATGTTAGCGCAACCCCCCCCCCCCACTTCCAACACCCATGCCTCCCTCCCCCGTGTCCCCCCCCCCCCCCCTCCGTGTCCCTCTCCTCCCCTCCCCCGCGTAGTCCCTCACCCCGCGGTGGTGGCTCTTGAGCGTGTGGATCTCTCCCTGCAGGACGTTCTGCTCGCACGCCAGCTGGTTGCGGCACGCGCAGTACTCGGCCGAGAGGCGGCGCAGCTCGTGGGCGTCGGCCTCCACCGTCTCGCGCAGCGCCGACTCGGCCTCCCACCTTGAGGGCGGGGGGGGGGGGCAGCGGAGGGGCCGGGGTAGAGGGGCAGGGGAAAGGAGAGGGCAGGGGAGGGAGGGCAGGGCTGGCGCGAGGGAGATGGCGAGGGGGCAGGAGAGGGCAGGGAGGGAGGGCAGGGCTGGCGCGGGGGAGAGGGGCAGGGGATAGGAGAGGGCAAGGGAGGGAGGGCAGGGCTGGCGCGAGGGAGAGGGCGAGGGGATAGGAGAGGGCAGGGAGAGGGAGGGAGGAGGGAGGGCAGGGCTGGCGCGAGGGAGATGGCGAGGGGCAGGGGATAGGAGAGGGCAGGGAGAGGGAGGGAGGAGGGAGGGCAGGGCTGGCGCTAGGGAGAGGGCGAGGGGGCAGGAGAGGGCAGGGGAGGGAGGGCAGGGCTGGCGCGGGGGAGAGGGGCAGGGGAGAGGGCGAGGGAGGGTAGGAGAGGGCAGGAGAGGGCAGGGGAGGGAGGGCATGGGTGAGTATTTAGGTGAGTGCATGTGAATGTCAGGGGATACGGGTGATTGCCCATGTGAGTGTGTAGGTAAGCGCACAGGTGAGGACACAGTTGAGTGGGCGGGTGAGTAGGTGAGCCAGTGGGTGAATGAGTAGGTGATTTAGTAGGTGAGTGAGTGGGTGAATGGGTGAGTAAGTAGGTGAGTGAGTAGGTGGGTGCCTGAGTAGGTGAGTGGGCGAGCGATTGGGTGAATAGGTGAGTGGGTGGGTGGGTGCGTGAGTAGGTGAGTGGGCCAGCGAGTGGGCGAGTGACTAGGTGAGCGAGTGGGTGAATAGGTGAGTGGGTGAGCGAGTAGGTGAGTGGGTGAGCGAGTGGGTGAGTGGGTGAGCGAGTAGGTGAGTAGGTGAGCGAGTGGGTGGGTGGGTGGGTGAGGCTCACGCACTTGACGCGGAAGTCCTCGGACGCGAGTCGCGCGTTGTCGATCTCCAGGACGAGTCGCGTGTTCTCCAGCGTGGCCACCTCCACCTGGGGGGGTCAGGGGGCGGGGGACAGGTGTGGTGGGTGACGTCAGCTGAGGTGTCCGCTGCCTACGAGCGTGGTGCAGGCGGTGTCCATGTCGGCCTCTGTGGAGGAGGCTCGTGAAGGACGCTGCTGCTATTGCTTTCCCACCTGATGACGGACGCTTGTGTTGCGCCCGAAACGTCGTGATTTATTTTATTTTTATACCTACGTGACTTTACCGAAAGAACCCAAGAGAACGCTGCTACTGCTGCTGGGCAGTTGGAGGCAGTCGCCCTCCAGCAACAACGGAGGGCGACTGCCTCATTTGAGGCTGAGTCGACCTAGGGGAGACCCCCACGCTCACCTCCTCACCCACCACGCACCCTCACCTCGCCCATGACCCCGCACCCACCAAACGCTCACCCTCACCTGCCCCGTGAACAGCCGCGCACTCACCACCCCTACCCTCACCCGTCCCACCACCGCGCTCTCACACCCGCCAACACCGGCCACGCGTTCACCCCCCTCGCCCACGCGTTCACCCCCCCTCGCTCACCTGTCCCATGAGCTCTTCGATGTTGCCCATGCAGGGCTCCCACTGCTGCTCAGCGATGCAGCTGTTGGCGCGGAACTCCTTGATCTTACACTCGAGCTCCTGGTTGGCCTGCTCCAGGTAGCGCACCTTGTCCAGGTAACCCGCCAGCCTCTCGTTCAGGTCCTGCAGCGCCTCCTTCTCGTTGGTCAGCAGGACCCCGCAGGGCGCCGCGGCGGCCGTGAGCGGCCCGCAGGGCCCGAACAGGGGCCCGCAGGGCACGGTGGGCATGCAGGGCGTGGGAGCGCGCATGCGGGGTCGGCAGGGAGCTCCCCGGCTCGGGTAGCAGAAGGCGCTGCGGGCTCCTCCGAGACCGCCGAGCGCGGAGCCACCGGCCGAGCTCCACGCGGTGAATCCCGAGCGGAAGGGGCGTGAGGTGACGCCAACCGAGCGGGAGGAGAAGCCGCGGCCAGGGGCCAGGCAGCTGCGCACGGAGCACGACATGGTTGGTGGGTGAGTGGTGGTGGTGGTGGTGAGAGGACGAGGTGTGGAGGAGTTGCGTTGAGAGAGAGAGACTGGAGCGGGGAGCTTGAAGGCAGGAAGGAGTTGAGCGTTTGATGGTGAGTCTGCTGGACAGCTGGGTTTTTATAGTCCTTGCGGAGAGAGGTTGTGGTGGGGTGGGGAGGATAGAGCACAGATGGGGGGCCATTAGCAGAGAGACATTATACCTCTGTAATTGTTTTTGATTCGGGGACGCGGCGATGCTGACACCGACGGTCATTACCGAAGGCGAACCCACGCCACTTAAGCCCGGATTGTTGACGCCCGGGGGAGGTGGGATGATGGGTGGCAGGGTGAGAGTCAATAACACCGTTCGTTTGTATGCGTGATGTTGATGCTGTTGTCTTGTGGTGTGTGCGTGGTGGCCTTAGATGCAACCTAGCCTGGCACAAGCGCCGTTCCGGGCAATGGCCCTTTTTCGTAGCACAAAGGGTGAGTCGACACGCGAGCGTGTAGGGGTGAGACAGGTGACAAGTTCGAGATGTGATGGACAGGTGATTGGTAAGACAAGGTTTGACAGGTGAGGGATAAGTGATGGATAAGGGAGACAGGTGAGAGTCAGGTGATGAACAGGTGAGGCAGGTGATGAACAGGTGATAGACAGGTGATGGACAGATTATTGACAGGATGATGGACAGATGAGACAGCTGATGGATGGGTGATGAACAGATGAGACGGGCCACTTACATGTGGGAGACACGTGATGGACAGCTGAAATAAGTGGTCGACAAAAGACACAGGTGATGGACACGTGATGTACACGTGATGAACAAATGAGACGGTCGATGGACAGGAGGGTACAGGTTACGGACAGGTGATGGACATGCGGGAGACACGTGATGGACAGCTGAAATAAGCCATTGGCAGATGACACAGCTAATGGACAGGTAAGACAGGTGATTAATAGTTGATGGACAGGATATACAGGTGATGGATAGGTGAGAGACAGGTGATACAGGTGATGGACAGCTGAGTGTTATGCCCCACTCGCACGCTGCTGCCTCCTCAACCCGTCCACGCGAGCGAACGTCAGCATGCGCAGCCATAAGTCCCTCCACTGCTGGATGAAGGTGGCCTCCCTCCCCATGCGATGGCGGTCATTGGCGAAAGTTGACCATACTTCACCACGCCGGTTTAGTGCGGGTTGGTGACCTGTGGTGGTTGGGTTGGGGGGGGGGAGCGGGGGAGGGGGGTGGTGTGGTGTGGGGGGCCGGCCCACCCTGCTGAGTGATAGTGGGGGGCTGGCCCACCTTGCTGAGTGATAGTGGGGGGCTAGTCCACTCTGCTGAGTGATAGTGGGGGGTTGGCCCACCCTGCTGAGTGATAGTGGGGGGCTAGGCCGACCCTGCTGAGTGATAGTGGGGGGCTGGCCCACCTTGCTGAGTGATAGTGGGGGGCTGACCTACTTTGCTGAGTGATAGTGGGGGGCTGGCCCCACTCTGCTGAGTGTTAGTGGGGGGCTGACCAACCATACTGAGTGATAGTGGGGGGCTGGGTCCATCCTGCTGAGTAATAGTGGGGGGCTAGGCCGACCCTGCTGAGTGATAGTGGGGGGCTGCCCCACCCTGCTGAGTGATAGTGGGGGGCTGGCCCACTCTGCTGAGTGATAGTGGGGGGCTAGGCCGACCCTGCTGAGTGATAGTGGGGGGCTGGCCCACCCTGCTGAGTGATAGTGGGGGGCTGGCCCACCCTACTGAGTGATAGTGGGGGGCTGGCCCCACTCTGCTGAGTGATAGTGGGGGGCTGACCCACCATACTGAGTGATAGTGGGGGGCTGGCCCACCCTACTGAGTGATAGTGGGGGGCTGGCCCCACTCTGCTGAGTGTTAGTGGGGGGCTGACCAACCATACTGAGTGATAGTGGGGGGCTGGGTCCACCCTGCTGAGTAATAGTGGGGGGCTAGGCCGACCCTGCTGAGTGATAGTGGGGGGCTGCCCCACCCTGCTGAGTGATAGTGGGGGGCTGGCCCACTCTACTGAATGATAGTGGGGGGCTGGCCCACTCTGCTGAGTGATAGTGGGGGGCTGACCCACCATACTGAGTGATAGTGGGGGGCTGGCCCATCTTGCTGAGTGATAGTGGGGGGCTGCCCCACTCTGCTGAGTCATAGTGGGGGGCTGGCCCATCTTGCTGAGTGATAGTGGGGGGCTGGCCCCACCCTGCTGAGTGATAGTGGGGGGCTGGCCCACCCTGCTGAGTGATAGTGGGGGGCTGGCCCCACTCTGCTGAGTCATTGTGGGGGGCTGGCCCATCTTGCTGAGTGATAGTGGGGGGCTGGCCCACTCTGCTGAGTGATAGTGGGGGGCTGGCCCCACTCTGCTGAGTCATAGTGGGGGGCTGGGTCCATCCTGCTGAGTAATAGTGGGGGGCTAGGCCGACCCTGCTGAGTGATAGTGGGGGGCTGCCCCACCCTGCTGAGTGATAGTGGGGGGCTGGCCCACTCTGCTGAGTGATAGTGGGGGGCTAGGCCGACCCTGCTGAGTGATAGTGGGGGGCTGGCCCACCCTGCTGAGTGATAGTGGGGGGCTGGCCCACCCTACTGAGTGATAGTGGGGGGCTGGCCCCACTCTGCTGAGTGATAGTGGGGGGCTGACCCACCATACTGAGTGATAGTGGGGGGCTGGCCCACCCTACTGAGTGATAGTGGGGGGCTGGCCCCACTCTGCTGAGTGTTAGTGGGGGGCTGACCAACCATACTGAGTGATAGTGGGGGGCTGGGTCCACCCTGCTGAGTAATAGTGGGGGGCTAGGCCGACCCTGCTGAGTGATAGTGGGGGGCTGCCCCACCCTGCTGAGTGATAGTGGGGGGCTGGCCCACTCTACTGAATGATAGTGGGGGGCTGGCCCACTCTGCTGAGTGATAGTGGGGGGCTGACCCACCATACTGAGTGATAGTGGGGGGCTGGCCCATCTTGCTGAGTGATAGTGGGGGGCTGCCCCACTCTGCTGAGTCATAGTGGGGGGCTGGCCCATCTTGCTGAGTGATAGTGGGGGGCTGGCCCCACCCTGCTGAGTGATAGTGGGGGGCTGGCCCACCCTGCTGAGTGATAGTGGGGGGCTGGCCCCACTCTGCTGAGTCATTGTGGGGGGCTGGCCCATCTTGCTGAGTGATAGTGGGGGGCTGGCCCACTCTGCTGAGTGATAGTGGGGGGCTGGCCCCACTCTGCTGAGTCATAGTGGGGGGCTGGCCCACCTTGCTGAGTGATAGTGGGGGGCTGGCCCACTCTGCTGAGTGATAGTGGGGGGCTGGTCCACCCTGCTGAGTGATAGTGGGGGGCTGGCCCACCCTGCTGAGTGATAGTGGGGGGGCTGACCCACCATACTGAGTGATAGTGGGGGGCTGGGTCCACCCTGCTGAGTGATAGTGGGGGGCTGGGTCCACTCTGCTGAGTGATAATGGGGGGCTGGGTCCACCCTGCTGAGTGATAGTGGGGAGCTGGCCCCACTCTGCTGAGTGATAGTGGGGGGCTGGGTCCACTCTGCTGAGTGATAGTGGGGGGCTGGGTCCACCCTGCTGAGTGATAGTGGGGGGCTGGGTCCACTCTGCTGAGTGATAATGGGGGGCTGGGTCCACCCTGCTGAGTGATAGTGGGGAGCTGGCCCCACTCTGCTGAGTGATAGTGGGGGGCTGGCCCCACTCTGCTGAGTGATAGTGGGGGGCTGGGTCCACCCTGCTGAGTGATAGTGGGGGGCTGGGTCCACTCTGCTGAGTGATAATGGGGGGCTGGGTCCACCCTGCTGAGTGATAGTGGGGGGCTGGCCCCACTCCGCTGAGTGATAGTGGGGGGCTGGGTCCACCCTGCTGAGTGATAGTGGGGAGCTGGCCCCACTGTGCTGAGTGAGGTCACAGGACGCGCATTAGACATTACACGCGAGCGTCGCCTGCCCAATTAACCCATTAAGCGCGCCCGGTGACGTCCCCCAGGAATGCGGGGGAGGGGGGGGAGCGTTGGGTGGGGGAGCGATTAGAGGCGGTTAGCGAGCTCCTATTGCAGCCCTGCAGCCACGAACGCCGTCCCCATTCGTGTCAACAGAATCAGACTGGACGTCTCCATCCAGGGCCAGGTTAAGACGTGGGGGGCTTTAGGGGGCTGCAACACAGGGGCCTCAGCCAGCTGGAGGGCCTCCAGAGATGAAGCGAAAAGTTATTTCGTTTGTGAATGCTGAATGTTATTTGTTGTTAGCCTTGTAAAAAAATCAATTGTATTTTTCGTTAACATTGTTTTCCTTTTGAAAATAATAGTGGGGGGAGGGGGGGGGGCTCACAGTACCTGTAGCCCAGGGGCCTTACAAAATCTTAACCCGGCCCTGGCTCCATCCCTACCGCAGCCATTCCAGTTTAACACGTAGCAGCCTTCCGCGACCAATATTATTCATAATAAAAGTCCTTGGGTTACAGAGCCTAAGTATACATGTCGTGTCGTGACCCTCCACCACCCAACGCTGTCCTCTGAACAGTTTGGTCCCTTCACCTGATGAAGGCCACTTGTGTTGTGGCCGAAACGTCGTGATTTTTAAGTTTTATATTTTATTTTCATTGTTACTTTTTGTTGTTTTATTTTTTACCTACGTGACAATCAGTAAGAGATTTGTCACGTAAACAAAATGCAAATCGCCCGATGATGCTGGATGTAATTACCGGCGAAACGTCGTACTCAGATTGTAAATGTTGTGGATTCACTCTTCAACACTCCGGTGGGCTGAAGCAGTAACCATTTGGCGTTTTAATCTAGATTTGAAGTGCTCGTGACTGCAGGGATCCATACTGTTTGGTTCTTTCGGGTAAAGTCACGTAGTAGGTATAAATAAAATAAATTAACTCACGACGTTTCGGGCGCAACACAAGCAGCCGTCCTCAGGTGAAGAAACAGAACTGTCCGAAAGACAGCGCTCCAATGTCTTTCCGACAGTTCTGTTTCTTCACCTGAGGACGGCTGCTTGTGTTGTGGCCGAAACGTCGTGAGAATTTTATTTTATTGTTATTTTATTATTTTATTATTTCCCTTCTACATGACTTTACCGAAAGAACCAAGAAGATGAATCCCTGCAGTCACGAAAACTTTAAATCGAAACTTCAGCAATTGTTTCTTGCTGTGGTTGTCCCACCTGTTGACGGACACTTGTGTTGCGCCCGAAACGTCGTGACTAAATTTATTTTATTTTTTATACCTACGTGACTTTGCCGAAAGAACCGAAGAGTATTTCGCGTTTTGCTTACGTGACAAATCCCTTACTGATTGGCCGTGTCGGGTGGTGGAGGCTTTCCACACATTCATACTTACGCGATCGAACCCAAAAACGTTTATTATGAACGGAGCCATTCCCTCCGCATCACCGCCCGGAGTCGGTGCTGTATTTGTTTTTGTACACATCCCATCAGCTGCCACACTTCCTCCTGCGGAGTGTGCACCATCCCATCAGCTGCCACACGGCATCTTCTTCCTGCGGAGCGTGCACCATCCCATCAGCATTGGTTCGACAGAAGGAAAAGTCTGGGCCGGTTTCCACTTTCAGTGTCTCATCAGCAGAGTCGGGCTCTGCTTGAACCAATGCTGGTGAACTGCCCAGATGTTTAAATACTAGGACCGGTTTCTGGTTTCCACTTTCAGTGTCTCATCAGCAGAGTCGGGCTCTGCTTGAGCCAATGCTGGTGAACTGCCCAGATGTTTAAAGACTAGGACCGGTTTCTGGTTTCCACTTTCAGTGTCTCATCAGCAGAGTCGGGCGCTGCTTGAGCCAATGCTGGTGAACTGCCCAGATGTTTAAAGACTAGGACCGGTTTCTGGTTTCCACTTTCAGTGTCTCATCAGCAGAGTCGGGCTCTGCTTGAGCCAATGCTGGTGAACTTCCCAGATGTTTAAAGACAAGGACCGGTTTCTACATTCAGTGTCTCATCAGCAGATCCAAGCTCTGCTTGAGCCAAATGGATTGACAAGAATGACTTGCGCCTGGGTGTGCATGAGGCGCCGTGATAAAGTGCAGCAAGGATGTTGATGATGAGGTGGGGTGATGGATGAGGTGGACTGGGTGATGAGGTGCCGTGATGAAGTTCAGCGAGGATGTTGATGATGAGGTGGGGTGATGGATGAGGTGGACTGGGTGATCAGGTGCCGTGATGAAGTGGAGTGAGGATGTTGATGATGAGATGGGGTGATGGATGAGGTGGACTGGGTGATGAGGTGCCGTGATGAAGTGCAGCAAGGATGTTGATGATGAGGTGGGGTGATGGATGAGGTGGACTGGGTGATGAGGTGCCGTGATGAAGTGCAGTGAGGATGTTGATGATGAGGTGGGGTGATGGATGAGGTGGACTGGGTGATGAGGTGCCGTGATGTAGTGGAGTGAGGATGTTGATGATGAGATGGGGTGATGGATGAGGTGGACTGGGTGATGAGGTGCCGTGATGAAGTTCAGCAAGGATGTTGATGATGAGGTGGTGGAGTGATCGATGAGGTGGAGCAAAGATAACAAGGTGGGTAATGGGGCAGAGTTGGAATGAGAGAAACGATGAGGTGGGAGTGATGTTTTGTAATGAAGAGGTGGAGCGAGGATGATGATGATGAGGCGGTGTCAGGAGTTGCTGAGGTGCAGTGGGTGAAGAGGTGGTTGGTGTGGTGATTGTGTGGGGAGCGGTCGTGTAGTTACGCTTAGGGGCCGTCCATAAATGACGTCACGCACCTAAGGGGGGGGGGGGGTCAGACATTTGTGACGATGTGTGACGAGGGGGGGGGGGGTTGAGAAATGTGACGTCACATCAAAATGCAGAACTTTGAATAAATATAGACAACACGTTCTACTTAATTAAATTGACTTTTTAATAAATGTTTTCTCCTACAACATCAGAGTGCAGCGCCACATTAAATACGCACTACAATGACAATAGTTTAAAGCGATTTCAAGCGTGTTTTATTTGGGGGGGGGGGCAGAGCTTTGTGACGTCGTATTTGAAGGGGGTCTGACTTTTTGTGACGCCGTGTGACGAAGGGGGCGGGGGGTGACGTCATTTATGGACGGTCCCTGAGCGCTTCGCTGCGCTTCTAAACCCGGCGGCCCGAGTTCAATGCCTGGGCCTCCCCTAGGTCGACTCAGCCTCAAATTGAGTATATGGTGCGGTGTGTAGTTAAACATCGCTACTGGGGAGACAAAGGCGGCCGGGCGTGGTGTTTGACCATCCACCCCCTCGCGTGCCGTGCCGGCCTTGCATACCGTGTCAACCCATACGGGTTAGGGGCCGTCCATAAATGACGTCACGCGATATGGACGATTTTTTATCCCCCCTTCGTCACACGGCGTCACAAAAAGTCAGACCCCCCATCAAATATGACGTCACAAAGCTCTTGCCCCCCCCCCCAAAATAAAACATGCTTCAAATCGCTTTAAACTATTGTCATTGTAGTGCGTGTTTAATGTAGCGCTGCACTCTGATGTTGTAGGAGTGTTGTTATAACAATTCTATAATTTTGATTTAAAGCTTTCGTGACTGCAGTAATTCATATTCTTAGTTTTTTTCGGTAAAGTCACGTTGAAGGGAAACAACAAAATAATAAAATAATATATAATAAAATAAAACATATATTTTTTTATTTAGTTGTTTCCCTTCAACGTGACTTGACCGAAAAAACTAAGATTATAATTCTATAATTATTTAAAGTTGCGCATTTTGGTGTGATGTCACATTTCTCACCCCCCCCCTCCCTCGTCACACATCGTCACAAATGTCTGACCTCCCCCCCCCCCAGGTGCGTGACGTCATTTATGGACGGCCCCTTACCGCGTATTGTTTTACAGGGAAATTGAGTTTTCAGGTTCATACGGAGTACAGTCGTTTCAATACGGGCAAATTTTAGTGTGTTTTTTTTAAATTGTCTAGTTGTTTGTGTTTCTCCCTTGTGGATGGGACTTTGTTGAGATTTATACAAGCACAGGGTGACCAATCAGCTCTGAAATGGTCTGTAATAAGGTAAGGCACTGATTATGGGTTGACAGGTATGGGGCCGTCCATAAATGACGTCACGCACCTAGGGGTGGGGGGGGGGGAGTCAGACATTTGTGACGATGTGTGACGAGGGGGGGGGGGTTTGAGAAATGTGACGTCACATCAAAATGCGCAACTTTAAATAAATATAGACAACACATATTCTTGGTTATTTCGGTAAAGTCACGTAGAAGGGAAACAATAAAATAATAAAAATATAAAACAATAAAATTCTCACGACGTCTCTTGCTGTGGTTTTCACACCTGACGATGATTGCTTGTGTTGCAGTCGAAACGTCGTGAGAATTTTATTATGTTTTATATTTTTTTTTATTATTTTATTGTTTCCCTTCTACGTGGTGACTTTACCGAAAGAACCAAGAATATTAATCACTGCAGTCACGAAAGCTTTAAATAAAAATTTAGACAACACGTTCTACTTAATTAAATAGACTTTTTAATAAATGTTTTCTCCTACAACATCAGAGTGCAGCGCCACATTAAATACGCACTACAATGACAATAGTTTAAAGCGATTTGAAGCATGTTTTATATTTTGGGGGGGGGGGGGCAGAGCTTTGTGACGTCATATTTGAGGGGGGGTCTGACTTTTTGTCCAAAATCGCGTGACGTCATTTATGGACGGCCCCCATGCACTTGCCCCAACAGTCTGTTCAGGCGAGGGGGGTGAGTGCGGGGGTGGGCTTGAGGGGGGGTGAGGGGGGAGTGAGGGGGTGGTGGGGGCGGGGTGGGCGGGGTGGACTCGCCCTCCTCTCAATGCGCGTGAGGCCCTGCCGGCCATCTTGGTAGGGGGCAGGAGCAGCGGCGGGTAGCAGCAGAGCCCCGCTCGGACGCGTCGCTCACCCCTCACGAGCCGCCCCCAACAACCGCGGTGACGTTCCCCTCCCCCCCCTACCTAAGATGGCTACCCGAGGGGGTGGGGGTAGCGCTGGTCACATTACGGAGATTTCGCGCGCGTTTCCGTGACGTGATTGGGGGTGGGGGTGTGGTAGACGGTGCGGGTGGGGGGCTGCTCGAGCGCGCCGCGAAAGTTTTCGCGCGAAAAATTCCCGCGGGGAAAATGGCGCCGCGCGGTCCACCGTGAAGAGGGAACCGCGTCACCTCATCATCGTTTTATCGTCGTTCCTCCCTCCTGCATCGTCAGTTGTCATCGTTTGGCATCTTACCCTTTAGTCAGTCATTGTCACTTGTCACGGCGCTGCGCGGCGGCGGCGGCGGCTTCTCTCGTGGATTACGGGCGGCTCGGGGTGGGGATGGTGGTGCTGGGGGTGACACCTGGAGGTAACATGTTTTATTCGCTCGACAACAACAGCACAGCGTTGTTGAAATCGCGAGGTGAATCATCACCGCTGAGGTTAACGGAGAACCCTTGGCGGTGACATCCACATGGGCGACAGAGAGAGATTGAGAGAGATGTAGATCCCTGATCAAGAGCGACGGCTGAGGTACAAATGTTGAGGTGTGAAACGAGAGCTGTAACGTCGGAGGGTAACCTCAGGTTGAAGCCCTCTGAGGAAAACTGGTGGTAAAACACTGACGGCGATGCCTCGGTAAATCTTGAGGTATTTTCTGAGGTGATTATTAAGGTAATGTCTCGTTTAAAACCGGAGGTAAACGCAATGGTTAAAAAGAATACTGAGGTAAATTCTCAGGTGAAGTAGACTCAGGTCAAACCTTGCCCATGTAAACATATCCTGATGGTAAAGAACTGATGGTAAAACTCCGCGGAAATGCCGAGGTAATTTTTGACATATTTAGGTGATTACTGAGGTGACATTTGTAAAAATTGAGGTAAACAAAATCCTGAGGTAAATCGTCGGGTAAAACTTTGCCCATGTTAACATCATGGTAAAAGTAAACACTTATTAGTACTGTACAACACTGCCAGTGATCTTGAGGTGATATCTGATGTAAAACAGGTAAATCCCTAGGCAAATGCGCATGTAAACTCGCTGAAACCTGAGGTAAATTAGACATTGAGGTAAAAAAGTGGTAAAGCTCTTTTGACGGTGAAATCTGCGGTAAATATTGAGCTCAAACTCTTGACAGTGAAATGTTGAGGTAAATATTTAGGTCAAACTCTTGACGGTGAAATATGCGGTAAATATTGACGTAAAAATTCTTGACCGTGAAATCTGAGGTAAAACTCTTCGACAGTGAAATTTAAGGCGAAATCGTGAGATTTAAAACAAATCCGAGGTTCATCGTGAGGTGAACAATGAGAAACGGTGCGAGGTAAAAATCCGAGCCGAAGTCGTGAGGAATGTTGCGCGAACCACGGCGATCCCCACTCCTAACGATGCCGCCCGCGAAGCTCGCAATAACACGACGCCCTTGCAATAAAAACAACAGCGGGCAGCAATAGCAGCAATTGACGCTGCTGCGTTGAGTGTCCACCTGTTTACAGGGCGGCCGTGGTGGCCTGCGGTATTGGCCATGGCCAAATGGTACGGACATCTATGGGTATAGGGGCCGTGGGGGTTGAGTCACAATGATAGGGGCGTCGGACAGAGGGTTAGGGATAGATGTTATTTATGGTTTAGTGATAACATGGGTTAGGGATAGGGGCATGGGGTAGGGATAGAGGCACTTGGATTATGATAGGGGCATGGGTTAGGGATAGAGATAATGGGAAAGTGAGATAGGAGCATGGGCTGGACTGTGGAAGGTCCGTGAGAAGATTTGAGGTGAAGCAGCCGGTTGCATCTCGAATTAAGAGAATCGAGCTAGATAGCACTGCGTGTGCACGGGCACCGTCAGCACGGGACTTGGTGATGGGAGTCGGGGGCAAGGTTATTGCTGGGGGCTGGACGCCACAATTTTCAAAAGGCACGGTTGTGGCTTGCTACGAGCTCCGGCTGGGTGAAGAGGCAGGCTGATTTATTGGCTTGGCTGCACTCGGAGCGGCAGGCCGGGACTTGAGCCGGTTTCCGGCCCGTCCCGCACCACTTGACGGAGCCGGCCGTGTGTGTGGTGGTTAACCGCGGCGCTCGCATACCGGGAAATGGCAACGACTCTCGTGTTTGTGTGTGTGTGCGTGTCTCGCTTTTGCGCCGTGTGCGGGCTTCTGCTGGTGGTGGTGGTGGTTGCCCTCCCAGGCAAGAGTCAGAGTGTGGAGTTGTTAAAATTTTCGAGAACACTCGCTAGGCGATGCGAGAGTGCAAGACACGCACATTTGCGGTGTCAATGCTTGAGGAGGTGTATGGCTCTTGATGGTAAAATTCGATATCTCGGTTTTGTAAACCTTAACCTTGCTTTCCCGGTTTGTTCGGCGCTCGGCAGTGTAAAGTGCAAGCTTCGGCTATAAAAGTCGATCGTTCTTTTTGCCGAGTCCTTAAGCAATGTGAAGAATTGCCATTGCCTGAAACGTCAGCTTTGTGCAAATGTTTATGTTATAAGTCAGTGCGAATGATCTATAATTGATTAATGTGGTGCTCATAATTGAATTGTGCCTAAGAGCCACTGCCAGCGCAGTACTGCAATGTTTTTATTCATTTACATATATTTTTATGAATTTACTGTACTTGAATACAGTACAGTGAAATTGTATTTCTGTGGCGTGAGGTTGCGATCCCATGCTTTGGAGGCACGCAGGAGTGAATCACGATACAGTACAGTTCTTTCTGAAACTCCAAACCCCCACCGATTGGCAGTGTCACCAGAAGATGGCAGTACAATGGTGTATTCAAGAACCATGTGTGAAGCTCTGCATGTTATCCCGTGTGTGGTGGGTTCTTGTGCTTGGCGAAGGCAGCTGCGGAGGATGAGAGGTGACGGCCGTCTCGTGTGACATGGCGAGCTTCCCCGGCGTGCGCGCCACCTCCACGCCGCGGCCCCACAACGGCGCCCTCGTCGCTGGCGACCACGGGGATACGTGGTCGTGTGACGACCTCCTGGGCGACAGCGGCACCGTGGGCTCCGCATGGCTCGATCGCAGCACCGACCTCGGCCTGCCCAGCTTTGGGCAGCGCTTGCACGAGCGGGCGACGCCGATGGGCCCCTACGCGGGCCCCCTCCCTGTGACGGCGCGCTCGTTACCCATGGGGCGGGTCCCCGGCTCCCCCGAGCGGGACCCGGGCCGGCCCCGTTTTGCCCGTGCAGTCTCCGAGTCGGACAGCGAAGAGGAGGAAGAGGAGGAGGAGGAGGAGGAGGAAGAGGAGGAGGAAGAGGACTACCTGAGTCCCCTCAAGCGGCATGCAAGGAGCGGCGCCGAGCGATACTCACGGGCCCGCGCCGATGCTGCAGATGAGACAGTGACGGATGGCGTGGAGTGGCGGGAGAGCACCGGTGCGGCTACTCTGACGAGCGTGGGGGGAGAGGAGCGGGCGGCAGGAGCGAGGGCGGCACCCGAGAGGCCGGAGCCCGACGCAGACAGAAAGGGAGGGCCCACTCGGGCCCCCGTGTGCCGGCATGCGCTGGGCCACGAGGTTTTGGCACGCTGGTCCGACGGACTCTTCTACCTGGGCACCATCAAGAAGGTGGCACCGCTAGCGTGTACAGCTCTCTGTGAGCCACTTACAGGATGACAGCGGAGAGTTGTGTGTGTGTAGTCACCTCACCTATGATGTGTGCGATCACCTCACCCTTGCTGTGTCTGCGGTCACCTCCACAGCCCGCACAATCTGACCTCGCGTCTTGTGCTGCCACCCTGGGCAGGTGGACAGGAAGAAGGGGAGCTGCTACATCACGTTTGAGGATCGCTCCGAGTTCTGGGTCCTGTGGAAGGACATCCAAGCACGTAAGTCATGGAGGTGTGAGTTTGGGGTGTGTAGGTCTATGTTGGGGTTGTCAAACAGATACTGCTTACTCTTTGGTTCTATTGGGTAAAGTCACGTAGGTGAAAATAAAATAACAAAAAAATCACGACGTTTCGGCCACAACACAAGCGGCCTTCATCAGGTGAAGGGACGAGACTGTCTGGAGGACAGCACTGGAGTAAGATTACTCCAGCTTTACCCAATAGAACCAAAGAGTATGGATCCTAGCAGTCACGAAAGCTTTAAATCTAGATACTGCTTAACCTGTCACTGACCTCACAGTTGAGGAACCGGTATCATAAGTCAGGAGCCGCTACCGGATTCCAGTCGAATGTCAGGAGTAAACGGTCCATTTGGCACGCACGATCATACGAACCGCACGACGGCAGCCCAAAATCACCACGTGGAACATTTTCCCTCGTAACTCGGTTAAAAAGGTAAAGATGCAGCCCTGCAATTGCTTTCTGCTCAAGTCACTGCTGATGGAAGGGCCTCCACGAGAGCGACCTTTAGAGGTTATTTGGTCTACTCTTCCACCCTGACCAAACATCGTGGGAGAGGTGGGTGTACTATGTATGTTGAACTTCTTCCGCACTGTACGTAGCCAACCGTGGAATTCGGAGGTGCGATTAGCACGGTACTAACACTATATGGTACTAACCCTATGCGACCTGATGGTGCACCCATTTATGCTGCTGTTGGGTAGACAGGCGGCAGGAGGGGGATTTATCAATCTGCCCCCATTGTTTCAACTGCCGCACCCGCAGGTGGAATCGATCCGTCGATCTCTGGATTCCAAGTCCATACTCACCCTTACACTACAAAAGCTTCCTGGTGTGTGTGCGTAGGTGTTTTAATTTTAAGGCTGTGCAACAGGCATTTCAAGACTGTGCTGACCTCGCGCTGCAATACAATTTAGATATAAAAAGATAGAAAGAGCGCATAACAGTTAAAAGCTGTTGTGGGGCTAAGTTGTGGGCAGCAGAGGGCAATGCAGCAAAATCCAATGTATTTAAATATTTTCCCACGTCTGTGCTCCCCACCTCCACCGACCCACACTGACTAGTGTGGCGAAGTTTTGTCGGATAACCCCCATGTACCGCACTGTGTGGAGAAGCCCCTTCATCCAGCAGTGGATTGACAAAAAATTGGCCGTCTGTGTGGCCTGACCATCCTTGTTGACATGTGGCTTGGCGCCGTCCAAATCAACGCGCGCATGTGTGCGTGCGTGCGCTCCGTGCAGTGGGGAGCCCCCCGAGCGGAGAGATGGTATGCACCATATGCCAGGAGGGGTCGTCCGACTCTCCCAACGAGATCGTCATCTGCGACAAGTGTGGGCAGGGTAAGGGAGCCTCGTTCATGCGCGCCGCCCCGCAGCCAGTGCCCCTACGGTCCCACTACCCCACACACCCCGCGCAGCCGATGCAGCGCGTGCCGCGGCATTGGCTTAGTAGGAGACTCGCGTACAGTCGGGTAAAGGGGCAGCCCTACATGTCCGTGGTCATGCCACTGAAAGCAGAAAGGCCCTCCGCTAGATCAGTGCTTCTCAACCTTTTTTTATTCCACGGCACATTTTCGAGCTTGTTCGATCCTCGCGGCACATTCTTTGTCCAATTGCGCGACTGAGGGAGTTGAGAGGATTGGCCACTCAACGGCATTGAGGAGAAGTTCGTCAGTCCCAGCTTGCGAACGGTGAACTTCTTGACTATAATTCCGAAAATACCGGTAGCACACCTGGAACTTTGCCGGTTTGCGAAGCACTGCACGAGATGGAGCTCTATAGCTCCCTCTAGATATCCCTCTCATAGATTTCGTATTAAAATTAGTTTTTTTTTCTGCTTGGATCAGCCATCTCCTATGTGCTGCCCTGTTCTGTCTTCCATTCATAAAATATGAACATAATTAGAATAAATATGTAAATTACTGATTCCTACATTGACAATTATTTACAAGCCCATTTATATGTCATAATAAGTAGTGCTGTGACATGACAACTACAAATTACGTGAAATACCACAGAGAGCCATACTAAATCTCTCTTTACGGTTTTCATTGTTAATTGCTGTGGTTCAGAGTCTGACTAAAGGCACCTTTGAGGATTGCTATGGCTCAGTGTTATTATGCCGGAGCAGCGTGCCTGTGGACAACTGTTTAGTCAATCGTAATAATGAGACAACTGGTGATGAGGAGGGTGTCCCCGTGGATTCGCGTGCGTTCCCTGAACGACGCTGCGTGCCCCCCCCCACAGGATACCACCAGCGGTGCCACATCCCCAACATCGACTCGGAGCTCATCGCGTGCGAGGCCTCCTGGCAGTGCCGCCAGTGCATCTTTGTCACCACTACCAAGGTGCTCCGGTTTCCTCACCACATCAATGGAGTTGGCTAAACATCCCAATATGGGACCACAAAGCTTGGGCATTTGTTGGCTCCGGTTCATGCTTTATCTGTTGCCCCGCTACAAATTCTACAGCGTTTTGAGATGCGATTTGCTACTTACAAAATAAAAAAATAAAAATTACATTATATGTGTGTGGTCCCCAGCGTGGCGGTGCGCTGAAGAAGGGTCCCCAGGCACGTGCGCTGCAGACGGTGAAGCTGACACGGCCGTACAGCCTAGAGGAGCTGGAGTGGGATGCTCAGCACCGCACCAACATGCAGCAGGTTTACTGCTACTGCGGGGGGCCCGGAGAGTGAGTAGGCGGCATGGTGGACACACGCGGGGAGATACGCGTACACACATTTAAAGATAACACACAGATGCACAGAATGACACGTAGATACAACAACAGTGGCCTCCATTCACCGCTCAATGACATCACCAAGCCACCTGTTAATATTGTTCTCATGACGCTTATGTAGCCAGGAAAATATCGTGCAGGAGGGTCCTGCCACTTCTTCTCAGTCAGGGTGATGTTGCTATGTGTAAGCCCAATTGAATAAATTTCAGGTGATTTTTCAGCATTGTGATCTTTGACCAATGTCAGTTAGTCTGTGTGTGTGTGTTTGGCAATGGGAGAAGCCGAAAAAAACTCAGAGGAATCCCATGCAGAACAGGGAGAAAACATTCAAACTCCAACAACACAACTGCCATTCGCTACTAAGAAGCGGTGATGTCACCACAGCGCTTGTGCCAGGCGATGTGCACTTGGAAGCCACGTGAAGTGTCAAAGGCTCCGTGACAGAACAGACCCAGATGCAATGGGTTAACTGTTTGAGATGACTGACAGATGCACCACCTGTGCCTCCACTGTGAAAACTTGTGTTTTAGGCGCCTGGTGCTCCGCTTGTAGTTGTTAGCATGACTCCTCTGCCCTCGGTTGTTATCGGAAGGTGACTTCATTCAACTGCCCAGTTGCGCCCTTCAAGAACCAGCTGATCTTGACACCTCGTGTACCAGTTATTGGCAAGTCCACTCATCGCCACATTTTCCTTTACCACATCACCCAATCTCTTGTGTAGCCCGTGCTGCGGCCCATTTAGCCCCCTTTATCCAGCCAACTCAGAAGCTACTTGGGCATACCGTGGCTGGACATGCAGCCTGCGTAACCCAACCAACGCAGCCTTGCCTACAGGAAAAGTTAACTGAATCAGACGGTCTCCAGATCACACAATCCAGTCTTGTTAAATCCAAGATGGATCATAGGCAAGCCAGTCTGAATGGTTAAAACCGGCGCAGATGTTCCTTTAGAGGGGTCCACGTTTCGCAAGTATAGAAAAAGTACGTAACTGGCCGAGGAAAACCCAAAGCTTTATATGGATCGACAGGCCTGGCAACTTCCACAGTGTTGTGAAGCTGATGAAAATATGCCACTCGGCTGATTCAGAGCGAGACCTCTACTGTCAAGCACGGGGCCTTGGTGGGCGTGCTGGTGACAGTGGTGGTGGTGGTGGTGTCTGTCCCAGGTGGTACCTGAAGATGCTGCAGTGCTGCAGCTGTCGGCAATGGTTCCACGAGGCGTGTACGCAGTGCCTGGAGCGACCCATGCACTTTGGAGACCGGTGCTCACCTCACCTCTCTCACCTAGCTCACTCGCCTACCTCACTCACCCCGCTCACCAAGCACAGTCGCTATACCTCACTTAGACACCTAAGTCACCGAACTCACTCGCCACACTTTGCTCAATCTTGGTCACCACACCTAGCTTCACCACAGCGCACTCACCTAGTTCACCTCACGTCACCTTGCTTACCCCTGTCGTTCTTCTTACAGTACCTTGCTCAATCATGCTACTCTTACGTTCACCTTAGTCTTCTTGATAATTAACCCCGCGTCTCCCCCGCAGGTTCTACCTGTTCGTGTGCTCCGTGTGCAACGCAGGACCAGAGTACATCAAGCGCCTCCCCCTGCGCTGGTGAGGGCTCCGAGCCTTCTACGGTGCTAGGCTGGCCCAGAGGCAGGCTCGATGAGTAAGGTCAGGGAGGGAGTGAGAGTCAGTGAACAAGGTAAGGGAGTGAGGTCAGAGTGAGGGTTGAAGAGTAAAGTTATGGAGGGTGTGAGAGTCAGAGAGAGAGAGATATAGTCAGTGAGTGAGGTTGAGGAATGAAGGTCTAAACATGAGCGAGGTATGGGAGGAGGTGAGCTCAGGGAGTGAGAGTTTACGAGCAGGGTTGGGTTCTTGGGGTTGGCGAGTGAGGTCCAGAGTGAAGTGAGGCGAGAGAAGAGACGGTGGGTGTTGGATGGAGCGGTGGTGTGGTGGTGTTGGGGTCGGGGTTTGTTGAGCCCCGATCTCCGTGTCCCTTGCTCTGACGTTGCCGCACGTGCCGCCTTGCAGGGTGGACATCACGCAGCTGTGCATGTACAACCTTACAGTGGTGCACAAGAAGAAGTACTTTGACTTTGAGAAGGAGGTGATGCCATTCGTGCATGACAACTGGGACAGCCTGCAGCTCGGCGAGGTATGTGTGCATGCTTACGATGGGTATCGAGCAGTATCATGGCGGTGAGCACACTATGCTGCAAACCCGGTGACCTAAGTTTGAATCACGACCATGGCTAACATTAGTGTTGATTATCGGAACTGACCTTGGGCCTCTCCTTCGTCGACGCGGCTTGAATTGAGTTACTCGTACAACTTATAATCATCGGCGCTGATGAGACAAAGGTGGCAGGGCGTGGCGCTGGCCAGACCAACCCCTCGTGCGCCGTGCCAGCCTTCATAGGCATCCGCCAACAGGCTTTGCCCCAACAGCCTGTTAAGACTATTTTACAAGAATCAATGAAAACGTCGACCCTTCTGCGTGCAAGTGGAATCTTTCTCGTGCTGAAGGACGAAGAGAGATACAGGACGAGTCTCACGGAGTTTTCACACTTATGGCAATTCGGTTATCTGTCACGATTGGGGTGGCCACGATTCAAGAATCAAATTTTTCCATTGTCTCGTTCTATAAAGTTTTTGATTGCTTATGTTATGGTTAGGTAGTCACGTAGTTACAATTTCGATGTTTTAACTACAACGCTGCATCAACCAGTAACAAAACCAATTAAATATAGTTGTCATGTCATGGACAGATGTGAACATTTATTTGGTTTTTCAGCAAACTGCTGGAATGTAGAAAATTCCAAGCAGAATTTTTGGCAATTGTGTACAAAACAACACTTTCGCTGGAGATTACATCCAGCATCATCAGTGTGTTCACACAAGCTCAGCTCTCCTCACGTGAAAGAGATTCCTGATCCAGGTCCTTACGTAGGTGCTATGATATAACCAGGAACAGCCATAATGCATTTGAAGGTTTAATAATTAGAGTTCATTGGTTGTGATTGACAGGTGCAATTTGCAATGCACCTTATGTACATTGAATGTGTATTGCGTTACAGTAGTTATAAAGCTTGAGTTTAATGCAATATTAAAAAAACAACATATCAAGAATGATATTGGGCATAAAAGCCTTCATATCAAATCTGTGGGGACAGCCAGGAAGGGAAAGAGCAGGTTGGGTTTTTTGGGTGCTGCGGTGGCAAGATGTTAACTAGGTCGCCTGGTATGCAGGAGCTCGTGGGTTTGATCCCGACCCTTATGCTCATATATTTGAAGTTTTGGTCTCTCTTCGTGGTCCCGCAGATTTTTCTCCAGGTCCTCCGGTTTTTCCCTCCACATTTGAAATCAACGTGCGTGCGTTTTAGAGTATTTGGCTGCTATAAATGCACGTAATAATCCACTTCGTTGAAGTATAATTTGTGGCCAGGTCCCTTCTAAAAAATAGCTATATAGCTCATTGGGCCTTACCTGGTAAAATTAAAATACAGGTAGTCCTCTACTTACGATGCGTTACGACGACCCCATCGTAAGTCAAAAATATCGTAAGTCGAAGATGGCCTAGCCTACCCAGGAGTCTTAAAGAATGGTGATCATTTATCAAAACAGAGCAATTTACAGTACCGTACTGTATAAACTATATACTGTATGCATTTATTAACTACAATACTGTATTGCACAGTAAAATGTAAAGTAAAAAAAAAACAAGGTAAATTCTTAGCCTACCTATATGAACTGCAATTTAATAGAAAGGATTGTTTCCTGAAAAAAACTATCTAAAAAAAACCGTCCAGTATCGTACCTCGTACGCTGCTGCGTTTGCCTGCCGCACGAAATAAAAAAATATTTTACAATTTTGTCATATCGCCATCGTAGGATAGAAATGTCGTCAGTCGGACCATCGTAAGTCGGGGACTACCTGTATTTACCAAGGGGTGCGTGCACCCCAGGTGTAGAACCACTGACCTGAGAACTTCCCTTACATGTTCTCTGCAATATTGACGATTTTGTTGTGTCACTGTGCTCAAGTACCGGGATCATCCGTAAGTGTAGTCTGTTAGTGACATCAAAAATAGCAAGCAGGTGGAGGTTGTCCACCGGCTTGCAAGTCTGTTGCGTGGCCACGCTGTCCACGGGGCGACCGCCTATTTTTACTATTTTATTTATCGGTTAAAACCCCGGAGCTATTAGCCCGTTTTCAGAGGCGACACATTGACGTTGGGCATTTAGTGTAACCAAATAATCTAAACCAGTACTCTTTGGTTCTTTCGGTAAAGTCACATAGGTATAAATTAAATTAAATCACGACGTTTTGGGCGCAACACAAGCGTCCGTCATCAGGTGGGACAACCACAGCAAGAAACAACTGAAGTTGTCGTGATTTAACTTATTTTATTTTATACCTACGTGACTTTACCGAAAGAACCAAAGAGTATGGAAAATATTTTACAATTTTGTCGTATCGCCATCGTAAGATCTAAATATCGTAAGTCGGACCGTCGAAACTCGGGGACTATCTGTAGTTTTGTTTTTTTATTGTCCTGTTTCTCCTGTTAAACGCAAATTCTGCCGGTTTGCCCGGCTGTGTTTGCAGCAGATGGCCGACACCACTCGGCAGAAGCGCTACCAGTGTGTGATGCACGCGCTCATCAGCAACAAGAGCAAGTGAGAGATGCCTCTTCTTACCATCTATTCAGCCGCTCACACATGATCGTGGTCAGAGTTGGTGGGACAGTCGGTGTGTAAGTGAGTCAGTATATGAATGTATGAACAAGTTAGTGTGTCGATGAGCGAGTGAGTCGGTGAATGAGTTGGGTGAATGGGTGAACGTATAAGTGATGGAGCTAATGGGCAGTTAAGTGAATGAGTCGGTGAGTGAGTGTTTAAAGGTGAGAAATTAAGCAAGTGGGTGGGTGCGTTAATGGTTTTGTACGCAGAGGGGTTGCATCTGTGGGTGAGTGAAGAGTGAGAAAGTAGGTCATTAGGTGGCTATTTTATTGGGTGAGTGAGTGAATGAGAAAGTATGTGAGTAAATCGTAGTGAATTAATAAAGGTGTGGATCATTTTGGGTGATTTTTTGTGAATGAAAGAGTATATCAATTAACTTATGGGTTGAAGGCCCAAACATCCAAGAATAGAACCAGAGAGCTTGGCAATTGTTGGCTGTGGCTATCCGTGCCCCAGCGCGAAAATCTCAGGCGGCGGCGTCACAGATTCTACAGAAGCGTTTAGATCTGCGATTTGCACGAATGATGCTGTATATAGATCAAACTTAATTTGTAATCATAATTTCAATGTATTAAGCGCCCTTAAACAATTGTTCTCAGGGCACTAGAATCGTACTCAGGGCGCTACGTGAGTAGTACGGTAGGTGTGCGGGTGAATGTGCGCTGGAGTGTGTCCGCTGGCCGATACCCGCATTGAATTGCGTGTGTTACAGCGTGTGCGGCCAGTGGAGAGCGGTAGTGTAGCAGTTAGCGTGCTGCACCACGAACTCGGCGACCCGGGGTTTGATTCCCGCTCACAGCCAACACCTTTGATGATTATCTGAACCAGTCCTGGGTCTCCCCTAGGTCGACTCGGCCTCAAATTAGTACCTGCTGCGGTGTGTGAACATTAGCAACGGGGAGACAAAGGCAGCCCGGCGTGGTGCTGGCCACCAACCCTCATATGCCGTGCCGGCCTTCATATGTGCTACTCGCTAACAGCACTTGCCCCAACAGTCCACTAAAGGATACACGGGGGACCTTTGTCTTTGGCGCCACGTGTGTGCAGGTTCGTGTGCGGGCGCGAGATCAAGAAGAAGCAGCACCTGTACGGCCTGCGCATGCGTGTGCCCCCCACTCCACCCTCCATGTCCCTTCCGGCCGCCCTGGGGTTCGCTGAGGGAGACGGCCCCCTCGGCCTCGCTAACATCTCCTACCCGTCCCCTCCTCGCCCCACGCGACGGTGAGACCCCCCCCCCCCCACCTTGTCTCATCCCTGCCAAGACACCGTCGCGGGGAGGGGGCCACTTGGGCCCAAGCTAGGGTTGCCACATGTCCTGCTATTTTCTGGGATTCCTCCCGTGTTGAAACAGCTGCCCTGGAAAATCTGTTAACTTTTCCCAGGACAAGCCCTACACCGTGTTGAGTCACCACACTGCAGGTCAACGCTTCTGTTTCTGCTTCTTCCCTCGCACTGCTCCACTTTGGAATTCCCCCCCATCATCATTGTCTCTTTTTCCCCCCAAGCTCTTACAATAATGACCTTGCTCAGTTCAAGACACGTGTTACACTCTTCATCCATTACAACTCCTGACGCTTGCCATGCAGGCGCCGCCTGTCCGGGCGTCCTCGCCGACCCGTGGCCAGAGCAGGGTCATCCTCACTCACCGGACCAGCTGCCCTCACAGCCTTCCCCAGGTGCCCAGCACGGGGCACCCTGCACTCAGTCACACACAAAGCACGAGGCACCCCCGCACACCAGTGCACAAAGCACGAGAGACACACCCCACACTCGACACACGCGTGACTCCCCGCATGTTTGCCGTTCCCCCCCCCTCCCCTCTTCTCCACCAGGACCGCCTTCGGCCTCGACTCCGTCAACCGGGCTCCGTCCCGGCTCAAGCGGGGACTCGGCGGGACCACGCCCCTGCGCCGCTCCCCGCGCGTCCCGGGAGGCGGTTACCGTGGAGACGAGGGCCCCGGGGTCCCGGGCGGTGGGCTGGCGGGGGATGGGGACGCGGTGGGCCCGGGCCTGGGCGGGTTGCAGGCCTGCCTGTCCCGCCTGGCCCCCTCCCCCGGCCCCGCGTGCCTGGCGGGAGGCGGCGCCGAGGGCCGTGCGGCGTGCGGGGAGGCGTTCCGTGTGCTCGGCCGAAGGGTGGGCCCTGACGGGCGCGTGCAGTACCTGGTAGAATGGGCGGGCACCACACCCGGCTAGTGGGGGGTAGGGGCGAGAGCGGAACCGGCCCTCATTATAGCCGTGGGCCCCGGGCCCTGCTGGGCCGGGGGGCGAGAGGGCCCGGCTCGTTCGTGGCGAGCTGCGCCGGTTTTAATTTAATCCTGAGCGGAAATGAGAGGAGAGGAACCGGCGGGTAACGTCCAAACGAGCTTTAATGCTGAGGAGCTAGTGTTTGATTGCCAATGATAAGAGGTGCGCGGACGGGAGTCTCACGTTGCAGACGGTGTCGGGTTGGTCTGCAGCTGGGGGAGCGCTACCCCCTCACACACCGTTGCGTGGCCCCTATGCGTTGCGTGCTACCGCTAGACATGTAGTGATCCACCCTCAGCCGCCCCCCCCTCGCCTGCTATTCATTTTATTGGCGCGATCAGAGATCTCTCTTTCACTTGGATAGGCCCGCCTGCAGCGAGTTTGCCATTTGCAGAGATTGGCGGTTCGAATCCTGCAGGCCGTACTGATTAATGCTGGCGTGCGTGTATCAATCGTAAAAATACGCACCGCCATCTGCTTTGCAGTGGACGTTAAAAGATTGCTCACGTCATTTGAAGACGGGCAGGCCACTGCGGGTCCATATTTGAAAAATCGCACGGCAAATCACTTCAATGGGAAACGGTGAAGCTGCTGGCAATACTGCCGAATGAAAGTGTCAAGAGGCTTCCCTGGGTAAACAGACATCGTAATCGTAAATAATAACATAAAACTTAATGCATGTTGCTGCTATTGTACTTTCCGTGCTTTCTGCGCACAACTCTTATGCGAATCTGTTCTCGCACGTCGCGTGATGCCGCGTACATCGTGAGCTTGATAATCGGAATTTGACCACAGCTGGATCGTTACACGCCTGCCGACTGCGGCCTGCGTGGACGGAGTCGCGAGGCCGTGGTCTCGCGACACAGAGTCGCGCGCGGGGGGCATATAGAGAGAGCGGACCGTCTATCCGCGCGTTGTGCAGCGTGGCTCAGCGGAATGAATGTACCCTTCGGATACTAAAATATACTGAGATAGTTTATATACAGGAGAGTTCTATATGTACGCCCCGCAAAGCCGAAGGCGCTCTTTTTTTATTAGATCCTGCATTTATTTGAGTTTGAATCAACTAGGGGGTTCCTCGCCGTGCCTTGTTGTTGGTTGCTACGTGCGGTGTGAAAGAAGTTTAACGTACGTAAGCCGTGGCCTCGTTTCACCGCGCACACTTTGACCAAAAGCGTTTGACCCGGTGACCCCGACGACCCTGTTCCTGTGTCTGGCCTCGTCTAATCCGTGCCCCATCCAGGCCACGGTTACCAGGATTGGCAGCGAGGAGCTTGGCCAGGTCTCCGTTATTGCTGCTATTGAACTTCCAGCGCACAACCTCCACCCACCCCCTCCTCAACCGCGTGCCAGCTCCCGTCGCTGCCGCGCTGCCACAGACGAAGAAAGTAAAACGCTACTCAAAAATGTTAAAACAGCTCTTAGGCTGCGCATCTCACAATGTTTAAACACGAGCACTGCCCCGCGCACTTGCCCGGGATGTAACCTCACCCTCGCCTTTGCGCGCGCGCACGTTATGGTAGGCGTTCGGCTTCAAGTGCGATGGTGTCGTCGCATCATCCTTCAGCCCTAGAGGGCGACATCACCAAGGCAAAAAGCCGAAAGGCTGTGGCTTAAGGGATGATTATGACATCATGACGGCGTCACACAGCCCCCCCCGAAGGGTGACGTCGCCGCGGGGAAGCCATAGGCGTGGGTTACGGGACGATGGTGTCGTGCCCAAACATAGGGTTTTAATGTAAATCAATGGGAAAGGCACGTTTTTGGCTGCCATTAGTTTGTATTTGATGTTATTTTTTTTAATTTGGTAGGGGGGGGGGGGGTTAAATGTAAATTGGGAGAGGTGACAATTTTGCGGCAATGTCCTCGCCATGAGAAGCATTCGGCTTTAAATTAGTTTTTATGTCCGATACACCGTACGCGAGGAAGCACTTAAGAAAGAGGCGGTGTTTGGCAATTGTCACCTGTGTGTGACGCCAGCCGTAACGACCTGGCCCTCCCCGATGCACTTAACCAGGAAGTATGGGGGAGAGCGACGAGTGGCACTGTGAGGGGAGTTGCCGGGGCCGGGCGATTGTCAGGCATGGGGGGGGGGGGGGTACGAAGCCGTGGCTTCGTCTGCAGCCTTGTTACTGAAAAACCTGGTTTCCACGTCTCCCCATTTAGCCGCGAATGATGTACGCATCACTCGCTATCATGGCACGGTAAATGCATTTGCGGCTCCCGGTCCCTTGTTCCCGTCACGTTGACTCCTCAAAAAGTCTTGGCATGCTGACAAATCGGTTGGAGCTCGCGTCAAGGGGTCTAAAATTGCATGTGATCGACCACAATCGCGAGGTGAAACTGCGCTCGGCGTTACAGCCGGTATCTGGCTGTGACACCGGCGTCAGTTTCGTCCTCTTTGAGTGAGCCTCACCATGATTTGGGCAGCGCGGTTTTGACTTTTGAGAGGCCAGGGAAAAATGGGCTCCTTGCAGCTTTATAATTGAGGACTTTGTACCAGAGCAGAATCTGTGGATAATGAGGATTTGCATGTTTTTAAAATAATTCTTATGCTATTTATCGGCTTTTTAACGTTCTAAACTTCATATTTACCCGTTTTGTATCATTTATTTTGCGCGTTTCGGGAAGTCCCATATTCATCATCAACGCATCGTGTGGGTTTGGGTCCTTGGCCTCGTGTGCAGGTCATCGCCGCTGTGGCGTTAGCCCTGTGTGAGCACGGAGAGAGAGAGCGGTTTCCCTGGGTGGGGACTGCCCTGTCTGCCGGTCTGCAGGGGGCCCCATACATCCTACATTCCAGCCAGTTCATGGACCCGGTTCGCATGTTATTATTTCACTTGTATTGCCACCTGAGGTGACCAAACGTTCGTTTTATAATAAAGCAATTTATAATGCGTACATTTTCACGAAAAGGCAAATTCTCAGTCGTGATGCGAAGGCTCCACGTAGCCAGGCTCAGTTACTCATACGCTCCACGAAACAGATACAAGGCCTTCATCTGTCTTTTAAAAGTGTCGAATTTGATGCTGCTGCTGCTGCGTTTAAAGTTTAATTTTCAAGTTTCATTTATTAGGTATAGCCCTGTGAGCCATGCGGCTCTTAAAGTCGGGTGCAACCGCAACAGACAAAATTTGAACGCAGAACATCTTAAAGCGACGTGTAACAGAAACATCCTGGAATAAACCAGCATATTTTCCACACAAAAAACGTATTAAAACGCTGTGTGCAAAAATCAATGTGTTGCAAGCCAACAACAACAACCATAAGACAATTTAGATTAACCATATGTTTGATGTGCTAGCGGAAAAACGGCGATCTGCCAGAACAGTCGTGGGTCGGCGGCAGGGGGTGGCGATCGAATTGAGGGATGAGGTCTTTCGTAGTGCCTTGGGGTTGACTGACGGCCCTCTAAAACAAAATCTAATGATTATTTTAGATAGCGTCGTTCATGGAAATTGTATCTCACAATCGCCGAGGAGCCACGGACCAAGCTGAAAGGCTACCGGGTGTTGAGCCAGCGCCAACAGTTCTGCAGTCCTCTGTATATTAAGATGTTTTCAGCAAATTAGTGTTCATACATGTGGGAGGAAACCAGAGCACACGGAGAAAACCCACGCATGCGAGGGGGCAGCACTATCCTAATCAGAATGGACGGATAATGTTAGTCCACACTTTACTGAATTGCAATCTGCATGGCAAGCTCGGGTATTGACTCGATGCCCGTGAGAAGGGGAGTTTGGCAACATTTGTCCGATCCACCAAACCTCGTTTCCACAGTGTTGGATTAAGGGTTGACGTGCATCGCCATCACCGCCTGGCATGGTTTTTAAGGACTGCCAGATAATTGTGGACGACTGGAGTAATTATTAAGTCACCACGTATTCTGCCGAATCCATACCGGTAGAACCAAACCCCATCTCAAAGCCACGCGGACTATGTTACTATTGTGCTCACACGAATGCAATTATTTGAATTTGTTTGTATTTATTGTTATGAACAGTGGTGGAAATGTGCCTGTATATGACCGTGTTTGCCAACCGGCACTTTTCAGAACCACACCAGCACGACTCCGTACACCAAACAGGCCAGGCCGGCACAGTTCCTATTCCTCCGCAGAGGGGAGGCTGTAATGAAAATGTGACTACGGGACAAATGGGTTTCATACCGGGACTTTCCACCACTGCTTATAACCAATAGGTATGGTGTGTGAGCACCACACCTCTTGTAAATGTGTACAACTTGGGTGCCATAGTCCCCCTGGAACGAGATGGTATATAGGGGTGACGGGGGCGCAGTGGTAACATTCACGTCTCGCAACAAGAAGGCCCTCGGTTTGATTCCAGATTCGGGCGCATTTATGTGTATGGAGTTTGTGTGTTCTTTCCCCCTGTTCCAAACGGGTTTCCTCCCACATAAATAATGTAACTGATATTGGCCAAACATCCCAATGCTGCATGATTACCTGCAAGCTTGGCAGGACCCTCTTTAAAAAAAAAAAATGTTGAGACGTAATAAATACGTGGCCAGGGACGTGTCGGGGATTAAATTAGTCTTATCTGTCAGGACGAAAGTGTGCTTGGGCAGAACACACCATTCTATAAGAGGAGATGATGGGCAAGACTGATGATGGAATGGCAG
This sequence comes from Petromyzon marinus, assembly GCF_048934315.1. NCBI lineage: Eukaryota > Metazoa > Chordata > Hyperoartia > Petromyzontiformes > Petromyzontidae > Petromyzon > Petromyzon marinus. Next base: position 5,673,874 of record NC_133725.1, on the reverse strand, counting down.
CCGAATGATAGGACGACCACTGTGGAAATTTGAGAAACGAGAGCGGCCCATGTGCAGGGGATAGCCTTAAATCAGCAGTTTATAAACCGCGAGTGGTGGTGAACGTTCGTCGGCTGCCCGTGTGGTGGTATTAATGCGCGTCCCTGCCTCGCGGACTAAGCAGCTGCTGACAACGCTAGAGCCATTGCATGGTTTAGCTGCTGCTGTTGAAGCAATGTTACATCTCCTGCACAATGAGCGGAATAAATATCTGCATTTTAATAGCGGTGGTGTGTGTGTGCGTGTTTACTTTGAGCGTGTACCTTATGAACACGTATCTTAATCCTTCACACTCCGCGGTGGCGAGATGTTATTTCGCCACCGCGTTCCGATTAGCACGGTTGGCCATGTACGGTGCGAAAGAAGTTATACATACATATCCTTTGCCTGGTACTCGGGAGAATGTGAGTTCGATCTCGACCCTGACGCCTGTATTTCTGGAGTTCGCATGTTCTCCCCCCTGTGATCGCGTGGATTTCGTTTTTGCCCCCAACGTTAAGAAACACTGGTTTAGATTATTTGGCTACACTAAATGCCCAAAACGAGCTAATAGCTCTGGGTTTTTAACCGATAAATAAAATAGTAAAAATAGGCGGTTGCACCGTGGACAGCGTGGCCTCACAACAGACTTGCAAGCCGGTGGATAACCTTTTCCTGTTTGCTATTTTTGATGTCACTAATAGACTACACTTACGGATGATCCCGGTACTTGAGCACAGCGACACAACAAAAGCGTCAATATTGCAGAGAACATGTAAGGGAAGTCCTCAGGTTAGTGGTCCTATACCTGGGGTGCACGCACCCCTCGGGGGTGCGAGACGTGGCCAGATTTTATTTTGAAGGTAAATACAGGTAGTCTCCGACTTACGATATTTAGATCTTACGATAGCGATATGACAAAATTGTAAAATATTTTTAATTTCGCGCGGCAGGCAAACGCAGCAACGTACGAGGTACGATACTGTAACTTTATCATCGCCATCCTCTTCCGACAACTAAGTTAATGTAGCCATCAACAACCTAACATCGTTCAAGTATCCAGACGACGGACATAATCTTGGTGAGTACAGTAGAATATGATACGATACGTTCAATGCATGTATGATACATAGCTTTAGCGATTTCATTTTAGAGTTACCACGATACGATACATACGTTCATTGCATGTTAAAAGTTTTTTTTTATAGCAGATAGGATTGTCTCCTGAAAAAAAACTTTCTAGAAAATTGCAATTCATATAGGTAGGCTAAGAATTTACCTTGTTTTTTTTTACTTTAAAATTTACTGTGCAATACAGTATTGTAATTAATAAGTACATACAGTATATAGTTTATACAGTACGGTACTGTAAATCGCTCTGTCGCTGAATTATCACCAATCTTAAAGACTCCTGGGTAGGCTAGGCCATCTTCGACTTACGATGCCGTCGTAACGCATCTCCATCGTAAGTCGGGGACTACCTGTAATTAAAAACATTAACACGGGCACGAAAGTTGTAATTTACTTGTTTTCATAAAACCTTATGTATGTTCATGTTCTTAGCTCTTTCGGTAAAGTCACGTTGAAGGGAAACAATAAAATAAATATATAAAAAAAACAATAAAAATTCTCACGACGTTTCGACCATAACACAAACGGTCATCTGATGATCTGATGATGACCGTTTGTGTTATGGTCGAAACGTCGTGAGAATTTTTATTGTTTTATATATATTATTATTTTATTGTTTCCCTTCAACGTGACTTTACCGAAAGAGCTAAGCATATGAATTATTGCAGTCACGAAAGCTTTAAATTAAAATTTAACTTTATCTATGTATTAACAATGTACTTTTTAACGATCGAGAATCAAAGGAGGTGGGGTGGGTGCAAGGCTGCGGTACAGGTGAATAACCAACTGACTTCTGCAAATATATTCCACAACTCCCACGAGGATTTTTCGATTTAAAGCTTTCGTGACTGCAAGGATTTATCTTCTTTGTTTTTTTCGGTAAAGTCACGTAGAATGAGAATAAAATAATAAAATATAATAACAATCAAATTATCACGACGTTTCGGCCACAACACAAGTGGCCTTCTTCAGGTGAAAGGAACAGACCCTCTGTTCCTTTCATTTTCTGTTCCTTTCACCTGAAGAAGGCCACTTGTGTTGTGGCCGAAACGTCGTGAGAATTTGATTGTGTTATTTTATTAATTTATTATTTTATTCTCGAGAATTTGATTGTGTTATTTTATTAATTTATTATTTTATTCTCATTCTACATGACTTTACCGAAAGAACCAAAGAAGGTGAATCCCACGAGGATGTTTTGACAATCGCAGGACGAAGCACGCGAGTCGCACCGCAGTGCGCGCGACAGGAAAACGTTCGGTACAGGTGCGGCTAAGCGCTTTGGGGACGTCCATAAATGACGTCACGTACCTCGGGGGTGGGGGTCAGACATTTGTGACGAGGGGGGGGGGTGAGAAATGTGACGTCACATCAAAATGCGCAACTTTAAATAAATATAGAATTGTTATAACAAAGAGTCTGTGTCGTTGGTTTAGCGGGGGAGGGAAATGAAGGGAGAAAGCCGAGCAATGGCTCATAAACTTTTTTTTAAGCCAAACAAGGGCCATAAATTATAATCTGACGTTTTCGGAAATGACACTTCTTCATAGCACAAATAAGGGGCATTGCCCGAAACGTCGCCAACTATATTTGTTTAAGGCCACACACATCGTGTGTTCACGAGCGAGCAGGGCCCCCCGTTGATTATTTCATTCAAACGTTCGTCCAAAAGGAAGCGTGTCGAGAGAGAGAGACGATAGTGAGAGAGAGATGCATCCTTGGAAATCCCCCCTGAGCGACAGAAAGAGGAACAGTTTAACACGCAGGAGGCTTTCGCGACCAATTATTATCTCCATACATATAAGGCAAAGTTGTGAATGTTTCTGTTCAAAATGTTTAGCGTACTTCCCGACATGCAACAAACTGCAAATTTGCCATGTGGGTACTTTCCAGATTGTACACCATGCACAAATTATAAAAATACACTTTTTTTTGGGGGGGGGAGGGGTGGGAGCTCAATAATGTATAATTTTTTTGCACGGCAAGTGAGCTGTGACGTCAAATCTGTCACGTGACCCGCGCACGTGGAAGCGTCACGCATTGTGGTGTAGCGGTTAGCGCGCCGCGCTACGAACCCGGCGACCCGAGTTCGATTCCCGCTCACTGCCACCACCGGTGACGATTATTTTAACCGGTCCTGGGCCTCCCCTAGGTCGACTCAGCCTCAAACGAGTAACTGCTGTGGTGTGAACATCGCCACTGGGGAGACAAAGGCGGCCGGGCGTGGTGCTGTCACCCACCCCCTCGTCCATAATATAAGGAGGGGGGGGGGGTTGGGGTTAGATCGCGCACATTGCGGGGGTTGTTTTGCGGTTAGATCGGTCAATTTTACCCAAAATACCCCGTTATTACGCAATGCGGAATGTTTAAACACGTACCAGGATTATTCTTCGAGTCTTTCGGTAAAGTCACGTAGATAGATTTCGTTTCAAAGCTTTCGTGACTGCAGGGATTCATATTCTTGGTTCTTTCGGTAAAGTCACCACGTAGAAGGGAAATAACAAAATTGCTTGCTGTGGTTTTTTTGCACACCTGATAATGATGCTTGTGTTGCAATCAAAACGTCGTGAGAATTTTGTTTTATTTTATTATTTCCCTTCTACGTGACTTTACCGAAAGAACCGAGAATATGAATCGCGTAAATAGGTTCAAATAAAATTAAAAATAACAAAAAAACCTACGACGTTTCGATCGCAACACAAGCGGTCGTAGTTATTTTCTTTGAACCTACGTGACTTTACCGAAAGACCCAAAGAATATTCATTCCTGCAGTCAGGAACGCTTTAAGTGAAAGACGTCGTCGGCTTTCGCGATATAACTCCCCCAAACAACCAATATTATGCAATGCGGAATTTTACTGTTTTTTTATGTTTTTATTATTTTATTGTTTCCCTTCTACGTGGTGGTGACTTTACCGAAAGAACCAAGAATACGAATCCCTGCAATCATGAAAGCTTTAAATCAAAATTCAATGCGGACCAATCAGTTTCAAGGACAATGCATATATTATCATAGTATGTTTTTTGTTTGCATTTTGACTGCAGGTATTGTGGCTAATGCAGACATGAATCCTCGTAAAAAGGTTTAAGTGTTGTTGCCAGAAAAAAGGGGAAAAACCCTATTATATCAATGCGGAATGTTTTGGTTCCGGCCGGAACAATTTCCTCCCGGAACCATTTCTCGCGTTACTTCACCCTCACCCCCTCCCTACTGCTCATCCTCTTCCCCCAGCCTCTCCGAGCCACCTCCCCATTGGCCCGCTGCGCGACACGTGCCCCGCGCGGACCAATGGGAGACCTCGGCGTGGGTCCCTCACCCCCCCCCCTCCTCCCCCGCCGCCACAGTGGGGCAAGGCGGTCCCGTGGCATCGCATCCTGGACCAGGGCCGTGGTGGTGGCCGTGGCTGCGCTGCTGTTGACGCCTCCACCACCTCCTCCTCCACCACCTCCTCTTTCTTCATGGCGTCGGGCCGCGAGGGGAGCGGCCTCGGCGCGGCTGACGAGGTGCGAGGAGGAGGAGGCGCTGCTGCTCCCACGTTAGCCAGCACGCCCCAGGCGCGATCCTTACTCCCCGCTCCTCCTTTGCCCACTGCCGCCCGTAGCGCAGAGCGGTCCCGGTACCTTGGGGGTTGTCGCGTCGGCGGGCGCCAGGTGCCTCTGTGAGCACGACTGCGGTGGTGGCGCGGTGCAAGTCACTTGTGGTGGTGGTGGTGCAGTCTAGCGTAGTTGCCACCACCACACCGATGACTGATCCTATGCCTGCTGTTGTCACGACAATTTCTGGACAGGTGGCAACCGGAGGTGGTGGGGGGGGGGTGTGAGCTGGTGAGTGGTATGGTTAAGTGGGCGAGTGAGTGAATTGTTTGAGAGGGTGAGTTTGGCGAGTGAATGAGTTCGCGGTTGGGTGAGCGAGTGAGTAGGTGAGTGAGTGAATGGTTGAGTTAGAGGGTGAGTGAATAGGTGAGTGCTTTTATGAGCGAGTGAATAGGTGAGTGAGTGGATGGTTGAGTTAGAGGGTGAGTGAATAGGTAAGTGCTGTTATGAGCGAGTGAATAGGTGAGTGAGTGGATGAGTGAATGGTTGAGTTAGTGAGTGGATGGGTGAATAGGTGAGTGAGTGGTAAGGCTACCACCTTCCCCACAGCAAGACCTAACGCGGATACGTTTCCTCGTTCAGCACCACTACCGTGAGAACTGTGTTGCAGCTTACTGGACTGCGATAAAGCTCAGCGCAGACGATGCCAACCCCCTTCATCTGTGTACAAATCAACTCCTGCAGCCACCCGCCCACACAGATGATGCCAATTCCCGCACTATACGGTGTCAACCCGGGACGGGTGGCAACCCTCCACTTCACTCTCGTGTGCGTGATCACGGGGGGCGCCTGGAAATTAAACCGCGTGCGTGTTATGTGTGTGTTCTGTGTTGTGTTCTGTGTTCTGTGTTGTGTTATGTGTGTGTTGTGTGTTCTGTGTGTGCGTGTTGTGTGTTTGTTCTGTGTTGTGTGTGCTGTGTGTTCTGTGTTGTGTGTTTGTTCTGTGTTGTGTTGTGTGTTCTGTGTTGTGTTGTGTGTTCTGTGTGTGCGTGTTTGTGCTGTGTGTTCTGTGTTGTGTGTTTGTTCTGTATGTGCGTGTTGTGTGTTCTGTGTGTGCGTGTTGTGTGTTCTGTGTTGTGTGTTTGTTCTGCGTGTTGGTGTTGTGTGTTTGTTATGTGTGTGCGTGTTTGTGTTGTGTGTTCTGTGTGTGCGTGTTGTGTGTTCTGTGTTGTGTGTTTGTTCTGCGTGTTGGTGTTGTGTGTTTGTTATGTGTGTGCGTGTTTGTGTTGTGTGTTCTGTGTGTGCGTGTTGTGTGTTTGTTCTGTGTGTTGTGTGTTTGTTCTGTGTGCATGTTTGTTCTGTGTTGTGTGTTCTGTGTTAATGTGTGTGTGGTGTGTGTTGTGTGTTCTGTGTTAATGTGTGTGTGTGGTGCGTGTTGTGTGTTTGACCTGTGTGTGTATTGTGTGTTGTGTGTATTGTGTGTTGTGTGTTTCACCTGTGTGTGTATTGTGTGTTGTGCGTGTGTTCTGTGCGTGATGCCGCGTTGACAATTAGTACACAGGCGCATGTAATAGGTCGACGATCCGGGCAATGGCCGTTTTTAATGACGGAAGGGGGCGGTGGTGGGGCCTTGGCGACGTTTCAGGCAATGACCCTTCTGTAATAGCTATAGAACGAAAAAGGCCGATTGAAACCGTCGGCTGCTTAACGGCAATGCGTCGTCTTGGGGCTGCATCGCTGTTGGCGAATGCGTCGATTGTTCCTAGTGCCTGGACCTCTCTGCGTGGGGTCACGACCCCGGTGCACCTGTGGGGTGGGATCGTGACCCCGGCGGGGTCGTGACCCCTTAACATTGGGGTCGTGACCCTCTCCGCTCTACCCCACAGGGCATCCACGTGGAGACGGAGCTGGAGCTGCTACCGCTGGGAGATTTGGATCTGACATCGGACGAGTGCATCCTGGACGAAGTGGACAGTGAGCCACCCGGTCCCCCTTCCTGCAGGGTCATGCCCCTCCAGGGTCACTCCCCCCCCCCCTCCCCCAGGGTCACTCCCCTCCCCCCAGGGTCACTCCCCTCCCCCAGGGCCACTCCCCCACCCCAGGGTCACTCCCCCCGCCCAGGGTCACTCCCCTCCCCCCAGGGTCACTCCCCCCAGGGTCACTCCCCTCCCCCAGGGTCACTCCCCTCCCCCCAGGGTCACTCCCCTCCCCCAGGGCCACTCCCCCACCCCAGGGTCACTCCCCCTCCCCCCAGGGTCACTCCCCTCCCCCAGGGCTACTCCCCCACCCCAGGGTCACTCCCCCCAGGGTCATTCCCCTCCCCCCCAGGGTCACTCCCCTCCCCCAGGGTCACTCCCCCCCCCCCCCCCCCCAGGGTCACTCCCCTCCCCCAGGGTCACTCCCCCCGCCCAGGGTCACTCCCCCCAGGGTCACTCCCCCCCCACAGGATCACACCCGCCCAGGGTCACTTCCCCCCCCACCCCAGGGTCACTCCCCCCCACAGGGTCACGCCCCCCCAGGGTCACTCCCCCCAGGGTCACTCCCTGACAGGGTCAGCTCATTGACCCACGACTGACGCCAGTCTCATCTGAGCTGACCTAGATGCAGCCCACATCCAGGATTCTGAAAGGCCGCGCTGGTGGCTGCGTTGGCTGGTGAAGGTTGCTTCCAAACGCATTGCTCATCACGGTTGCTCGTGACGGTTGCTCGTGACGGTTGCTCGTGACGGTTGCTCATCACGGTTGCTCGTGACGGTTGCTCATCACGGTTGCTCGTGACGGTTGCTCATCACGGTTGCTTGTGACGGTTGCTGGTGACGGTTGCTCGTGACGGTTGCTCGTGACGGTTGCTCGTGACGGTTGCTCGTGACGGTGGCTGGTGACGGTTGCTGGTGATGGTTGCTGGTGACGGTTGCTGGTGACGGTTGCTGGTGATGGTTGCTGGTGACGGTTGCTCGTGACGGTTACTCGTGACGGTTGCTGGTGACGGTTGCTCGTGACGGTTGCTCGTGACGGTTGCTCGTGACGGTTGCTCGTGACGGTTGCTCGTGATGGTTGCTGGTGACGATTGCTGGTGACGGTTGCTCGTCACGGTTGCTCGTGACGGTGGCTGGTGACGGTTGCTCGTGACGGTTGCTGGTGACGGTTGCTCGTCACGGTTGCTCGTGACGGTTGCTCGTCACGGTTGCTCGTGACGGTTGCTGGTGACGGTTGCTGGTGACGGTTGCTCGTGACGGTTGCTCGTGACGGTTGCTCGTGACGGTTGCTGGTGACGGTTGCTCGTGACGGTTGCTCGTGACGGTTGCTCGTGACGGTTGCTCGTGACGGTTGCTCGTGACGGTTGCTGGTGACGGTTGCTCGTGACGGTTGCTGGTGACGGTTGCTTGTGACGGTTGCTGGTGACGGTTGCTGGTGACGGTTGCTCGTGACGGTTGCTCGTGACGGTTGCTGGTGACGGATGCTCGTGACGGTTGCTCGTGACGGTTGCTCGTGACGGTTGCTGGTGACGGTTGCTGGTGACGGTTGCTGGTGACGGTTGCTCGTGACGGATGCTCGTGACGGTTGCTGGTGACGGTTGCTGGTGACGGTTGCTCGTGACGGTTGCTCGTGACGGTTGCTCGTGACGGTTGCTGGTGACGGTTGCTGGTGACGGTTGCTCGTGACGGTTGCTGGTGACGGTTGCTCGTGACGGTGGCTGGTGACGGTTGCTCGTGACGGTTGCTCGTGACGGTTGCTCGTGACGGTTGCTCGTGACGGTTGCTCGTGACGGTTGCTCGTGACGGTTGCTGGTGACGGTTGCTGGTGACGGTTGCTCGTGACGGTTGCTCGTGACGGTTGCTCGTGACGGTTGCTGGTGACGGTTGCTCGTGACGGTTGCTCGTGACGGTTGCTCGTGACGGTTGCTCGTGACGGTTGCTCGTGACGGTTGCTCGTGACGGTTGCTCGTGACGGTTGCTGGTGACGGTTGCTCGTGACGGTTGCTCGTGACGGTTGCTCGTGACGGTTGCTGGTGACGGTTGCTGGTGACGGTTGCTCGTGACGGTTGCTCGTGACGGTTGCTGGTGACGGTTGCTCGTGACGGTTGCTCATCACGGTTGCTGGTGACGGTTGCTGGTGACGGTTGCTGGTGACGGTTGCTGGTGACGGTTGCTCGTGACGGTTGCTGGTGGCGGTTGCTGGTGATGGTTGCTCGTGACGGTGGCTGGTGACGGTTGCTGGTGACGGTTGCTCGTGACGGTTGCTCGTGACGGTGGCTGGTGACGGATGCTCGTGACGGTTGCTCGTCACGGTTGCTCGTCACGGTTGCTCGTGACGGTTGCTCGTGACGGTTGCTCGTCACGGTTGCTCGTGACGGTTGCTCGTGACGGTTGCTCGTGACAGTGGCTGGTGACGGATGCTCATGACGGTTGCTCGTGACGGTTGCTCGTGACGGTTGCTCGTGACGGTTGCTGGTGACGGTTGCTCGTGACGGTTGCTGGTGATGGTTGCTGGTGACGGTTGCTGGTGATGGTTGCTCGTGACGGTTGCTCGTGACGGTTGCTCGTGACGGTTGCTCGTGACGATTGCTGGTGACGGTTGCTGGTGACGGTTGCTGGTGACGGTTGCTCGTGACGGTTGCTCGTGACGGTTGCTCGTGACGGTTGCTCGTGACGGTTGCTGGTGACGGTTGCTGGTGACGGATGCTCGTGACGGTTGCTCGTGACGGTTGCTGGTGACGGTTGCTCGTGACGGTTGCTGGTGACGGTTGCTCGTGACGGTTGCTCGTGACGGTTGCTGGTGACGGTTGCTCGTGACGGTTGCTGGTGACGGTTGCTCGTGACGGTTGCTGGTGACGGTTGCTGGTGACGGTTGCTGGTGACGGTTGCTCGTGACGGTTGCTCGTGACGGTTGCTCGTGACGGTTGCTGGTGACGGTTGCTCGTGACGGTTGCTGGTGACGGTTGCTGGTGACGGTTGCTCGTGACGGTTGCTGGTGACGGTTGCTGGTGACGGTTGCTGGTGACGGTTGCTCGTGACGGTTGCTCGTGACGGTTGCTCGTGACGGTTGCTGGTGACGGTTGCTCGTGACGGTTGCTGGTGACGTTTGCTGGTGACGGTTGCTGGTGACGGTTGCTGGTGACGGTTGCTGGTGACGGTTGCTGGTGACGGTTGCTGGTGACGGTTGCTCGTGACGGTTGCTGGTGACGTTTGCTGGTGACGGTTGCTGGTGACGGTTGCTGGTGACGGTTGCTGGTGACGGTTGCTCGTGACGGTTGCTGGTGACGGTTGCTCGTGACGGTTGCTCGTGACGGTTGCTGGTGACGGTTGCTGGTGACGGTTGCTGGTGACGGTTGTTTGCGAATGCGTTGCCGTCCCTCGCGAATGCGTTTGTGTCTCCATGTGGAGCCCGTGACGTCTCCGTGTGTCTCCGTGTGTCTCGGTGTCTCTGTGCCCGCAGCTCACATCCAGGCGAACCTGGAGGATGAGCTGGTGAAGGAGGCGCTCCGCACGGTGAGGCGAGGAGGCCCCGGGCCCCGCGCGTGCCTCTGTGTGTGTGTCACCGCGTGTCTGTCCGTGTATCTCCGTGTGTCCCTGTATGAACCCGGGTCTCACTGTCTCACCATGTCTCACCGTGTCTCCCTGCGTCTCACCATTCCTCCCTGTGTCTCGCTGTGTCTGCCTGTAATGTCACTGTCTCACCATGTCTGACCGTGTGTCCCTACGCGTCTCACCATTTCCCATGTCTCCACCAGTTCTCCCTGCGTCTCACCATGTCTCCCCACGTCTCCCCGCGTCTCATCGTTTATCCCTGTATGCCACCGTGTCTCACCGCGTCTCCCCCGCGTCTCACCGCTTCTCACCGCGTGTCCCCGCGTCTCCCCCGTGCCGTGTCAGGGCATGGACCTGAGGCATTACTCGAAGCACGTGGAGCATCAGGGACTGTATCCTCCACACCCCACCTCCTCCACCCCCTCGCGTGCTGGTGCTCGAGAGTGCCAGTGCGGTGCCGTGTGGTGCCGACCTCGGGGGAGGTTCTGATTCTCCCCTAGGTCGACTCGGCCTCAAATGAGTACCTGGTGCAGTGTGCACACATCGCCACCGGGGAGACAAAGGCGGCCGGGCGTGGCGCCCGGCTACCCAGACACTCGTGTGCCGTGCCGGCCTTCATAGGCGCTGCTACTCGCTAACAGCACTTGCCCCAACAGTCTGTTGAGGCTACACCGGGGGATCTTTGCACGGGTGTGGTGCTCTCAAGTACCGGCAAAGTGAGTGTGTGGCGCTGTGAGTGGCGGTGCGGTGAGCGAGTGTCGGTGCGGTGAGCGAGTTTTGGTGTAGTGAGTGGCGGTGCAGTGAGCGAGTGGCGGTGCGTTGAGCGAGTTTTGGTGTGGTGGGTGGTGGTGTGGTCAGCGAGTTTTGGTGTGGGTGAGTGGTGGTGTGGTGAGCGAGTTTTGGTGTAGTGAGTGGTGGTGCGGTGAGCGAGCGGCGCTGCGGTGAGTGTCGGTGCGGTGAGCGAGTTTTGGTGTGGTAAGTGGCGGTGCGGTGAGCGAGTTTTGGTGTGGTGAGTGTCGGTGTGGTTAGCGAGTTTTGGCGTGGTGAGTGTCGGTGCGATGAGCGAGTTGCGGTGCGGTGAGAAAGTGGCGGTGTTCATCCGTAACGGAGCGTAGACATCAAGGAGAGTGAGAACATCGCAAGCCTGCACGGCCAGATCACCTCGTGCGACTCCATCCTGCAGGTGCCACAACCACCACCGCAACAACCACCACCACCTCCACAACATCAACAACAACCACCACAACATCAACAACAACCACCACAACATCAACAACAACCACCACAGCTGCCACAACCACCACTGCAACAACCACCACCACAACATCAACAACCACCACCACCACAACATCAACAACAACCACCAACAACATCAACAACAACCACCGCCACAACATCAACAGCAACCACCACCATATCAACCACCACCACAGCCGCCACCACCACAGCTGCAACAACCACCACTGCAACAACCACCACCACAACATCAACAACCACCACCTCCACAACATCAACAGCAACCACCACATCAACCACCACCACAGCCGCCACCACCACAGCTGCAACAACCACCACTGCAACAACCACCACCACAACATCAACAACAACCACCGCCACAACATCAACAGCAACCACCACCACTCAACCACCACCACAGCCGCCACCACCACAGCTTCAACAACCACCACAACAACCGCACCCACCACAACAACCACCACCCCCACATGTCAACCACCACAACCCGCCAGCACCACAGCTGCAACAACCACCACAACAACCGCACCCACCACCACCACATCAGAACCCATGAGTTCTCACTTTGCAACTTAATTTGGTGGTCACGTGACCCGGCAGCAGCGCGTGCACCATTCACGGCCAACACCGGGCCTCCCCTAGGTCGACTCGGCCTCAAATGAGTACCTGGCGCGGTGTGTACAACATGAGCACTGGGGAGACAAAGGCGGCCGGGCGCGGTGCTGGCGGCCTTAAGCCCATCGTGCAGCCTTGCCGGCCTTCATAGCGCTGGCACTCGCTAACAGCACTTGCCCCGACAGTCTATTAAGGCTACTCGAGAGGTGTATCTTTGTCTTTTCTTTAATGCGTGTGCGTGTGTGTGCCTGTGCGTGTGTGTCTGTGCGTCTGTGCGTCTGTGTGTGTGTTTTCTGTGCACGTGTGTTTGTGTCTGTGCGTGTGTGTGTGTCTGTGCGTGTGTGTGTGTGCGTGTATGTGTCTGTGCGTGTGTGTCTGTGCGTGTGTGTGTGTGTCTGTGCGTGTGTGTGTCTGTGCGTGTGTGTGTCTGTGCGTGTGTGTCTGTACGTGTGTGTCTGTGCGTGTGTGTGTGTCTGTACGTGTGTGTCTGTGCGTGTGTGTGTCTGTGCGTGTGTGTGTGTCTGTGCGTGTGTGTGTGTCTGTGCGTGTGTGTCTGTGCGTGTGTGTGTGTGTCTGTGTGTGTGTGTGTCTGTGCGTGTGTGTGTCTGGGCGCGTGTCAGCGCATGGAGGAGATGCTGTCGTCGTTCCAGACGGACCTGAGCAGCATCAGCTCGGAGATCCAGACGCTGCAGGAGCAGTCGGTGGCCATGAACGTGAAGCTGCGCAACCGCCAGGCGGTGCGCGGGGAGCTGAGCCAGCTCGTGGACGAGCTGGTGGTGCCCGACACCATGATCACGTGCGCCACCACCACCACCACCACCACCGTCGTCACCACCACAACCATTGCTGCCACAGGCACCGCCGTCACCACCGCAACCAACACCACCGACACCGCCACGACCATGACGACCGCAGCCACCACCGCCACCACCAACACCACCAACACCGTTACTACTACAGGCCACCATCACCAACATCACAACCATCACTAGCACAAAGACAAACATCCCCCCCGCATAGCCTGTGGCAGACTGTTGGGGCAAGTGCTGTCAGGGACTAGCAGCTATGAAGGCCGGCACGGCACACGAGGAGGTGGGTGGCCAACTGCTTTGAAACCCCAGTGGCGATGTTTACTCCACACCGCACCAGGTACTTATTTTGAGGCTGAGTCGACCTAGGGGAGGCCCAGGACCGGTTCAGATATTCGTCACTGGTGTTGGCCGTGAGCGGGAATCGAACTCGGGATGCCGGATTTGTGGCGCAGCGTAGCGCTAACCGCTGCACCACAGCTCCCCGCTAACGACCACAGCCACCACAATCACCACAACCCACCCCCCACCGCTGCCACCAGTACCACCGCAGCCACCACCATGACCACCACCAACACCATCGACACAACCATTACATACCACAGCTACCACCATCACCACAAAGATGCCTTGGATAGCCTTCACACACTGTTGGTGGCATGCGCTGTGAACGAGCAGCGCTGGCACTACTGCCACCATCTCCCCCGCCACTATCCTTACCACCACCGCCACCACCGTTACCACCACCGTCACCACCATTACCGCCACCACCGTTACCACCACTGCTACCACCACCGCCACCACCATTACCACCACCGCCACCACCGTTACCACCACTGCTACCACCACCGCCACCACCATTACCACCACCGTCACCACCAATACCACCACCGTCACCACCATTACCACCACCGTCACACCATTACCACCACCGTCACCACCATTACCACCACCGCCACTACCATTACCACCACCGCCACCACCATTACCACCACCGTCACCACCATTACTGCCACCACCACCATTACCGCCACCGTCACCACCATTACCACCACCATCACCACCATTACTGCCACCACCACCATTACCACCACCGCCACCACCATTACCACCATCATCACCACCATTACTGCCACCACCACCATTACCACCACCGCCACCACCATTACCACCACCGTCACCACCATTACTGCCACCACCACCATTACCACCACCGTCACCACCATTACCACCACCACCACCGCCGCCTCCATCACCACCCTCACCACCATTACCGTCACCACCATTACCACCACCGCCACCGTCACCACCATTACCACCACTGACAACGCCACAAATGGTGGGCCCAGACCCCTTGGCCGCGGAGCGATGCGAGCGTCGCGTCTTAGGGGCGCCACCCAGTAACGCGTCACCCGCTTGCATCGCCCCCCAACCCCGCCCCCCCCCCCCCCCCGTGCCCGCCTCCTCCCCCGCAGGGCGATCCTGGAGCTGCCTGTGACGGAGCGTGACTTTCTGGAGCAGCTGCAGGAGCTCAACAACAAAATCAACTATGCCAAGGAGCAGGCGTTCCGTGAGACGCTCGCCTGCCAGGACACGCACGACGTGCTGGCCAAGCTCAAGGCCAAGGTGCTGCCATCGCCACCGCCGTCATCACCACTACCGCCATTATCACAATCACCATCGCCACCGTCATCACCACCGTCATCACCACTGTCATCATCACCGCCATCGCCACCGCCGTCATCACCACTACCACCATTATCACAATCACCATCGCCACTGTCATCACCACCGTCATCACCACTGTCATCATCACCGCCATCGCCACCGCCGTCATCACCACTACCGCCATTATCACAATCACCATTCCCACCGTCATCACCACCGTCATCACCACTGTCATCATCACCGTCACCGCCACCATCACCACTACCGCCATTATCACAATCACCATCGCCACCGTCATCACCACCGTCATCACCACTGTCATCATCACCGCCATCGCCACCGCCGTCATCACCACTACCGCCATTATCACAATCACCATCGCCACCGTCATCACCACTGTCATCACCACTGTCATCATCACCACCACCGCCACCATCACCACTACCGCCATCACAATCACCATCGCCACCATCATCACCACCGTCATCACCACCATCACTGTCATCATCATCATCACCACCACCACCGCCACCATCACCACTACGGCCATCATCACAATCATCATCGCCACCATCATCACCACCATCATCATCACCACCACCACTGTCATCATCACCACCGCCGCCACCATCGACACCAGGACACACACGACATGCTGGCCAAGCTCAAGGTCTAAGTGGTGCCACAACCACCGCCATTACCACCACCAACGTCACCACAACCATCATTACCACCATCAACATCACCACCATCACCACCGCCATTACCACCGCCATCACCACCTTCACAACCACCACAAACATCACCACTGCCAGGACACGCACAACGCGCTGATCAACCACATCGTCAGAACCAGTCCTGGGCCTCCCCTAGGTCGACTCGGTCTCAAATGAGCACCTGGTGCGATTTATAAACATCGCCACTGGGGAGACAAAGGAGACAGGTAGAGCGTGGTGCTGGCCACCCACCCGTGCCGGTCTTCATAGGTGCTACTCGCTGTAACAGCACTTGCCCCAACGGCCTGTTGGAGGCTACACGGGTGGGGCACCTTTGTCCGTGTGTGTATGCGTGTGTGTGTACGTGTGTATGTGTGTATGCGTGTGCGTATGCGTGTGTGTGGAGTTGTGTGTTGGTATGCGTGTATGTATGCGTGTGTGTATGCGTGTGTGCGTATGCGTGTGTGTGTATGCGTGTGTGTGGGGAGCGGGAGTGGAGCGGTTAGCGCGCCGCACTATGAATCCAGCGACCCGGGTTCGATTCCCGCTCACTGCCACCACCGATGATGATTATCTGAACCGGTCCTGGGCCTCCCCTATGTCGACTCAGCCTCAAATGAGTACCTGGTGTAGTGGTGTGTAAACATCGCCACTAGGGAGACAAAGGCGGCCGGGCATGGTGCTGGCCACCCACCCCCTCGTGTACCGTGCCGGCCGTCATAGGTGCTCGCTAACAGCACTTGCCCCTACAGTCTGTTAAGGCTACATGGGGGATCTTTATCTTTGTGTGTGTCTGTGTGTGTGTGTCTGTGCGTGTGTATGTGTCTGTGCGTGTGTGTGTGTCTGTGCGTGTGTGTGTGTCTGTGCGTGTGTGTGTATGTGTGTGTATGCATGTATGTGTGTGTGTGTATGTGTGTATGCCTCTGTGTGTGTATGCGTGTATGCGCGTGTGTGTGTATGCGTGTGTGTATGCGTGTGTGCGTGTTTGCGTGTGCGTGTATGCGCGTGCGTGTATGCGTGTATGCGTGTGTGTGTATGCGTGTGTGTATGCGTGTGTGCGTGTTTGCGTGTATGCACGTGCGTGTATGCGTGTGTGTGTGTATGCGTGTATGCGCGTGTGTGTGTGTATGCGTGTATGCGTGTGTGTGTGTATGTGTGTATGCGTGTGTGCGCAGGCCATCGCCAAGGTCCGTGAGTTCATCCTGCAGAAGATTTACGCCTTCCGCAAGCCCATGACCAACTACCAGATGGCACAGAACACGCTGCTCAAGTTCCGGTGAGCGGCACTCACGCACACACACAGACAACAAAGACAAAGATCCCCCTTATAGCCTTTGCAGGCTGTTGGGGCAAGCGCTGTTGGCGAGCAATTACAAAAGGCCGGCACGGCGCACAAGGGCGTGGGTGGCCAACACCACGCCCGGCCGCCTTTGTCTCCCCAGTGGCGGTGTTCTTACACGCCGCCGTGAACCCCGGCGACCCGGGTTCGATTCCCGCCCAAGGCCGACACCCACAGTGACGACGATCTGAACCCGGTCCTGGGCCTCCCCTAGGTCTCACTCGGCCTCAAACCAGTACCTGTGCGGGTTGTGCGAATAAATTGTCAGCCCCCGGGGGGGGGGGGGGGGAAGGCCTGTGCCGGACGCACTTGCCTCCTGGGCCCACGCGAGCTACGTGGGGGACCTTTGCCCGTGCATCGCCGCAGGTTCTTCTCGGAGTTCCTGCTGGCGAACGAGCGGCACGTGGCCAAGGAGGTGCGCGACGAGTACGTGGACACGATGGCGCGCATCTACTACTCGTACTTCAAGGCCTACACCGGCCGCCTCATGAAGCTGCAGGTGCCGCCACTGTGGGGCGGGAGGGGTGCAGGGTGGGGGGAGTGGTGGTGACGATGGGGATGACGATGGTGAGGATGGTGGTGATGATGACGGTGGTGATGGCGATGATGATGGTGACAGTGGCGATGACGACGATGATGACGATGATGGCCATGGTGATGGTGATAGCGATGGTGATGACGGTGGTGATGGCGATGGTGATGGTGACGGTGACGATGGTGACGATGGTGATGGTGGTGACTTTGATGGTGATGACGATGGTGATGGTGATAGCGATGGTGATGACGGTGGTGATGATGACGGTGGTGATGACGATGATGGCGATGATGGTGATGATGGTGGTGGTGACGATGGTGATGGTAATAATGATGGTGACGGTGGTGATGATGACGGTGGTGATGGCGATGATGGTGGTGGTGGTGACGATGGTGATGGTAATAATGATGGTGACGGTGGTGATGACGATGATGACGGTGGTGGTGGCGATGGTGGTGACGGCGGTGCTGTCCACCTTCACTCACCGCGGTAGTGTTGAGGTGCCAGCGACCCCTGATGCCCCCACTCCCACTCCCCCCGTGTCCCCGCAGTACGAGGAGGTGGCCGACAAAGACGACCTCATGGGCGTGGAGGACACGGCCAAGAAAGATATCCTCCCTTGCTCTCACCTCGTTCATCACCCACCTCATCACCCATCCTGTCGCCATCACCCACCTCATCACCCAACTCATCACCCAACTCATCACCCACCTCGTCACTATCAGATTTTTTTTTCTGCAGAGAGCGAATGCGTGAGTGTGGTGTGTGAGTGAGTAAATGAGTGTGTGTGATGGGGCAGTTGTGGAGAGAGTGGAGAGTTTCCCATACCTGGGCAGTGTACTTATGACCAGCTCCAGTTTAACAGCAGAGGTCTCACTCCGAATCAGTCTAGCGGCAATATCTTTTCATCGGTTGCGTAACGCTGTATGGAAGCTACCTGGTCTTCTCGGCCATGGTCATTCCCTCCCTTCTCTACGCTTGCGAAACGTGGACCCCCTTAATGGAACATCTTCGCCGGTTGGAAACATTTAGGCTGGCCTGCCTACGATCCATCCTGGGTTTAACCAGGCTGGATTGTGTGAGGAGCTCACAAATCCTTGAAAGATCTGGGCAAGGTCCCATCGGTGAACTCCTCCGGCGGGCAAGGCTGCGTTGGCTGGGTCATGTAGCCCGCATGCCCAGCCACCGCATGCCGAAACAGCTTTTGTTCGGCCGGATCGAGGGGGCTAAACGGGCGCGGCACGGGCTAGAGAAGAGATGGAGTGATGTGGTACAGGAGGACGTGGAGCTGAGTGGACTTGCCGATGACTGGTACCAGCGGTGTCAAGATCGGCCTCTGTGGAGGAGGCTCGTGAAGGACGCCACTGGGCAGTTGGAGGTAGTCGCCCTCCCATAACAACGGAGGGCGGAGGAGCGACGCTCACAACAACGAGCGGAACGCCGGGTGGCTAAAGCACAGCAGGTTGGCAGAGTAGGGGGCACAGGTGGTGCATCAGCCAGTCATCTCAGTCAGTCAACTCGTGGCACCTGGGTCTGCCCCGTGACCTCCTGCCCGCGGGCGTTCGACACTTCACGTGGCCTCAAGGTGCACATAGCCTGGCACAAGCATCGTCGTGGTGACGTCACCGCGAATGGCGGTTGTTGTTGTTGTGTGTGTGTCTGTCTGGACTGACTGTGTGAGTGCGTGGAGTTCTCTCACCCTGTTCTGCACGGGTTTCCCCCGGGCTCTCCGCTTCCCCCCCACCCCCATAGCTAAACCCACACCGACAGTAGAACTGCTATCGGCCACACCCTGGGGCCGATCAAGCGGAAATCGTAACAATAATAAATCTGGGGAGGGGGGCAGGGGGGGGGTGGGTTGGGGAGAGGGGCGGGTGGGGGGAGGGGCGGGTGGGGGGAGGGGCGGGTGGGGGGAAGGGCGGGTGGGGGGAGCGGCGGGTGGGGCGAGGGGCGGGTGGGGCGAGGGGCGAGTGGGGGGGAGGGGCGAGTGGGGGGGAGGGGTGAGTGGGGGACGGGGTGGGTGGGGGGAGGGGCGAGTGGGGGGGAGGGGCGAGTGGGGGGAGGGAGGAGTGGGGGAAGGGCGAGTGGGGGGAGGGGTGAGTGGGGGAGGGGGCAAGTGGGGTGAAGGGGATGGTGGGGGAAGGGGCGGGTGGGGGACGGGGTGAGTGGGGGGAGGGGCGGGTGGGGGGAGGGGCGAGTGGGGGGAGGGGCGGGTGGGGGGAGGGGCGAGTGGGGGGAGGGGCGAGTGGGGGGACGGGGCGGGTGGGGGACGGGGCGAGTTGGGGGAGGGGCGAGTGGGGGGACGGGGCGAGTGGGGGGACGGGGCGAGTGGGGGGAGGGGCGGGTGGGGGAGGGGCGGGTGGGGGGAGGGGGGTGGTCTCCGCTAGAGCCCTTCCCCTTGACGAGCTGTACGCTTCTTCTCGAAGCCGTCGCTGAGGAACCGCAACACGACGTTCACGCTGGGCAACCGCGGCGCCGTCATCTCCGGCGAGCAGCTGGAGGCGCCCATCCTGGTGCCGCACGCCGCACAGAAGCAGGACACCCGGGTGGGCGACGCGCGGGAGCTGGGCGCGCGTCACACTCTCGCGTCACACACACTCACGTCACACACTCGCGTCACACACACGTCACACACACTCACGTCACACACACTCGCGTCTCACACACACTCACGTCACACACTCGTCACACACTCGTCACACACTCGCGTCACACACTCGCGTCACACACTCGCGTCACACACTCGCGTCACACACTCTCGTCACACACTCACGTCACACTCTCGCGTCACACACTCTCTTCACACACACGCGTCACACTCTCGCGTCGTGCGTCACTCTCGCGTCACACTCTCGCGTCACACACACTCGTGTCACACACTCGCGTCACACACTCGCGTCGTGCGTCACACACTCACGTCACACACTCGCGTCACACACTCTCGCGTCACACACTCTCTCGTCACACACTCTCGTCACACACTCTCGCGTCACACACTCGCGTCACACTCTCGCGTCACACACTCGCGTCACACACTCGCGTCACACACTCTCGCGTCACACACTCGCGTCACACACTCGCGTCACGCGTCACACACTCGCGTCACACACTCGCGTCACACTCTCGCGTCACACACTCGCGTCACACACTCGCGTCACACACTCGCGTCACACACTCGCGTCACACTCTCGCGTCACACACTCGCGTCACACTCTCGCGTCACACTCTCGCGTCACACACTCTCGCGTCACACACTCGCGTCACACACTCGCGTCACACACTCGCGTCACACACTCTCGCGTCACACACTCTCTCGTCATACACTCACGTCACACACTCACATCACACACACTCGTCACACACTCTCGTCACACACTCGCGTCACACACTCGCGTCACACACTCGCGTCACACACTCGCGTCACACACTCTCGCGTCACACACTCGCGTCACACACTCTCGCGTCACACACTTGCGTCACACACTCGCGTCACACACTCTCGCGTCACACACTCTCGCGTCACACACTCTCGCGTCACACACTCGCGTCACACACACTCGCGTCACACACACTCGCGTCACACACTCTCGTGTCGTGCGTCACACACTCTCGTCACACACTCTCGCGTCGTGCGTCACACACTCTCGTCACGCGTCACACACTCTCGTCACACACTCGCGTCACACACTCGCGTCACACACACTCGCGTCACACACTCTCGTCACACACTCGCGTCACACACTCGCGTCACACACTCGCGTCACACACTCGCGTCACACACTCTCGCGTCACACACTCGCGTCACACACTCGCGTCACACACTCGCGTCACACACTCGCGTCACACACTCTCGCGTCACACACTCGCGTCACACACTCTCGTCACACACTCGCGTCACACACTCTCGTCACACACACTCGCGTCACACACACTCGCGTCACACACACTCGCGTCACACACTCGCGTCACACTCTCGCGTCACACACACTTGCGTCACACACACTCGCGTCACACACTCGCGTCACACACACTCGTGTCACACACTCGCGTCACACACTCGCGTCACACACTCGCGTCACACACTCGCGTCGTGCGTCACACACTCGCGTCACACACTCGCGTCACACACTCTCGTCACACACACTCGCGTCACACACACTCGCGTCACACACTCTCGCGTCACACTTCTCGCGTCACACACTCTCGTCACACACTCTCGCGTCACACACTCTCGTCACACACTCGCGTCACACACACTCGCGTCACACACACTCGCGTCACACACACTCGCGTCACACACACTCACGTCACACACTCACGTCACACACACTCGTCACACACTCACGTCACACACTCACGTCACACACTCACGTCACACACACTCGTCACACACTCTCGTCACACACTCACGTCACACACTCACGTCACACACTCACGTCACACACTCACGTCACACACTCTCGCGTCACACACTCGCGTCACACACTCTCGCGTCACACACTCGCGTCACACACACTCGCGTCACACACACTCGCGTCACACACTCTCGCGTCGTGCGTCACACACTCGCGTCACACACTCTCGTCACACACTCGCGTCACACACTCGCGTCACACAAACTCGCGTCACACACTCGCGTCACACACTCGCGTCACACACTCGCGTCACACACTCGCGTCACACACTCTCGCGTCACACACTCTCGCGTCACACACTCGCGTCACACACTCGCGTCACACACTCGCGTCACACACTCGCGTCACACACTCTCGCGTCACACACTCGCGTCACACACTCTCGTCACACACTCGCGTCACACACTCGCGTCACACACTCTCGTCACACACACTCACGTCACACACACTCGCGTCACACACTCGCGTCACACTCTCGCGTCACACACACTTGCGTCACACACACTCGCGTCACACACTCGCGTCACACACACTCGTGTCACACACTCGCGTCACACACTCGCGTCACACACTCGCGTCACACACTCGCGTCGTGCGTCACACACTCGCGTCACACACTCGCGTCACACACTCTCGTCACACACACTCGCGTCACACACACTCGCGTCACACACTCTCGCGTCACACTTCTCGCGTCACACACTCTCGTCACACACTCTCGCGTCACACACTCTCGTCACACACTCGCGTCACACACACTCGCGTCACACACACTCGCGTCACACACACTCGCGTCACACACACTCACGTCACACACTCACGTCACACACACTCGTCACACACTCACGTCACACACTCACGTCACACACTCACGTCACACACACTCGTCACACACTCTCGTCACACACTCACGTCACACACTCACGTCACACACTCACGTCACACACTCTCGCGTCACACACTCGCGTCACACACTCTCGCGTCACACACTCGCGTCACACACACTCGCGTCACACACACTCGCGTCACACACTCTCGCGTCGTGCGTCACACACTCGCGTCACACACTCGCGTCACACACTCTCGTCACACACTCGCGTCACACACACTCGCGTCACACACTCGCGTCACACACTCGCGTCACACACTCGCGTCACACACTCGCGTCACACACTCGCGTCACACACTCTCGCGTCACACACTCGCGTCACACACTTGCGTCACACACTCGCATCACACACTCGCGTCACACACTCTCGCGTCACACACTCGCGTCACACACTCTCGTCACACACTCGCGTCACACACTCGCGTCACACACTCTCGTCACACACACTCACGTCACACACACTCGCGTCACACACTCGCGTCACACTCTCGCGTCACACACACTTGCGTCACACACACTCGCGTCACACACTCGCGTCACACACACTCGTGTCACACACTCGCGTCACACACTCGCGTCACACACTCGCGTCACACACTCGCGTCGTGCGTCACACACTCGCGTCACACACTCGCGTCACACACTCTCGTCACACACACTCGCGTCACACACACTCGCGTCACACACTCTCGCGTCACACTTCTCGCGTCACACACTCTCGTCACACACTCTCGCGTCACACACTCTCGTCACACACTCGCGTCACACACACTCGCGTCACACACACTCGCGTCACACACACTCGCGTCACACACACTCACGTCACACACACTCACGTCACACACACTCGCGTCACACACACTCGCGTCACACACTCGCGTTACACACTCGCGTCACACACTCTCGCGTCACACACTCGCGTCACACACTCGCGTCACACACTCGCGTCACACTCTCGCGTCACACACTCGCGTCACACACTCTCGCGTCACACACTCGCGTCACACACTCGCGTCGCACACTCGCGACGCGCGGGAGCTGGGCGCGCGTCACACACTCACGTCACACACTCGCGTCACACACTCGCGTCACACACTCGCGTCACACACTCGCGTCACACACTCTCGCGTCACACACTCGCGTCACACACTCACGTCACACACTCTCGCGTCACACACTCTCGCGTCACACACTCGCGTCACACACTCGCGTCACACACTCGCGTCACACTCTCGCGTCACACACTCGCGTCACACACTCTCGCGTCACACACTCGCGTCACACACTCGCGTCACACACTCGCGACGCGCGGGAGCTGGGCGCGCGTCACACACTCACGTCACACACTCGCGTCACACACTCTCGCGTCACACACTCGCGTCACACACTCGCGTCACACACTCGCGACGCGCGGGAGCTGGGCGCGCGTCACACACTCACGTCACACACTCGCGTCACACACTCGCGTCACACACTCTCGCGTCACACACTCGCGTCACACACTCGCGTCACACACTCGCGTCACACACTCGCGTCACACACTCGCGTCACACACTCGCATCACGCGTCACACACTCGCGTCACGCATCACACACTCGCGTCACACACTCGCGTCACGCGTCACACACTCGCGTCACACACTCGCGTCACACACTCGCGTCACACACTCGCGTCACACACTCGCGTCACACACTCGCATCACGCGTCACACACTCGCGTCCTACACACTCGCGTCACACACTCGCGTCACACACTCGCGTCACACACTCGCGTCACACACTCGCGTCACACACTCGCATCACGCGTCACACACTCGCGTCACACACTCGCGTCACACACTCGCATCACGCGTCACACACTCGCGTCACACACTCGCGTCACACACTCGCGTCACACACTCTCGCGTCACACACTCGCGTCACACACTCGCATCACGCGTCACACACTCGCGTCACGCGTCACACACTCGCGTCACACACTCGCGTCACGCGTCACACACTCGCGTCACACACTCGCGTCACACACTCGCGTCACACACTCGCGTCACACACTCGCGTCACACACTCGCATCACGCGTCACACACTCGCGTCCTACACACTCGCGTCACACACTCGCGTCACACACTCGCGTCACACACTCGCGTCACACACTCGCGTCACACACTCGCATCACGCGTCACACACTCGCGTCACACACTCGCGTCACACACTCGCATCACGCGTCACACACTCGCGTCACACACTCGCGTCACACACTCGCGTCACACACTCGCGTCACACACTCGCGTCACACACTCGCGTCGTGCGTCACACACTCGCGTCACACACTCGCGTCACACACTCTCGTCACACACACTCGCGTCACACACACTCGCGTCACACACTCTCGCGTCACACTTCTCGCGTCACACACTCTCGTCACACACTCTCGCGTCACACACTCTCGTCACACACTCACGTCACACACACTCGCGTCACACACACTCGCGTCACACACACTCGCGTCACACACACTCGCGTCACACACTCACGTCACACACACTCGTCACACACTCACGTCACACACTCACGTCACACACTCACGTCACACACACTCGTCACACACTCTCGTCACACACTCACGTCACACACTCACGTCACACACTCACGTCACACACTCACGTCACACACTCTCGCGTCACACACTCGCGTCACACACTCTCGCGTCACACACTCGCGTCACACACACTCGCGTCACACACACTCGCGTCACACACTCTCGCGTCGTGCGTCACACACTCGCGTCACACACTCTCGTCACACACTCGCGTCACACACTCGCGTCACACACACTCGCGTCACACACTCGCGTCACACACTCGCGTCACACACTCGCGTCACACACTCGCGTCACACACTCGCGTCACACACTCTCGCGTCACACACTCGCGTCACACACTTGCGTCACACACTCGCGTCACACACTCGCGTCACACACTCTCGCGTCACACACTCGCGTCACACACTCTCGTCACACACTCGCGTCACACACTCGCGTCACACACTCTCGTCACACACACTCACGTCACACACACTCGCGTCACACACTCGCGTCACACTCTCGCGTCACACACACTTGCGTCACACACACTCGCGTCACACACTCGCGTCACACACACTCGTGTCACACACTCGCGTCACACACTCGCGTCACACACTCGCGTCACACACTCGCGTCGTGCGTCACACACTCGCGTCACACACTCGCGTCACACACTCTCGTCACACACACTCGCGTCACACACACTCGCGTCACACACTCTCGCGTCACACTTCTCGCGTCACACACTCTCGTCACACACTCTCGCGTCACACACTCTCGTCACACACTCGCGTCACACACACTCGCGTCACACACACTCGCGTCACACACACTCGCGTCACACACACTCACGTCACACACACTCACGTCACACACACTCACGTCACACACACTCGCGTCACACACTCGCGTTACACACTCGCGTCACACACTCTCGCGTCACACACTCGCGTCACACACTCGCGTCACACTCTCGCGTCACACACTCTCGCGTCACACACTCTCGCGTCACACACTCGCGTCGCACACTCGCGACGCGCGGGAGCTGGGCGCGCGTCACACACTCACGTCACACACTCGCGTCACACACTCGCGTCACACACTCTCGCGTCACACACTCGCGTCACACACTCGCGTCACACACTCTCGCGTCACACACTCTCGCGTCACACACTCGCGTCACACACTCGCGTCACACACTCGCGTCACACTCTCGCGTCACACACTCGCGTCACACACTCTCGCGTCACACACTCGCGTCACACACTCGCGTCACACACTCGCGACGCGCGGGAGCTGGGCGCGCGTCACACACTCACGTCACACACTCGCGTCACACACTCGCGTCACACACTCTCGCGTCACACACTCGCGTCACACACTCGCGTCACACACTCGCGACGCGCGGGAGCTGGGCGCGCGTCACACACTCACGTCACACACTCGCGTCACACACTTGCGTCACACACTCGCGTCACACACTCGCGTCACACACTCGCGTCACACACTCGCGTCACACGCTCTCGCGTCACACACTCGCGTCACACACTCGCATCACGCGTCACACACTCGCGTCCTACACACTCGCGTCACACACTCGCGTCACGCGTCACACACTCGCGTCACACACTCGCGTCACACACTCGCGTCACACACTCGCGTCACACACTCGCATCACGCGTCACACACTCGCGTCCTACACACTCGCGTCACACACTCGCGTCACACACTCGTGTCACACACTCGCGTCACACACTCGCGTCACACACTCGCGTCACGCGTCACACACTCGCGTCACACACTCGCGTCACGCCGGCGCCGGTGCATGCGGCCGGTCGCCTCGGTCAGTCGGCCCGTGGCACCTGCTGGGTCTGGTTTGTGACCTCCTGCCGGCGGGCGTTCGACACTTCACGTGGCCGTGGAGTGCACCTGGCCTGGCGCAGGCGCCGTGGTGGTGAACGGCGGCGGCTGTTGCTCGTTTGAGAGTCTGCTCCTTAGCCAGCACTGTGCACTGTGTGTTTATCTCTGTGTGAGAGTGAGTATCTCTGTGTGTGTATCTCTGTGTGTGTCTGTGTGTGTGAGTATCACTGTGTGTGTGTATCTCTGTGTGTTTGAGTATCTGTGTGTGTGTGTGAGAGTGAGTATCTCTGTGTGTGTGAGTACCTCTGTGTGTGTATCTCTGTGTGTGTGAGAGTGAGTATCTCTGTGTGTGTGAGTATCTGTGTGCGTGCGAGTATATCTGTGTGTGAGTATCTTTGTGTGTGTATCTCTGTGTGTGTGAATATCTCTGTGTGTGTGAGTATCTGTGTGTGTGTATTTATCTATGTGTGTGTATCTCTGCGTGTGTGAGTATCTCTGTGTGTGAGTATCTCTGTGTGTGAGAGTGAGTATCTCTGTGTGTGTGAGTATCTCTGTGTGTGTATTTATCTCTGTGTGTCTCTGTGTGTGTGAGCATCTCTGTGTGTGTGAGTATCTCTGTGTGTGTGTGAGTATCTCTGTGTATCTCTGTGTGTGTGTGTGAGTATCTCTCTGTGTGTGTGAGTATCTCTGTGTGTGAGTATCTCTGTGTGTTTGAGTATATCTGTGTTTGAGTATCTCTGTGTGTATTTATCTCTGTGTGTGTATTTCTCTTTGTGTGTGTGAGTATCTCTGTGTGTGTGAGAGTGAGTATCTCTGTGTGTGAGAGTGAGTATCTCTGTGTGTGTGAGTATCTCTGTGTGTGTGAGTATCTCTGTGTGTGTGAGTATCTCTGCGTGTGTTTATCTCTGTGTGTTTGAGTATCTCTGCGTGTGTCTGTGTGTGTGTTTATCTCTGCGTGTGTCTGTGTATATCTGTGTGTGTGTCTGTGTGTGTGTTTATCTCTGTGTGTCTCTGTGTGTGTGAGTATCTCTGTGTGTGTGTTTATCTCTGTGTGTCTCTGTGTGTGAGTATCTCTATGTGTCTCTGTGTGTGTGTTTATCTCTGTGTGTGTGAGTATCTCTGCGTGTGTTTATCTCTGTGTGTTTGAGGATCTCTGTATGTGTCTGTGTGTGTGAGTATCTCTGTGTGTGTGTTTATCTCTGTGTGTGTCTGTGTGTGTGTTTATCTCTGTGTGTGTGTGTGTTTATCTCTGTGTGTGTCTGTGTGTGTGTATATCTCTGTGTGTGTCTGTGTGTGTGTTTATCTCTGTGTGTCTCTGTGTGTGTGAGTATCTCTGTGTGTGTGTTTATCTCTGTGTGTCTCTGTGTGCGTGAGTGCAGTACTCGTTTGAAAGTCTGTTCCGTAGCCAGCACTACGCGCTGCTGGACAACTGCTGCCGCGAGTTCCTCTTCCTCTGCGACTTCTTCATGGTGAGCGGCGCCTCCGCCCACGAGCTCTTCACCAGCGTCATGGGCCGCTCCCTCTCCATGTTCATGGTGAGCGCGCGCACCGCCGCCACGCGGAGGCACGCCAACTCGCTTGCCTGCATGCTCGGCCAATCACTCGGCCACTCGCAGGCTCGGCCACTCAGCCACGAAGCCACTCGCTCAGCCACTCGCTCACTCACTCGCTCAGCCACTCACTCAGCCAGTCACTCAGCCACTCGGCCACTCGCAGGCTCGGCCACTCAGCCACGAAGCCACTTGCTCAGCCACTCGCTCGCTCACTCGCTCGCTCACTCGCTCAGCCAGACACTCAGCCAGTCACTCAGTCAGTCACTCAGCCTCTTGCTCGCTCGGCCACTCAGCCACTCGGCCACTCGCAGGTTCGGCCACTCAGCCACAAAAACCACTCGCTCAGTCACTCGCTCAGCCAGTCACTCATCCAGTCACTCAGCCACCCGGCCACTTGCTCGCTCGGCCACTCACTCACTCAGCCAGTCACTTGGCCACTTGCTCGCTCGGTGACTCACTCAATCACTCACCCACACACTCACCTACCCACTTACACACTCAGCCACTTGATCGCCCACTCACTCACCCACCCACTTACCTGCTCATTCACCCAACCACTCAACCAATCACTCACCCACCCCATCACCCACTCAGCCACTCATTCACCCACCTACTCAACTACTCACCGGCTCAACAACAACAACAGCAACAGCAGCCGCAATTCACCGCTTGCGCGAGCCCAGCCACGGATATTGCACACAGCAAACCCGTGTTCACCTCCTCCCTCCTCCTCCTCCTCGTCCTGCTCCTCCTCGTCCGTTGGGGTCCTCGTCAGAAACACATGGACGCGTACGTGGCCGACTGCTACGACAGCATCGCCGTGTTCCTGTGCATCCACATCATCCTGCGCTTCAAGGCCATCATGGCCAAGCGCGGCGTGCCGGCGCTCGACAAGTGAGGAGCGGCGCAGGGCACACGCAGAGCACACGTAGAGCACACATAGAGCACACACAGGGCACACGTAGAGCACACACAGGGCACACGTAGAGTACACGTAGAGCACACACAGGGCACACGTAGAGCACACACAGGGCACACGTAGAGCACACACAGGGTACACACAGGGTACACGTAGAGCACATGTAGAGCACACACAGGGCACACACAGGGCACACACAGAGCACACACAGGGTACACACAGGGCACACACAGGGCACACGTAGGGTACACGTAGAGCACACACAGGGTACACACAGGGCACACACAGGGTACACGTAGAGCACACACAGGGTACACACAGGGTACATGTAGAGCACACACAGGGTACACGTAGAGTACACGTAGGGCACACACAGGGTACACGTAGAGTACACACAGGATACACGTAGAGCACACGTAGAGCACACACAGGGTACACGTAGAGTACACACAGGGTACACGTAGAGCACACGTAGAGCACACACAGGGCACACGTAGAGCACACACAGGGCACACACAGGGCACACACAGGGCACACGTAGGGTACACGTAGAGCACACGTAGAACACACACAGGGTACACGCAGGGTACACGCAGGGCACACACAGGGCACACACAGGGCACACACAGGGCACACGTAGAGCACACACAGGGCACACACAGGGCACACGTAGAGCACACACAGGGCACACGTAGAGCACACACAGGGTACACACGTAGAGCACACACAGGGCACACACAGGGCACACGTAGAGCACACACAGGGCACACGTAGGGTACACACAGGGTACACACAGGGTACACACAGGGCACACACAGGGCACACACAGGGCACACACAGGGCACACGTAGAGCACACACAGGGCACACGTAGAGCACACACAGGGTACACGCAGGGTACACACAGGGCACACACAGGGCACACGTAGAGCACACGCAGGGTACACGTAGAGCACACGTAGAGTACACACAGGACACACACAGGGCACACACAGAGCACACACAGGGTACACGTAGAGCACACACAGGGTACACGTAGAGCACACACAGGGTACACGTAGAGCACACACAGGGTACACGTAGAGCACACACAGGGTACACGTAGAGCACACACAGGGTACACGTAGGGAACACACAGGGTACACGTAGAGCACACACAGGGTACACGTAGAGCACACACAGGGTACACGTAGGGAACACACAGGGTACACGTAGAGCACACACAGGGCACACGTAGGGTACACGTAG
This sequence comes from Petromyzon marinus, assembly GCF_048934315.1. Classification (NCBI taxonomy): domain Eukaryota; kingdom Metazoa; phylum Chordata; class Hyperoartia; order Petromyzontiformes; family Petromyzontidae; genus Petromyzon; species Petromyzon marinus. The sequence goes on along the minus strand of NC_133725.1, from coordinate 5,643,265 downwards.
AGCACACGTAGAGCACACACAGGGCACACGTAGAGCACACACAGGGCACACACAGGGCACACACAGGGCACACACAGGGCACACACAGGGTACACGTAGAGCACACACAGGGCACACGCAGGGTACACGTAGAGCACACGTAGAGTACACACAGGACACACGTAGAGCACACACAGGGCACACGTAGAGCACACGTAGAGGACCTGCAGAGCACATGCACACTCTCAACGGGTGATGTGGCCCATTCGTGATCATCTCCATCATCATCATCATCTCAATAATTTCTCAATAATCATCATCTATCATAATCATCATCTCAATCATCTCCGTCATCATCGCCATCTCAATCATCTCCGTCATCATCTCCGTCATCATCATCGTTATCTCAATCATCTCCGTCATCATCTCCGTCATCATCATCGTCATCTCAATCATTATCGTCTCAATCATCATCTCCATCACAGCAGCAGTAATCATCACCCCCTACTGGCAGCAGACAAATACAGAGCAGACAGCTGCCACTGGGGGTGCCCCTAGGCTTTGACCACACAGCAGCAGCAGCAGCAGCATCGCCCACGCCTAGAAGACTAATACAGAAGGGGCAGCTGCCACTGGGGACGCCCCTAGGCTTTGGCCACACAGCAGCAGCAGCAGCGCGGTGTGGCGTGTAGGGCGGTGCGGAGTGCAGAGTGGTGCGTCGTGCGGTGCGGAGTGCAGAGTGGTGCGTCGTGCGGTGCGGTGCACAGGTACTGGGATGCGCTGCTGGAGCTGCTGTGGCCGCGCTTCGAGCTCATCCTGGAGATGAACATCTACAGCATACGCAGCACCGACCCCCAGCGGCTCGGAGCCATCGACACCCGGCCCCACTACGTACTCACCAGCACACTCACCAGCACACTCACCAACACACTCACCCACATACTCACCAACACACCAGCACACTCACCAGCACACTCACCCACACACTCACCCACACACTCACCAACACACTCACCAACACACTCACCAACACACTCACCAGCACACTGACCAACACACTTACCAACACACTCACCAACACACTCACCCACACACTCACCAACACACTCACCCGCATACTCACCAGCACACTCACCAACACACTCACCAACACACTCACCCACACACTCACCAACACACTCACCAGCACACTCACCCACACACTCACCAACACACTCACCCACACACTCACCAACACACTCACCCACACACTCACCAACACACTCACCCACACACTCACCAGCACACTCACCAACACACTCACCAACACACTCACCCACACACTCACCAGCACACTCACCAGCACACTCACCCACACACTCACCAACACACTCACCCACACACTCACCAACACACTCACCAACACACTCACCCACACACTCACCCACACACTCACCAACACACTCACCAACACACTCGATAACACACTCACCCACACACTCACCAACACACTCACCAACACACTCACCCACACACTCACCAACACACTCACCAACACACTCACCAACACACTCACCAGCACACTCACCAACACACTCACCAGCACACTCACCCACACACTCACCAACACACTCACCAACACACGCACCAACACACTCGATAACACACTCGATAACACACTCACCAACACACTCACCAACACACTCACCAAAACACTCACCCACACACTCACCAACACACTCACCCACACACTCACAAACACACTCGCCCACACACTCACCCACACACTCACCAACACACTCACCAACACACTCACCCACACACTCACAAACACACTCACCAACACACTCACCCACACATTCACCAACACACTCACCCACACACTCACCAGCACACTCACCCGCACACTCACCAACACACTCACCCACACACTCACCAACACACTCACCCACACACTCACCAACACACTCACCAACACACTTACCCAAACACACTCACCCACACACTCACCAACACACTCACCAGCACACTCACCCACACACTCACCAACACACTCACCAAGACACTCACCCACACATTCACCAACACACTCACCCACACACTCACCAACACACTCACCCGCACACTCACCAACACACTCACCAGCACACTCACCCACACACTCACCCACACACTCACCAACACACTCACCCACACACTCACCAACACACTCACCCACACACTCACCAACACACTCACCCACACACTCACCAACACACTCACCAACACACTCACCCACACACTCACCCACACACTCACCAACACACTCACCCACACACTCACCCAAACACTCACCAACATACTCACCAACACACTCACCCACACACTCACCAACACACTCACCCATTCACTCACCAACACACTCACCAACACACTCACCAACACACTCACCAACACACTCACCAAAATACTCACCAACACACTCACCCACACACTCACCAACACACTCACCCACACACTCACCCATTCACTCACCAACACACTCACCAACACACTCACCCACACACTCACCCACACATTCACCAACACATTCACTCACACACTGACCAACACATTCGCCAACACACTCACCCATACACTCACCAACACACTCACCCACACACTCACCAACACACTCACCCATACACTCACGAACACACTCACCAACACACTCACTCGCACACTCACCAACACACTCACCCACACTCACCAACACACTCACCAACACACTCACCCACACACTCACCTATACACTCACCAACACACTCACCCACACACTTACCCATACACTCACCCACACACTCACCCATACACTCACCAACACACTCGCCATCACACTCACCAACACACTCACCCACACACTCACCCACACACTCACCAACACACTCACCCACACACTCACTCACACACTCACCAACACACTCAACAACACACTCGCCAATACACTCACCCATACACTCACCAACACACTCACCAACACACTCACCAACACTATCACCCACACTATCACCCACACACTCACCAACACATTCACCAACACACTCACCAACACACTCACCACCACACTCACCCACATATTCGCCAAAACACTCACCCACACACTCACCCACACACTCACCCACACACTCACCCACACACTCACCCACACACTCAACCACACACTCACCCACACACTCACCCACACACTCACCAACACACTCACAGTGATGGCGATGATGGTGGTGGTGATGATGATGATGACGGTGGTGGTGATGGTGGTGATGACGACGATGGTGATAATGACGACGACAGTGGTGGTGGTGACGATGGTGGTGGTGGTGGTGGTGGTGATGATGATGATGATGACGACGGTGGTGGTGATGGTGGTGATGACGATAGTGGTGGTGGTGACGATGGTGGTGGTGGTGGTGATGATGATGGTGACGATGACCATGATGATAGTGGTGGTGGTGGTGGTGGTAATGGTGGCGACGGTGGTGGTGCAGGTGACGAGGAGGTATGCGGAGTTCTCGTCGGCCATCGTCAGCATCAACCAGAGCTTCCCCAACGACAAAACCATCGCCCTGCTGGGACAGCTGCAGGTGAACGTGGGTGGTGAGCGTGGGTGGTGAGCGTGGGCGGTGAGCGTGGGTGGTGAGCATGGGGTGGTGAGCGTGGGTGGTGAGCGCATGGATGGTGAGCGTGGGTGGTGAGCGTGGGCGGTGAGCGTGGGTGGTGAGCCTGGGCGGTGAGCCTGGGTGGTGAGTGTGGGCGGTGAGCATGGGGTGGTGAGCGTGGACGGTGAGCGTGGGCGGTGAGCACATGGGGTGAGCGTGGGCGGTGAGCGTGGGGTGGTGAGCGTGGGTGGTGTGCGTGGGTGGTGTGCGTGGGCGGTGCGTGTGGGCGGTGAGCGTGGGGTGGTGAGCGTGGGCGGTGAGCGTGGGTGGTGAGCATGGGTGGTGTGCGTGGGTGGTGAGCGTGGGTGGTGAGCGTGGGGTGGTGAGCGTGGGGTGGTGAGCGTGGGTGGTGAGCGTGGGTGGCGAGCGTGGGTGGTGAGCACGTGGGGTGGTGAGCGTGGGTGGTGTGCGTGGGTGGTGAGCGTGGGTGGCGAGCGTGGGCGGTGAGCGTGGGGTGGTGAGCGTGGGGTGGTGAGCATGGGTGGTGAGCGTGGGTGGTGAGCGTGGGCGGTGAGCGTGGGGTGGTGAGCGTGGACGGTGAGGGTGGGCGGTGAGCACGTGGGGTGAGCGTGGGTGGTGAGCACGTGGGGTGGTGAGCGCGTGGGGTGGTGAGCGTGGGTGGTGAGCATGGGCGGTGAGCGTGGACGGTGAGCGTGGGCGGTGAGCGTGGGCGGTGAGCACGTGGGGTGAGCGTGGGTGGTGAGCGTGGGTGGTGAGAGCACGTGGTGGGCGTGCGTGGTGAGTGAGTGCAGTGTATAGCGCGCGCGTGTGTGTGTGCTGTTGTGTTATCCTGCCCTGTTGTTGGGATGTGTTGTGTTCTTATTGTTGTTTTGATGTGTTATTGTTGTTGTGTTGTTATTGTTGTGTTGTTATTGTTGTGTTATTGTTGTGTTGTTATTGTTGTGTTATTGTTGTTGTGTTGTTATTGTTGTGTTGTTATTGTTGTGTTATTGTTGTGTTGTTATTGTTGCATTGTTATTGTTATGTTGTGTTGTTATTGTTGTGTTATTGTTATGTTGTGTTGTTATTGTTGTGTTATTGTTGTTGTGTTGTTATGTTGTGTTGTTATTGTGTTGTTATTGTTATGTTGTGTTGTTATTGTTGTGTTGTTATTGTTGTTTTGATGTGTTATTGTTGTGTTGTTATTGTTGTGTTGTTATTGTTGTGTTGTTATTGTTATGTTGTGTTGTTATTGTTGTGTTGTTATTGTTATGTTGTGTTGTTATTGTTGTGTTGTTATTGTTATGTTGTTATTGTTGTTGTGTTGTTATTGTTATGTTGTTATTGTTGTGTTGTTATTGTTATGTTGTGTTGTTATTGTTGTGTTGTTATTGTTATGTTGTGTTGTTATTGTTGTGTTGTTATTGTTGTGTTGTTATTGTTGTGTTGTTATTGTTATGTTGTGTTGTTATTGTTGTGTTGTTATTGTTGTTTTGATGTGTTATTGTTGTGTTGTTATTGTTGTGTTGTTATTGTTGTGATGTTATTGTTGTGTTGTTATTGTTGTGTTGTTATTGTTGTGTTGTTATTGTTGTGTTGTTATTGTTGTGTTGTGTTGTGCCGTGACCAGGTGGAGGTGGAGAACTTCATTCTTCTCATGGCGGCCGAGTTCTCGTCGCGCAAGGAGCAGCTGGTGTTCCTCATCAACAACTACGACATGCTGCTGTCCGTGCTGCTGGTGAGCGGCTGCCTCGCTCACCACTCGCTCACCACTCGCTCACCGCTCGCTCACTCGCTCGCTCACTCGCTCGCCACACTCACTCACCGCTCGCTCACCACTCGCTCACCACTCGCTCACCGCTCACTCACTCACTCGCTCGCCACACTCACTCACCACTCGCTTACCACTCGCTAACACACTCACCGCTCGCTCACTCACTCACTCGCTCGCCACACTCACTCACCGCTCGCTTACCACTCGCTCACCACTCACTCACTCGCCGCCACACTCACCGCTCGCTCACCGCTCACTCACTCGCTCGCCACACTCACTCACCGCTCGCTCACCACTCGCTAACCACACTCACCGCTCACTCACTCACTCGCTCGCCACACTCACTCACCGCTCGCTTACCACTCGCTCGCCACACTCACCGCTCGCTCACCGCTCGCTCACTCGCTCGCCACACTCACTCACCGCTCGCTCACCACTCGCTCACCACTCGCTCACCGCTCACTCACTCACTCGCTCGCCACACTCACTCACCACTCGCTTACCACTCGCTAACCACACTCACCGCTCACTCACTCACTCGATCGCCACACTCACTCACCGCTCGCTTACCACTCGCTCACCACTCACTCACTCGCCGCCACACTCACCGCTCGCTCACCGCTCACTCACTCGCTCGCCACACTCACTCACCACTCGCTTACCACTCGCTAACCACACTCACCGCTCACTCACTCACTCGCTCGCCACACTCACTCACCGCTCGCTTACCACTCGCTCACCACTCACTCACTCGCCGCCACACTCACCGCTCGCTCACCGCTCACTCACTCGCTCGCCACACTCACTCACCACTCGCTTACCACTCGCTCACCACACTCACCGCTCACTCACTCACTCGCTCGCCACACTCACTCACCGCTCGCTAACCACACTCACCGCTCACTCGCCACACTCGCTCACCGCTCACTCACCACACTCACTCACCACTCGCTAACCACACTCACCGCTCACTCGCCACACTCACTCACCGCTCAATCGCCACACTCACCGCTCACTCGCCACACTCACTCACCACTCACTCGCCACACTCACTCACCACATTCACTAACCACACTCACCACATTCACTCACCATACTCACCACTCACCACACTCACTCACCGCTCACTAACCCCTCCCACCCCCGTCAGGAGCGGGCGGCTGAGGACAGCAAGGAGGTGGAGAGCTTCCAGCAGCTGCTGAACGCACGCACGCAGGTCAGGGGTCAATCCCTCTCGCTCTGGGGTCAGGGGTCAATCCCTCTTGCTCTGGGGTCAGGGGACAATCCCACTCGCTCTGGGATCAGGGGTCAATCCCACTCGCTCAGGGGTCAGGGGTCAATCCCTCTCGCTCTGGGGTCAATCCCTCGCTCTGGGGTCAGGGGTCAATTCCTCAGTCAGGGGTCAATCCCACTTGTTCTTGGGTCAGGGGTCAATTCCACTCACTTCAGGGGTCAATCTCAATCTCACTCGCTCTGGGGTCAGGGGTCAATCCCACTCGCTTTGGGGTCAAGGTTAAATCCCTCTTCCTCCCAGGTCAGGAGTCGCTCTTTCCTTGTCTCTCACTGTCTCTGTTTCTCTGTCTCTGCTGCTGTCTCCATCTGACTGTGTCCTCTCTCTCTGCCTCTCTGTCTCTCTCTCACCGTCTCTGTCTCTCTCTCTCTCCGTCTCTCTGTCTCTCTCTCACCGTCTCTCTGTCTCTCTCTCTCACCGTTTCTCTGTCTCTCTGTCTCTCTCACCGTCTCTCTGTCTCTCTATCACCGTGTCTCTGTCTCTCTCTATCTGTCTCTCTCACCGTCTCTCTGTGTCTCTGTCTCTCTCTCACCGTCTCTCTGCCTCTGTCTGTCTCTCTCTCTGTCTGTCTCCCTACCTCTCTCTCTCTCTCTGCCTCTCTCTCTCTGCCTCTCTGTCTCTCTCACCGTCTCTGTCTCTCTCACCGTCTCTGTCTCTCTCACCGTCTCTCTGTCTCTCTCTGCCTCTGTCTCTCTCTCACCGTTTCTCCGTCTCTCTCTCTGTCTCTCTCACCGTCTCTCTGTCTCTCTATCACCGTCTCTCTGTCTCTGTCTCTCTCTATCTGTCTCTCTCACCGTCTCTCTGTGTCTCTGTCTCTCTCTCTCTCACCGTCTCTCTGCCTCTGTCTCCCTGCCTCTGTCTGCCTCTGTCTCTCTCTCTGCCTCTGTCTCTCTCACCATCTCTGTCTCTCTCACCGTCTCTCTGTCTCTCTCTCTCACCGTCTCTCTGTCTCTCTTTCTGTCTCTCACCGTCTCTCTGTCTCTCTCTCACCGTCTCTCTGTCTCTCTCTCTCTCTGTGTCTCTGTCTCTCTCTCATCGTCTCTCTGCCTCTCTCTGTCTCTCTCTCTCCCTGCCTCTGTCTCTCTCTCACCGTCTCTCTGTCTCTCTCTCTCACCGTCTCTCTGTCTCTCTTTCTGTCTCTCACCGTCTCTCTGTCTCTCTCTCACCGTCTCTCTGTCTCTCTCTCTCTCTGTGTCTCTGTCTCTCTCTCATCGTCTCTCTGCCTCTCTCTGTCTCTCTCTCTCTCTGCCTCTGTCTCTCTCTCGGCCTCTCTGTCTCTCTCACCGTCTGTGTCTCTCTCACCGTCTCTCTGTCTCTCCCTGTCTCTGTCTCTCTCTCACCGTCTCTCTCTCTCTGCCTCCCTGCCTCTCTCTCTCACCGTCTCTGTCTCTCTCACCGTCTCTCTGTCTCTCCCTGTCTCTCCCTGCCTCTGTCTCTCTGTCTCTCTCTGTCTCTCTCACCGTCTCTCTCACCGTCTCTCTCACCGTCTCTCTGTCTCTCCCTGCCTCTGTCTCTCTCACCGTCTCTCTGTCTCTCTGTCTCTCTGCTTCTCTCTGCGGCCGCCATCTCTGTCTCTTGCTCTCCGTCTGCCCGGAGGGAGCCCCCCCCCCCCTCCTCCATCGTCACCCGGTGCGGCGCTCTCCCCTCCTCCCCCCCCCCTCCCCAGGAGTTTGTGGAGGAGATCCTGGCCCCGCCGTTTGGGGGGATGATCGCCTTCGTGAAGGAGGCCGAGGCTCTCACTGAGAAGGGGCAGCTCGAACGCATCCAGCTCCACGAGGGTGAGGGGTGCAGGGGGAGGGGGGCTACCGATGCTGGGGGGGCGGGGAGGGGGTGACCAGGTGGTGGGGGGGGGCGAATGGCAGCCACGGGAGGAGTGAGATGTGTGGAGGCGTCTCGGCAACAGTGGAGGGGTCCGGTGTCTCTGTGTCTCCCTGTGTCTCCCTGTGTGTCTGTGTCTCTGTCTCCCTGTGTCTCTGTGTCTCTCTGTGTCTCTGTGTCTCCCTGTGTCTCTGTGTCTCTCTGTGTCTCCCTGTGTCTCTGTGTCTCCCTGTGTCTCTGTGTCTCCCTGTGTCTCTGTGTCTCCCTGTGTCTCTGTGTCTCCCTGTGTCTCTGTGTCTCCCTGTGTCTCTGTGTCTCTGTGTCTCCTTTCACGTCCCCGTGTCTCTGTGTCTCCTTGTGTCTCCCTGTGTCTCTGTGTCTCCCTGTGTCTGTGTCTCTGTGTCTCCCTTCACGTCCCCGTGTCTCTGTGTCTCTGTGTCTCCCTGTGTCTCTGTCTCCCTGTGTCTCTGTGTCTCCCTTCACGTCCCCGTGTCTCCCTGTGTCTCTGTGTCTCCCTTCACGTCCCCGTGTCTCTGTGTCTCCCTGTGTCTCTGTGTCTCCCTGTGTCTTTCTTCACGTCCCCATGTCTCTGTGTCTCCCTGTGTCTCTGTGTCTCCCTGTGTCTCTCTTCACGTCCCCGTGTCTCTGTGTCTCCCTGTGTCTCTGTGTCTCCCTTCACGTCCCCGTGTCACTGTGTCTCCCTGTGTCTCTGTGTCTCCCTTCACATCCCAGTGTCTCTGTGTCTCCCTGTGTCTCTGTGTCTCTCTTCACGTCCCCGTGTCTCTGTGTCTCTCTGTGTCTGTCTCCCTGTGTCTCTGTGTCTCCCTTCACGTCCCCGTGTCTCTGTGTCTCCCTGTGTCCCTGTGTCTCCCTGTGTCTCTGTGTCTCCTTGTGTCTCTGTGTCTCCCTGTGTCTCTGTGTCTCCCTTCACGTCCCCGTGTCTCTGTGTCTCCCTGTGTCTCTGTGTCTCCCTTCACGTCCCCGTGTCTCCCCAGGGCTCCTCGTCTTTGTGTCTCCCCGTGTCTCTCCACGTCTCCCCGTCACTCCTTGCCAGTGTCTCCCCGTATCTACTTGTCTCTGTGGCTCCCCGTCACTCCTTGCCCGTGTCTCCCCGTATCTCCTTGTCTCTGTGTCTCCCTGCGTCACCTCGTGTCTCCCCGTGACTCCGTGTCTGTGTGTCCCCCATGTTCCCCGTGTCTCCCCCGTGTCTCCGTGTTGACATCCCCCCCGCGTCTCCCCGCGTGTCCCCGCGTCTCCCAGCGCACGTGGTGTCGCTGGTGCGTGGGTTCGGCTCAACGTGGAAGTCGGCGATCGAGGGCATCAACCAGGACGTGATGCGCTCCTTCACCAACTTCAAGAACGGCACCGGCATCATTCAGGTGACCACCGCCACTCACCGCCACTCACCACCCACCGTGAACACCACCTCACAGTAAGGCGGGGAGGGGGGCGGGGAGGGTGGAGCTCCAGCTCCTCGCCCTCCGACCCCACGTGCCGCTCTGCTCCGTCGCCCTCTGACCCCGTGGGGCCGCCCCCCCCCCCTCCCACGCCCTCCGACCCCACATGCCGCGCCCATCCCCCGCACTCCGACCCCGCGTGCCCGCCCCTCTTCCCTCGCCCTCTGACCCCCAATGCCCCCTCCCTCCCCTTCCACTCCGCGCAGGGCGCCCTCACGCAGCTCATCCAGTACTACCACCGCTTCCAGAAGGTGCTGTCCCAGCCGCCGTTCAAGAACCTGGCAGTGCGCGGGGAGCTTATCAACATCCACCACCTCATGGTGGAGGTGAAAAAGCACAAGCCCAACTTCTGAGATGGGGAGCAGGGGGGAGAGGGGCCTTATGCTGGGCGGGAGGTCCCTTGGGATTTGGCTGTTGGGGGCGTGTTCGGACTCATGAAGTTGGTGGTCGCGTGTATATTAACATCAAGGGATAGCTTGCAGTTAGGAGGGCGGTCGTAAATGCAGGAAGTTCATTCCAGGGGAGGGGTGGGGGTGGGGTACTTAAATAAAGTTGGGTAGGTCACTTAAGCCTGCTGAGGGCAGCGGTGGCCAATCGGCCAAGTTCCATGATCGTCCACTGTTGTGGATCTCGCCCAGTAGGCGTGCGGGGTGGGGGGGAGAGGGGGTGCGACTTCTCTATCCACCTCCAGAAATCCACGACCCAACGACCACCGCCCCCCCCACCACCACCGCCACCGCCACCACCACCACCGTCCTATCCTGCAAACGCGCCGAGCTTGCGCCAGCGCCGGGCACCGTCTGTCGGTGGACGGCGCTCCGCCTCTTCACCAATGATTCCATCTCAAGCCGAGGTTTTTTTTTTTTTATGCCTTTGCCGTCGGGCCGTGACGAGCGCCGCCCCCGCTCTCCGCTTGCGCCGTTCCCGCGGCGTTGCTTCTGATTTCTCCACCACAAAATCTCACGCGATCATCCACACCCCCCAGTGGCGGGGGGGCGGGGTGGGGGGTGGGGGGCGGTGACGGGGGGGGTCCAATTGGAAGGGACCTCCCTTAGAATTAGAATCTTTATTTAGACTGCGGGAGGAATCCGATGAGCTATGAAGCGCTTTTTCACTGATGTACAGTGTGGGGCACGAGGTCAGCGAGTTACAACAGCAGCACGACATACAAAGTTTGACACGCAGGACGCTTCCGCGACCAATGTTATTCATATCGAAGGTTTTTTTTTTATGGGGGGTTAAATCGCGTGGGTATAAATGTTGTGTCGTAACCCTCCAACCACCCGGCACAGCCAGTTAGGTTAGTCACGTGAACAAAACGCGCCAATTCGTTTACTACTTCAGCCCGCCGGACGTGTTGGGCGAGTAAATCCGCAACATTTACAATTTGAGGAACGCCACGTTTCGCAGGTAATTACGTCCAGCGTCAACGGGCGACATGCCAGAATACCTTTGTTATGGACAATATACACGCACACGATTGGAGTGCAAGATAGAGAGAAAGTGGTAAGCGAGTCACTACGTATAAATACGTAACAAGTTCATTATTTATGTAAGTCTGATTTAACAGGCTCGGGGCAAAGGGCAGCACGTAGCAGCAGGACTCCCAGCCCCCACGCGAAGACAGAGCCGCAGCCGCAGTAGCAGTAGTCACTCAACACGATGGGACACATTAACGAGCTATCGGTCCTGCACAGGTGAGAATCAGTTAGAGTGGACGGGGAGGGGCGTGCCGTGTGTGGGGAGGAGGGTCCCTTGCAAATAATCATGGACTCGTCGGCTACTTCTTTCGAGAGGAGAGAGAGAGGCATTATAAACAGCAGGGTTGGTGGTGGTGGGTCACTTTGATTGGCTGTTGGGGGGGGTCTCCTTTACACTGGTCACTGGTGTGGAAGTGCTCCGGCACCACGCTGGGGGGGGGGGGGTGCCGTGGTGCGTGCGAACGCTGCGGTGTAAATGATTGTGAGCTCGCGCGTTGCCCCCTGCCCCCCTTCCCCAACCGCGCTCGGATTGTGGATTAAAGGCCGGCCGTTGTCATTGCGATTTCGTTCTCCGCTTTCCGTTCATTTTGCCATCAATCGTGGGGGGTGGGGGGGGTAACCCTCGCCCTAGGTGACACGCGCGCGCTTCCATTGGTCGATCCTCCGTTGTTTTGCGCGACGCGGAGAAGCGAGCGAGCCCTCCGATTGGTCGATCCTCTGTTGTTTTGCGCGACGCGGAGAAGCGAGCGAGCCCTCCGATTGGTCGATCCTCCGTTGTTTTGCGCGACGCGGAGAAGCGAGCAAGCCCTCCGATTGGTCGATCCTCCGTTGTTTTGCGCGACGCGGAGAAGCGAGCGAGCCCTCCGATTGGTCGATCCTCCGTTGTTTTGCGCGACGCGGAGAAGCGAGCGAGCCCTCCGATTGGTCGATCCTCCGTTGTTTTGCGCGACGCGGAGAAGCGAGCGAGCCCTCCGATTGGTCGGCTGCTGGATCCGCATTCACGTCCGAAATGAGGAAGCCACAGGGAGCTATGCGCTTTCAAATCGTCTAGATCGACTAAACTCGTTTGTTTAGAACTGCTTTTAGTGTTTAGTTTGTTCTTCCCCCTGCACCTCCGATTCGCGTGGTGCGAAAGAAGTTCAACATGCATACACTACACAGTACACGATACACTACACAGCTACACACCACTATACACTACAATATTGTACACTACACTTTTATACACTGGATTACGCCACTAGTACATTGGAAACGCGTTTCTTCAGAACCGCTCTTTTGTATTTAGTTTGTTGTCCTTCCCCCGCACCTACGAACTTATTTCGCAATGTACGTTGCGAAATAAGTTCAACATACATACTGCCCATAGGCTGACACTACCCATAGACTCAACACTGCACCGCCGATTCGTATGGTTGGCTACGTACGGCGCAGAAGAAGTTCACCATGCATCTGTGCGCCAGGTAGATACACTCGTCCGATTGGTGGCCGCTGTCACGTGGCGACCTCACCTCCCTTTTTTGCGATTGGCACAATTGGGAGTGGGCGTCGCCGCGAGGGCGGTACTGTGCAGCAGAGTGTGATTTAATCTCCATCTGTTCCAACATGCTTCCCGTGGGTGAGCGTCAAGGAGAAGGCGGCACAGCAAAGTGTGGACTCCACCTGTTCTGTCTGTACGGGATCGAGTGTTTCCCCTTCACACGCGGGTTTCCCCTTCACACGGGTAATCACTCATTGGTTGGCTAATAACACCTCAGTACACAGCGTGGCCCAAAATACATGATAGATATAGCGTTATTATATTTCAACAAATCACCTGTGGTTTAATTTATTTTTTAACAAATTATCTTGAAATAAATGTAGAGCTTTGTAATTATTACAGCTGCATTGTTTAGCATCCATTGAAAATAAAAACTAATTGAACTCGTTCGCCTTGAATCAAATTTCTTTCCATTTTTGAAATAGCTCCTTAATAATCGTTGATAAAACAAAATAATGTTAACTTAAAGCAAAAATATTGAAAATGGTTTAATTCCGATGTTAAAATAAATGAAATAAACCGGTCGTGTCCTGACTTTTGTGCCGACCTATACAGAGGACCACAGAGCTGGGGGCAATTGTTGCCGACTGCCAACTTGTAACACTGCGCCGCCCGACTATAGGAAGGGTCATTGCCCGAAACGTCTAGATTTTTCCCTTTTAAGGCCACACACACACAGAGTGTATACCAATAAAACCAATACCCATTTCGCCACGATGTGACGGTGACGTCACCACGGCAGCTGTGCCAGGCTAGGTGCACCTTGTGCCAGGCTAGGTGCACCTTGTGCCGTGAGGCTCGCTGTGACGGGGAGGTCACGGGACAAGACGACCCTGCAGCAGGTGCTGTGGGTCGACTCGCATGGCTGACTAAAGTTGTTTGTGAGGCATCATCGGACACAGAATCAAAATCTTTGTACTCCAGGAGGAATCCGAAGAGCTATGAAGCACACGGTAGGAGTACAAAGGTAAGCAAATCACTAACGAAAAAATTAAATAAGGGGCCGTCTATAAATGACGTCACGCGATTTTTGACCCCCCTTCGTCACGCGACGTCACAAAAAGTCAGACCCCCCCCCTCAGATATGACGTCACAAAGCTGCCCCCCCCCCTCAAAAATAAAACACGCTTCAAATCGCTTTAAACTATTGTCATTGTAGTGCGTATTTAATGTGGTGCTGACACTTTGATGTTGTAGGAGAAAACATTAAAAAGTCTAATTAAGTAGAACGTGTCTATTTAAAGTTGTGCTTTTTGATGTGACGTCACATTTCTCAAACCCCCGCTCGTCACACATCGTCACAAATGTCTGACCCCCCCCCCCCCCACTAGGTGCGTGGCGTCAAAATGCGCAACTTTAAATAAATATAGACAACACGTTCTACTTAATTAAATAGACTTTTTAATAAATGTTTTCTCCTACAACATCAGAGTTAGGCCTCGGCAAGGTAAGGTAATTTACCTTTTTTTAACCGGGTAAAAGGGTAAAGGTAAAGGTGTCGACATGCCAAGGGGTAAGGTAAAGGGTATGGTATAGGTAGCTCGGAAGAATTACCCGGTAGGGTAAAGGTAGCGCAAAGTATTAACCCGGTAAATACGGTGCCTTGTTTACTACTAAAAGCTCCATGGCGCAGTCCGTGGCCTCCATATATTTTATTATTATATTGTTTCCCTTCAACGTGACTTTACCGAAAGAACCAAGAATATGAATCACTGCAGTCACGAAAGCTTTAAATCAAAAGTAATATATTTTTTTTAAACTTTTTTTTTAAAAACACGCTGTTATGAAATGTGCGAGTAAATGGCAGAACTCCACGACTCCAGGAAGTGGCCCCGAAGCTTGCCACAACGTAAGGGGGCCGTGGGCAATTACAGCCAACGTCAGTTGACAGTGGACAATTAGACCCAAGCCAAAACATAACATATAAAAAATGATTTAAAGCTTTCGTGACCGCAGTGACAATATAGACAATTTCAACCGAGAAGATGGATTCTGGCTTAGCAATCATTGGAAGGATTTGATAAACCATTTCGGGTCTTAATTGATTGTTCACGCTTACGGTGGCTTTCAGACAGCATACATTAATTTTTCGTCTTCCCCCCTCCTCTTTTCAGAACATAGATGGACTCGTCCATCTAAACAAACTGTCAAATCGCTCTCCGTGGTGCTAACGTTTTAAAAATAAATACAAACCGCCACTTCTTTCAAATGTTTCTTGCCGTTGGTTTTTCACACCTGGTGATGACTGCTTGCGTTGCAGTCGAAACGTCGTGAGAATTTTATTGTTTTATATATATTATTATTTTATTGTTTCCCTTCAACGTGACTTTACCGAAAGAACCAAAAATATATATGTTTAAAAACATTTTTATTTTATTTTTAATGATAGAATATATTATTGTCATCAGTTTGACATAAGTATACCACGTTTGCAGTCGATACCAGATTGCGAAGTGGGTTAAAATTGAGTTACAAGACTTGATGATACAACGACAACAACAACAGAGTGAGTTAAAAGAAAGCGTGTAAAATTGGAATAATCGAGAGTATTCTAGATGAATAAAGCGCTCTACCTAGCATTTACCTGTTATAAACCTTGTTCATGTGTAGAAGTACTCCAGTAATTACCCTGTAATCGGGTAATTTGTATGGGGTAAGGGTAAAAGGTAGGGTAAAGGTAGGCTCGCTGCTTTTAACCTTTTACCTTACTTGCTGAAGGGTAAAAGGTAGGGTAGAGTGATTGTATTGTGGTAAGGTAAAGGTAGGTTCGTTGTTTTTACCCTTTTACCTTACCTGCTGAAGGGTAAAAGGTAGGGTAGAGTGATTGTATTGTGATTGTATTGTGATAAGGTAAAAGGTAGGGTAAAGGTAGGCTCGTTGTTTTTACCTTACCTTGCCGAGGCCTAATCAGAGTGGAGCGCCACATTAAATACGCACTACAATGACAATAGTTTAAAGCGATTTGAAGCATGTTTTATATTTTTTTTGGGGGGGGGGCAGAGCTTTGTGACGTCATGTTTGTGGGGGGGGTCTGACTTTTTGTGACGTCGTGTGACGAAGGGGGGGGGGTCAAAAATCGTCCAAAATCGCGCGACGTCATTTATAGACGGCCCCATATACAGCAGCAGGCGTCAGGGTCGGGATCGAACCCACGACCTCCTGTACACCAGGCGAGGTAGTTAACATCTCATAGCCATCGCGTGTGTCTGACGATGTCACGTTTCTGCGCCGTCGAGATCCCCCCCCCTCCATCTTAGGTGAGGATTGGCAGCCACCTTGAGTAGGGGGAGGGGTGGTAGGGAGCCGCTTGTTGATGACATCACGCCCGGTCCCCACCCCCGCTCACGCGCTCGCGCCACCCTGAGCAAGATGGCGTCGCGAGGGGGCCCGCGCGTTGCCTTGGAGACGGCGCGACGCGGTGGCGGCGCGGCGCGAATCTCGCGCGGCGGCGGCGGTGACTCCTCGCTGAGTCCACCCGAGGCAGAGTCGCTGAGTCCACCCCAGTCAGAGTTCCTGAGTCCACCCGAGTCTCCCTCGGTCGACCATAGTCAGGGTCCCTCAGTCGACCCCAGTCAGGGTCCCTCAGTCGACCCCAGTCAGGGTGCTTAAGTCAACCAGAGTGTCCCTCAGTCGACCCGAGTCAGGGTGCTTAAGTCAACCAGAGTGTCCCTCAGTCGACCCCAGTCAGGGTGCTTAAGTCAACCAGAGTGTCCCTCAGTCGACCCTAGTCAGGGTGCTTAAGTCAACCAGAGTGTCCCTCAGTCGACCCTAGTCAGGGTGCTTAAGTCAACCAGAGTGTCCCTCAGTCGACCCTAGTCAGGGTGCTCAAGTCAACCAGAGTGTCCCTCAGTCGGCCCTAGTCATGGTGCTTAAGTCAACCAGAGTGTCCCTCAGTCGACCCTAGTCAGGGTGCTTAAGTCAATCAGAGTGTCCCTCAGTCGACCCTAGTCAGGGTGCTTAAGTCAACCAGAGTGTCCCTCAGTCGACCCTAGTCAGGGTGCTTAAGTCAACCAGAGTGTCCCTCAGTCGACCCTAGTCATGGTGCTTAAGTCAACCAGAGTGTCCCTCAGTCGATCCTAGTCAGGGTCCCTAAGTCAACCAGAGTGTCCCTCAGTCGACCCTAGTCAGGGTCCTTAAGTCAACCAGAGTGTCCCTCAGTCGACCCCAGTCAGGGTCCTTAAGTCAACCAGAGTGTGCCTCAGTCGACCCTAGTCAGGGTGCTTAAGTCAACCAGAGTGTGCCTCAGTTGACCCTAGTCAGGGTGCTTAAGTCAACCAGAGTGTCCCTCAGTCGACCCTAGTCAGGGTGCTTAAGTCAACCAGAGTGTCCCTCAGTCCACCCGTGTCAGATGTATTGAGTCGACCCAAATCTCCCTCAGTCCACCCGTGTCAGAGTTCCTAAGTCGACCCGAATATCGCCGAGTCTACCTGAGTGAGTAAACCCGTGTCTACCTGAGTGAGTAAACCCGTGTCTACCTGAGTGAGTAAACCCGTGTCTACCTGAGTGAGTAAACTCGTGTCTACCTGAGTGAGTGAACCCGTGTCTACCTGAGTGAGTAAACCCGTGTCTACCTGAGTGAGTAAACGCGTGTCTACCTGAGTGAGTAAACCCGTGTCTACCTGAGTGAGTAAACCCGTGTCTACCTGAGTGAGTAAACCCGTGTCTACCTGAGTGAGTAAACCTGTGTCTACCTGAGTGAGTAAACCCGTGTCTACCTGAGTGAGTAAACCCGTGTCTACCTGAGTGAGTAAACCCGTGTCTACCTGAGTGAGTAAACCCGTGTCTACCTGAGTGAGTGAACCCGTGTCTACCTGAGTGAGTAAACCCGAGTCTACCTGAGTGAGTGAACCCGTGTCTACCTGAGTGAGTAAACCCGTGTCTACCTGAGTGAGTAAACCCGTGTCTACCTGAGTGAGTAAACCCGTGTCTACCTGAGTGAGTAAACCCGTGTCTACCTGAGTGAGTAAACCCGTGACTACCTGATTGAGTAAACCCGTGTCTACCTGAGTGAGTAAACCCGTGTCTACCTGAGTGAGTCCACCTGTGACTACCTGAGTGAGTAAACCCGTGTCTACCTGAGTGAGTCAACCCGTGTCTACCTGAGTGAGTAAACCCGTGTCTACCTGAGTGAGTAAACCCGTGTCTACCTGAGTGAGTAACCTGTGTCTACCTGAGTGAGTAAACCCGTGTCTACCTGAGTGAGTGAACCCGTGTCTACCTGAGTGAGTCCACCTGTGACTACCTGAGTGAGTAAACCCGTGTCTACCTGAGTGAGTAAACCCGTGTCTACCTGAGTGAGTAAACCCGTGTCTACCTGAGTGAGTAAACCTGTCTACCTGAGTAAGTAAACCTGTGTCTACCTGAGTGAGTAAACCCGTGTCTACCTGAGTGAGTAGACCCGTGTCTACCTGAGTAAGTAAACCTGTCTACCTGAGTGAGTAAACCTGTGTCTACCTGAGTGAGTAAACCCGTGTCTACCTGAGTGAGTAAACCCGTGTCTACCTGAGTGAGTAAACCCGTGTCTACCTGAGTGAGTAAACCCGTGTCTACCTGAGTGAGTAAATTCGTGTTTACCTGAGTGAGTAAATCTGTGTCTACCTGAGTGAGTAAACCCGTGTCTACCTGAGTGAGTAAACCCGAGTCTACCTGAGTGAGTAAACCTGTCTACCCGAGTCTCCCTGAGTCTGCCTATCCGCCTCCCCTGAAACTCTCCAACTCTCACTGACTCTCCCCGTCTCTCCCTCCCTCACAGTTGTCTGTATGTACTGTACTGTATGATGAGCTTCTTTCGCACCGTACGTAGCCAATCGTACTCCCCGCTCCTCCATCTCCCTCATCCTTGCTCTCCCTACGTCTCTCCCCTGTCTCCCCGTGTCTCTCTCCCCGTGTCTCTCTCCCCGCGTCTCTCTCCCCGTGTCTTTCTCCCCCGTATCTCTCTCCCCCGTCTCCCCTGTCTCTCTCCCCCACGTCTCTCTCCCCGTGTCTTTCTCCCCCGTGTCTCTCTCACCTGTCTCCCCGTGTCTCTCTCCCCGTGTCTTTCTCCCTCGTGTCTCTCTCCCCTGTCTCTATCCCCCGTGTCCCTCTCCCCGCGTCTCTCTCCCCTGTCTCCCCGTGTCTCTTTACCCCGTGTCTCTCTCCCCGTGTCTCTCTCCCCTGTCTCTCTCCCCTGTCTCTCTTCCCCGTGTCCCTCTCCCCGTGTCTTTCTCCCGTCTCCCCGTGTCTCTCTCCCCACGTCTCTCTCCCCCGTGTCTCTCTCCCCTGTCTCCCCGTGTCTCTCTCCCCCGTGTCTCTCTCCCCTGTCTCTCTCCCCGTGTCTCTCTCCCCTGTCTCCCCGTGTCTCTCTCCCCTGTCTCCCCGTGTCTCTCTCCCCCGTGTCTCTCTCCCCTGTCTCTCTCCCCGTGTCTCTCTCCCCTGTCTCTCTCCCCCATGTCTCTCTCCCCCGTGTCTCTCTCCCCGTGTCTCTCTCCCCCGTGTCCCTCTCCCCTGTCTCCCCGTGTCTCTCTCCCCTGTCTCCCCGTGTCTCTCTCCCCGTGTCTCTCTCCCCGTCTCTCTCCCCTGTTTCTCTCCCCCGTGTCCCTCTCCCCGCGTCTCTCTCCCCTGTCTCCCCGTGTCTCTCTCCCCCGTGTCCCTCTCCCCTCTCTCCCCTGTCTCCCCGTGTCTCACTCCCCCGTGTCTCTCTCCCCTGTCTCCCCATGTTTCTCTCCCCGTGTCTCTCTCCACGAACATGATCTCTCCTGCCCGGGTAGAGAGATCACAAGCGCCATCCTCTTTCTCTCTCCCCGCGTCTCTCCCCCGAGACCCTGAGTCTCCCTGCTCTACTCTTTGGTTCTATTGGGTAAAGTCACGTAGGTGAAAATAAAATAACAAAAAATCACGACGTTTCGGCCACAACACAAGCGGCCTTCATCAGGTGAAGGGACGAGACTGTCTGGAGGACAGCGCTGGAGTGGGAGAAGCCACGCTTAGATCACGACCTTTAAGCTTGTGATCGCGGCATCTTTTGAGGAAGGTCAGCGTCTCGATGAGTTGCGACTTCTTGTCCCGTTGTCTCTTAAAAGCTCTAACAGATAGGTGAAAGCCCTCCCCATAGAGGTTATCAATTCTAGATTTAAAGCTTTCGTGACTGCTAGGATCCATACTCTTTGGTTCTATTTTTTTGTTATTTTATTTTCACCTACGTGACTTTACCCAATAGAACCAAAGAGTATGGATCCTAGCAGTCACGAAAGCTTTAAATCTAGAATCTCCCTGCTCTCTTGACTAACGTGCGCCGTGCAGAAGGTCCATTGACCGAAACGTCGCCTATTATATATTATTCAATGCGTTTTAAAGCCGCGGTTTTATTCTGTTAAATCAGTTTAATAACGCGTATGCTTTCGCGACCAATATTATTCACAATAAAGGGGGAGGGGGTTTTTGGTGTTAAATCGCGTTAATATAATGTTCTGTTAAATACCAACGGGAGGACATTCTCTCTCTCTCTCCTCCTCGTCTACGACTCCTCCACCCCGGCTCTCGTTGACCTATTGACCTTCCTACAAGTGCCCCCCCCCCGGGGTTCGCGTCTCTGGGTGGTCTCGTTGACCTATTGACCTTCCTACCAGTGCCCCCCGGGGTTTGCGTCTCTGGGTAGTGTCGTTGACCTATTGACCTTCCTACAAGTGCCCCCCCTGGGATTTTCGTCTCTGGATGGTGTCGTTGACCTATTGACCTTCCTACAAGTGCCCCCCCCCTGGGGTTTGCGTCTCTGGGTGGTGTCGTTGACCTATTGACCTTCCTACAAGTGCCCCCCCCCCGGGGTTTGCATCTCTGGGTGATGTCGTTGACCTATTGACCTTCCTACCAGTGCCCCCCGGGGTTTGCGTCTCTGGGTAGTGTCGTTGACCTATTGACCTTCCTACAAGTGCCCCCCCTGGGATTTGCGTCTCTGGATGGTGTCGTTGACCTATTGACCTTCCTACAAGTGCCCCCCCCCCGGGGTTTGCATCTCTGGGTGATGTCGTTGACCTATTGACCTTCCTACAAGTGCCCCCCCCCCCTGGGGTTTGCGTCTCTGGGTAGTGTCGTTGACCTATTGACCTTCCTACAAGTGCCCCCCCTGGAGTTTGCGTCTCTGGGTGGTGTCGTTGACCTATTGACCTTCCTACAAGTGCCCCCACCCCCCTGGGGTTTGCGTCTCTGGGTGGTGAGAGTTTGGGGGGGGGTGAGCGGGGTTCAATCGGAGCCCCCCACTCACGGGCTTCTAACGCAGCAGCTCTTTGATGTATTTAGTGCCGGGTGTGGGTTTTACTCGGAACGGGGAGCGGGGCTGTTCAGGTATCCTCATACACGTGCAAACGCTCGTCCTTTATCGATAATACAGGTGTTTTTTTTGGGGGGGGGGGGGTTAGATCTCGTAAATATATCATTGTGTCGTTAAACCGGCCACCACCCGACACAGCCAATTAGTAAGGATTTGTCATCGTAAACATATCACCATTATGGATGATATTGGTCGCGAAAAGCCTACGCGGTAAACCCATCGTTTATTGGCCGATAACACCCCGTGTATATAGAGGACCGCAGAGCGTGGGGTAATTGTTGGCAGCGCCGGCTCATCACCATCGCGTGGATGCTGCTGCTGCTGCTTGCTTACTGCCTTCCCGCTCCTCGTCTGTGGCTCATTCCTCCTGGCGCCTCCTCTGAGTCGTCCTCCCGTCTCTCTTCTCTCTCGCCCTACGCGGTGTTACAAGTTCACGTTTTGTTTTACGGTATTTGTTGGAAAGAAGTTCCACGTAACATCGTGTCACGGTGTTTGTTCGAGAGAAGTTCCTCGTAACATCGTGTCACGGTGTTTGTTCGAGAGAAGTTCCACGTAACATCGTGTCACGGTGTTTGTTCGAGAGAAGTCCCACGTAACATCGTGTCACGGTGTTTGTTCAAGAGAAGTCCCACGTAACATCGTGTCACGGTGTTTGTTCGAGAGAAGTTCCACGTAACATCGTGTCACGGTGTTTGTTCGAAGGAAGTTCAACGTAACATCGTGTCACGGTGTTTGTTCGAAGGAAGTTCCACGTAACATCGTGTCACGGTGTTTGTTCCTGGGTGAGGCCAGCAGTCGGTAACCTGCGGCCCCTGAGCCGCATGCGGCTCAGTAAGGGCTTGCTTTGTGGCGGTATTTATTCAGGACCGCCGTCCTCGTGTTATTCACGTGCACTGCGGCTCTTGAAACGTTTGGGGGTTTTTTTACCGAATTCGAAAAAAATGCCCCTTGTTCTTTCTTTTAGTTGCTGACCCCTGGGTTAGGCCAAATGGTGGTTATGTGAATAAAATCATTGTCGTTAAGCCCCTCCACCACCCGACCGGATTGTCACGTTTACACAGTTATTATTGTTATTATAATACGTTCCGATGTATTGTTTAGATTCTGACCGTTAAAGTTCAAGCCCCTTCCTTGCCAGTACAATCAGAGGTAATCAAACTCTCTATAAATGTATTTTCCCCATGTTACCCTATGGGAATGACTTTTCCCCATGGGTTGACCGAGTCCATCATCATCCGTCCCTCCATGCGGGGTGGATAAAACAATCACCACTTTGTGTGGAAGTCACCAGCAGTTGTCATCTAGAGAGACTTCCCTACCCCCGTCATAGTAACGTGGAGTTTCCCACTAACTGGCTCTGGAGGCGCTGTAAACAGCTCAGTGTTGGTTCATTTGAGCCAGGAACTCACAATTTGGCTTTTAATCTGACGTCACTCGCCACTGATCTTGGCCGTGGCCAGGAATCAAACTCGGACAGCCGGGTTCAGAGTGTTGCATGCTAACCGCTGTGCCACCATTCCCCCCCCCCCCACCCCCCCAACACCGTCTTGTGTAATGCTCAACAAGGAGTGGAGCGAGAGTCGTGGAGCGAGAGTCAAGGAGCGAGAGTCAAGGAGCGAGAGTCAAGGAGCGAGAGTCAAGGAACTTTTGAGACGGAGTCCTCGTCGCCGCTCGCACCACCAGCCGCGACTCGGCTGCCAAGGAGGAAGTGCGACCAACGTGTGGCGAGACCGCACACGCGGTGCACGCACACGCACGCGGTACACACACACGCACGCGGTACACACGCACGCGGTACACACGCACGCGGTGCACACACACACGGTACACACACACGCACGCGGTACACACACACGCACGCGGTACACACGCACGCGGCACACACGCACGCGGTACACACGCACGCGGTACACACACACGCGGTGCACACACACACGGTACACACACACGCACGCGGTACACACGCACGCGGTACACACGCACGCGGTGCACACACACACGGTACACACACACGCACGCGGTACACACGCACGCGGTACACACGCACGCGGTACACACACACACGGTACACACACACGCACGCGGTACACACGCACGTGGTACACACGCACGCGGTGCACACACACACGGTACACACACACGCACGCGGTACACACGCACGCGGTACACACGCACGCGGTGCACACACACGGTGCACGCACACGCGGTGCACGCACACGCACGCGGTACACACGCACGCGGTGCACACGCACGCGGTGCACACACACGGTGCACACACACGGTGCACACACACGGTGCACACACACGCACGCGGTACACACACAAGCGGTGCACACACACACGCGGTGCACGCACACGCGGTGCACACACACGCACGCGGTACACACGCACGCGGTACACACGCACGCGGTGCACACATACGGTGCACACACACGGTGCACACACACGCACGTGGTACACACGCACGCGGTACACACGCACGCGGTACACACGCACGCACGCGGTACACACACACGCACATGGTACACACACACGCACATGGTACACACGCACGCGGTACACACGCACGCGGTACACACACACGCGGTACACACACACACACGGTGCACACACACGCACGCGGTACACACACACGCGGTGCACACACGGGACACACTCGCAAGCGGAACACGCTGACGTGCTGACACGCGGAACACACACACGCAGTACGCACACACCCGGAACACACTGACACACGGAACACACTGACACACGGAACACACTGACACGGGGAACACACTGACACGTGGAACACACTGACACACGGAACACACTGACACGTGGAACACACTGACACGTGGAACGCACTGACACGTGGAACGCACTGACACGTGGAACACACTGACACACGGAACACACTGACACTTGGAACACACTGACACGTGGAACACACTGACACTCAGAACACACTGACACGTGGAACGCACTGACACGTGGAACACACTGACACTCGGAACACACTGACACGTGGAACACACTGACACACGGAACACACTGTCACGTGGAACACACTGACACGTGGAACGCACTGACACGTGGAACGCACTGACACGTGGAACACACTGACACACGGAACACACTGACACTTGGAACACACTGACACGTGGAACACACTGACACGTGGAACGCACTGACACGTGGAACACACTGACACACGGAACGCACTGACACTTGGAACACACTGACACGTGGAACACACTGACACGTGGAACACACTGACACGTGGGAACACACTGACACGTGGAACGCACTGACACGTGGAACACACTGACACGTGGAACACACTGACACGTGGAACGCACTGACACTCAGAACGCACTGACACGTGGAACACACTGACACACGGAACACACTGACACGTGGAACACACTGACACGTGGAACGCACTGACACACGGAACGCACTGACACACGGAACGCACTGACACACGGAACGCACTGACACGTGGAACGCACTGACACACGGAACGCACTGACACGTGGAACGCACTGACACTCAGAACACACTGACACACGGAACGCACTGACACTCAGAACACACTGACACACGGAACGCACTGACACACGGAACACACTGACACACGGAACGCACTGACACGTGGAACACACTGACACACGGAACGCACTGACACACGGAACGCACTGACACACGGAACACACTGACACACGGAACACACTGACACACGGAACGCACACACTCAGAACACACCGACACACGGAACGCACTGACACACGGAACACACTGACACACGGAACGCACTGACACGTGGAACACACTGACACACGGAACGCACTGACACACGGAACACACTGACACACGGAACGCACTGACACGTGGAACACACTGACACACGGAACGCACACACTCAGAACACACTGACACACGGAACGCACTGACACACGGAACGCACTGACACACGGAACACACTGACACACGGAACACACTGACACACGGAACACACTGACACACGGAACGCACTGACACGTGGAACACACTGACACACGGAACGCACTGACACTCAGAACACACTGACACACGGAACACACTGACACACGGAACACACTGACACACGGAACACACTGACACACGGAACGCACTGACACGTGGAACACACTGACACACGGAACGCACTGACACTCAGAACACACTGACACGTGGAACACACTGACACTCAGAACGCACTGACACGTGGAACGCACTGACACGCGGAACGCACTGACACGTGGAACACACTGACACACGGAACCCACTGACACGTGGAACACACTGACACGTGGAACGCACTGACACGTGGAACACACTGACACGTGGAACACACTGACACGTGGAACGCACTGACACACGGAACACACTGACACACGGAACGCACTGACACGCGCTACGCACACACTCGCAATTCACTGACACACAGAACACCGCAGTACACTGATGCATGGAGCACACTGACGCGCTGATACACGGTGCGCACACACGCGGAACACATTCACACAGAACACCGCAGTACACACGCGAAACAATGATGCGTGGAACACACTTACGCGCTGACACATGGTACGCACACACGCGGCACATACTAACACACTAACACACGGACAGCACTAACACACTGACACACAGCACACACACACACGCAGAACATACTGACACGCGGTACACACATACACGAGGAACACACTCTGAGGCGCTGACGCACAGTACACACTGACACGCTTACACACGCGGAACACGCAGACAATCTTCCCATTATCGCTGCGTGTCACATGACCGGGACGTTGTGAGATTCGCAGTGAAGCAGCTTCTGCTGTATGTGTGCCGTTTAGTTTTTAGTTTAGTTTAATAGTATGGGGTGCCGTTGCATGGCCAATCCACTCTATCGACTTCCTACAGACGGTGCAGCTGTGCCAGTGATGATGACACTCATCAGTGTTTCCTCGTGCTGCTGTGACGGTGGGAGTCGGGCAGCGCTGTGAGCGAGCGGTGCTGTGAGTACACGGTGCGTTATTGCAGTGTCTCCGAGTGGTGAGCGACAGTGGGAGTCTAGGGCAGCGCTGCGAGTGAGCGGTGCTGTGAGTACACGGTGCGTTATTGCAGTGTCTCCGAGTGGTGAGTGACAGTGGGAGTCTAGGGCGGTGCTGCGAGTGAGCGGTGCTGTGAGTACACGGTGCGTTATTGCAGTGTCTCCGAGTGGTGAGTGACAGTGGGAGTCTAGGGCGGTGCTGTGAGTACACGGTGCTTCATTGCAGTGTCTCCGAGTGGTGAGTGACAGTGGGAGTCTAGGGCAGCGCTGCGAGTGAGCGGTGCTCTGAGTACACGGTGCTTTGTTGCAGTGTCTCCGAGTGGTGAGTGACAGTGGGAGTCTTGGGCGGTGCTGTGAGTGTGCGGTGCGTTATCACAGTGTATCCTAATAGTGAATCAGTGGTAGTCTCGGTCGGTGCCGTCAATGTGCGGTGCGCTGGGACTGCTGGTGAGATAGGGAAGTGAATGCGGTGTTGGTAACGCGGCGAGTGTGACACAAGCACCGGTATTGATCCGCGACACGGGCCACTGCCCGCGTCCCCGTGTGTCCCCACGCGTCCTCTGACGTGTCTCCGTGAGACTCCGCGCGTCGCCGTGAGTCTCTGTGTGTCTCTGTGTCCACTTGTGCCTTCCTTCGTGTGCCCTCCCATGTCACAATATGTCATCCTGTGTCTCTCTATGTTTCGTAGATTCTCCCCGTGTCCCTTTGTATGTCTCCGTGTTCCCCTGTGCCTCCCTCTATCCCCGTGTCTCTCTGTGTCCCCTTGTCCCCCTGCTGTCCCCCGCCGTATCTCAACTGTGCGCTTGAGTCTCATTCTGTCAGTTCTCTCGATATGAAAACGCTCCGCAAGGAAAAACGTCCAAACATCCCAGTGCAGGACTCTCCTTGGGAAGCGTCTTGAGACTCGATGACTCTTTGCTCGATAAACAACTCTCTTGATCAATCTTGCTTTTGAAATGCATTCTTGTGTCTCCGTGTGTCTCTGGTTTCAGCAGCACCACCAGCAGCAGCATCAGTAGCATCAGCAACAGCAGCAAAAACAACAACAGCACCAGCAGTAGGATCAGCAGAAGAAGAAGCAAAAGGAGCACTCGCAGCAGAAGCAGCAGCAACATCAGCACCATCGTCATCATCATCATCATCAGCCGGGAGGAGGATGAGGAGGAGAGGGAGGGGCCGCACGCCCAGCCCGGGCCCTGCCGGGTCCCCCGCGCGCAGTCCGTCCCCGGGGACTCGGCCCCAGCGAGGGTCCTCGCGCACCGGTGGCGGGGGGCCTGGCGGAGGTTCAGTGACCCCCGTGGCACCGGCGGCAGCCGCGGGGCAACCTCAAAGCGCGAGCGACAACAGCGATGGTGAGGGGGGCTGGGGAAACGGAGGGACCGGGGGGGGAGGGGCCGCCCTCTCCCACGTGGGTTCGGGCCGCGTTGCTGTTACGCGCGACAATAACGATAAATCATAGTTTTAGTTTCACATCGCGTCATTCATGCTAATTGCATCTCACAACGCTGTACAATAATTACATGCATAATCACATTAAGGGATGAATGCTATATTCGGAGGGTTTCATATTAAGTCAATTTAACCCTGATAAAACATTTTTTTTTATATATATAAAGCAAAAGGGAAAACACCAACAAAAAATTATCGCGTTTCACTCCGCATGCTGGGAGCTTCTTCGCGAATTGGGTTTTCAGTTCCCAGCTGCATGTGTGTGTGCACCTGTGTATGTGCGTGCCTGTGTGTGGGGAGCAATGCACCTAGCCTGGCACAAGCGCCGTGGTGACAAATAGCGGTGGTTGTTTTTGGAGAGCGGTAGGTGCAGTGGTTCATGCAATCCACTTCGAACCCGGCGGGCCGACTTCGATTCCCGCTCGTGGCCAATTTCAGTGACAGCGAATATTTGAACCGGTCCTGGGTCTCTCCTATGTCGACTCAGCCTTAAGTTAGTACCTGGTGCAGTATCTAAACATCTCCACTCAGGAGACACAAGTGGCCGGGCGCATGGTGCTGCTGGCCACCCACCCCCTTCGTGTGCCGTGCCGGCCTTCGTAGGTGCTACTCGCTAACGGCACTTGCCCCAAATAGTCTGTTAAGGCTACACGGGGGATCTTGGTGTTACCCCGTGTGCACGTGCGGTGCCAGCAGAGGAGGAGGGAGAGGAGCTGTCGGCGTCGGCACGTGGTGACGGCGCCCCCGTGGAGGGCGTGCGCTACATCACCGAGGCGCTGTTGCGCCGCGTGAGCCGGCAGGAGGACCTGGCGCTCGTGCGCTCCCTCAACCTGGCGCTGGCCCGCGACAGCGGCAAGAAGTTCCGCGTACGCTCACGGCACAGATGCGGGGCGGACACGGCGCGCAGACACTGCACAGACACGGAATAGACGCGGCATAGACACGGAACGTACTTGCTGCCGACACGGACTAGACATGGCACAGGCACGGAACGTACTCGCTGCAGACACGGAATAGACATGGCACAGACACGGAACGTACTCGCTGCAGACACGGAATAGACATGGCACTGACACGGAACATACTCGCTGCAGACACGGAATATACATGGTACAGACACGGAATGTACTTGGCGAAGACACGGAATAGACACGGCACAGGCACGGAACGTACTCGCTGCAGACACGGAATATACACGGCACAGACACGGAACGTACTTGGCGCAGACACGGACTAGACATGGCACAGACACGGAACGTACTCGCTGCAGACACGGAATAGACACGGCACAGACACGGAACGTACTTGCACAGACACGGAATAGACGCGGCACTGACACGGAACATACTCGCTGCAGACACGGAATATACATGGTACAGACACGGAATGTACTTGGCGCAGACACGGAATAGACATGGCACTGACACGTAACGTACTTGCTGCCGACACGGACTAGACATGGCACAGACACGGAACGTACTCGCTGCAGACACGGAATATACACGGTACAGATACAGAATAGACATGGCACTGACACGGAACAGTAGACATGGCACAGACACAAAACGTATTTGGCACACACACGCGGACAGGAGCGGCCCTTCCATATCGGTGAACAAGGCGGTCACCTAGGGCGCCAACTTCAGTGGGGTGCCAAATTCTAGGAATGAAATACAAATACAAAATATATACAAATAACATAACGAAAACGTCATTGTTTCAATTCCCGTGCGCGTTCAGAGGGAATTTGAATTACATTTAATTTCTCAACATTTCTGGGAATGTATTGGTCGGACAGACGGACAGACGGACAAACCAAATAATTATGCCTCTGTTTAAAACAATACGCTTAAAAAAACATGAAATGGAAAAGAGGGGCAAAATGTTTACCGGTTTACCAAATACCTCAGCCTTGATCTGCCCTTAGGGTTTGGGGGTGGGAGTGCCAATTGCATGGTTCGCCTAGGGCGCCAGTTGCTGGCAGCTAGTCTAGGGCCGCCCCTGCACACGGAATAGATACGTGGTGTCCTACACACACGCTCACCTCCCCGTGTGTACTGCACACACACCCTCACCCCCTGTTGCGCGTGCTCCACAGTACATAGAGAACCTGGAGCGGTGTGAGCGACTGGAGGTACTCACGTTGAGTCACAACGTCATCGAGAAGATGGAGCACATGGAGCGACTGGGGTCGCTACGTGAGCTCCACCTGTCCCACAACCTCATCACGTACGGCCTGTCACACACCTCGTCGCAACTACGTCACAAACCCGCCACAACCTCAATACTTACAGCATCTCTCTCTCACTCACACATTGTCATCACTACCTCACCACAACCTCACCGCAACCTCGTCAGGTACGGCCGTGTCACACTCACGCACCTGAACCCAGCACCCTGCACTCAGCACCCTGCACCAAGCACTACGAACCCTGCACTCAGCACCCTGCACCTGCACCCTGCGCATGCACCCTGCAGCCCTCTCTGTCAAAGTGTCTCACACAGTCGTGGAATACCCTCACTGACACCTGGGTAGGGAGCACAGTGACAGTCACAGTGACTGCCACTGCGACTGCCACTGTAACTGTCACAGTGACTGACACAATGACTGACACTGTGGCCACTGGCAAGGAAGAGGAGGGGAGGAGTGACGTGTATGGAGGACACCCCGCGAGAGTGTTATTGTTGTTGTTGTTGTTGCTGCTGTTGTTGTTGTGTCTGCACCACCTCCGCTAGGAAGATCGAGGGCCTGGAGCACATGGCGCAGTTGCAGACGCTGGCGCTCGCCTCCAACCACGTGGAAGCCATCCCCGCGTGGCTGCCGCGCCGCCTGCGCTGCCTTCGCTCGCTGGACCTGCGAGACAACAACATCACCTCGGTGAGGAGCATGGGGAGTGTGGTGAGGAGGAGGGGCGCTAGGATATCACCACGCCGAAGAGCTTAGTCAGGAGGTGGGGGGCTAGGATATCGCCATAGTGAGGATCGTGGTGAGGAGGAGGGGCGCTAGGGCATCGCCTCGGTGGGGAGCGTGGGGAGAGTGGTGAGGAGAGGCACTAGGGCACCGCCATGGTGAGGAGCTTGGTGAGGAGGAGGGGCGCTAGGACATCGCCATGGTGAAGAGGGTGGGGAGTGGTGAGGGTGTGTAAACATCACCACCGTGGAGATAAAGGTGGCCGCACGTGGTGCTGGCCACCCACCACCCCTTCATGTGCTGTGCCGACCTTCATCGGTGCTCGCTAACAGCCGCCACAGTCCGTGATAGCTATACGGACAGGGCACCTTTGTCTTTTGTGCGTGTGCGCGTGCGCGTACAGCTGCAGGACGTGAGCCGGCTGAAGGCACTGCAGGGGTTGGTGTCGCTGGCGCTGGCGGGGAATCCCGTGGCGGCGCTGCCGCACTACCGCGCGCACACGGTGTTCCACCTCCGCTCGCTCCAGCGGCTCGACGCGCAGCCCGTGAGCGACGCGGAGCGCCGCCTCGCCCACCAGCGCTTCCACCTGGGTGAGCGCCGCCACCACCCGCCGCTCACCACCTGCCACCCACAGCGTACTGCCCAAAGAGCCCACCGCCGCCAAAACCACTGCCCGCTGGCAAAACCACTGCCCAAAGAGCCCACCACCGCGAAAACGATCGGCCACAGCCCACCGCCGCCAACACCACACCCGCCGCCACTGCCCAACGACGCCAAAACCACAACCCGCCGCCCACAGTCCACCACCACCACCACCAAAACGACCGCAGCCATCATCATCATCAATACCATCATTAATCACCACCACCACCATCATAATTATCATCACGACCACTACCGTCATCATTATCAGAATCAGAATATTTATTTATACTGGAGGAGGAATCCAATGAGCTATAAAGCTCTTTTTCACAGATGTCCGGTCGCAGCAGGTCAGAACGTTACAACAACAAACACAATACAAAAACACGATAGAAGTGCAAAGTATAGGAAAGGTAAGCAAAATCACTTTTTAAAAAATATATATATATACAAATAAAACTAAACAATTGTTATCTTTACTCTTGGTTCTTTCGGTAAAGTGACGTAGGTAGAAAAATAAAACCAAAAATAATATATCACGAATTTTTATCTTACCAGGTAAGGAGGCCCACTGAGCTATTAACTTATTTTTAATAAGTGATCTGGCCACAAATGATACATCAGCGACGTGGCTTATGTATAAACGCGCGTTTCTAAATGTGGAGGGAAAAAATCAGAGGACCCGGAGAAAAAATCCACACGACCAGAGGGAGAGAGACATGCAAACCCCAAATATACAGGCGTCAGGTGTCACGATCGCAAACCCCCGACCTGCTGCATACCAGGCGAGGGAGATCACATCACACCGTGGTGCGTTGCTGGCCACCCACACCCTCGTGTGCCGTGCCGGCCTGCATAGGCGCTCGCTAACAGAACTTGCCCCAAAAGCCTGTTTAGGCTATACGGGGGGGGTCTCTGTCTTTGTGTTTGTGTATGCGTACGTGTGCGTGAGCATGTGTACACGTGCATTCGTGTGTGTGTGCATGTGTACAAGTGCATTCGTGTGTGTGTGTGTGTACGCGTGTCTGTGCATGTGGCCTCAAGGTGCACATGGCCTGGCGCAAGCGTCGTGGTGACGTCACCGCCACTTGGCGGTTGTTGTTGTTGTCAACCCATGGCACCTGGGTCTATCCCGTAACCTCCTGCCAGCGGGCGTTCGACACTTCACGTGGCCTTAAAGCGCGCGCACAGCCTGGCACAAGTGCCGTAGTGGCGAATGGCGATTGTTGTTGTTGTTGCTGTGTGTGCACGCGTGCGAGTAGAGGAGGTGGAGCGGCTGGAGGCGGCGCTGGCCGAGCGGCAGGCCCAGCTGGAGTCGGCGTCGCGTCATCAGGAGGAGTCGTCCGCGGCGCTGCTGCAGCGTGAGCAGCAGCTGCTCGCGATGCAGCAGGAGAAGAGCGAGCGCGACGGCTCCGTGCAGGAGCTGCAGCGCGAGCTGCACACCAAGAACCAGCTGGTGCGGCGCCACGCACACGCCAGCGGGCGCGTGCTGTGTGTGTGTGCGCGCGTGTGTGCGGGGGGGGCCTTCATAGGTGCTATTCGCTCACAGCACTTGCCTCAACTGTCTGTTAATGCTATATAGGGGACCTTTGTATTTGTATGCGGCCTTCATAGGTGCCACTCGCTAACAGCACTTGCCCCAACAGTCTATCAAGGCTATATGGGGGATCTTTGTAAATGTAAGTGTGTGTGTCAATGTGTTGTGGGGAGCGGTAGTGTATCAGTTAGCGTGCTGCGCTATGAACCCGGTGACCCAAGTTCAATTCTCGCTCACGGCCAACGCCAGTGACGATTATCTGAACCTGTCGGGGGCCTCCCCTAGATTGACTCAGACTCAAATGAGTACCTGGTGCGGTGTGTAAACATCTCCACTGGGGAGTCAAAGGCGGCCGGACGTGGTGTTGCTGGCCTTTCGTAGGCGCTGCTCGCTAACAGCACTTGCCCCAGCAGCCTGTTAAAGCCTACACGGGGGATCTTTGTCTTTGCTTTGCTTCATGGGTCTCTATCTCGCCGTGCTCGGCTCTTGATTCGCAAGTCTCTCTCCGCTCTCTCTCTCTCTCTCTCCGCGTCTCTCCTCTGCGCTTCCCATGCGGTCGCGCGTCTGCTCTGGGTCCTCTGCTCCCGGCGCCAGTGCCAGCGGCACCGGTCCAGGTGCGTGGACGCGGCGCCAGCCCCACCGCTGAGCACAATCCTCCCTGCCGCAGTCAGGCGGGGGGGGGGGGGGGGGGGTGGTGCTCACAGCCAGCGCGGGGGGTGCCGGTGTCAGGGCTCACACACCCTAACCCCTCACTATTCGCTCTCGAACCCCAGGCATAGCGAACCCTCGAACCTCAGCCTAACCTCACCCTGACCTCATCGTAACTTCACCGTAACCTCATCCTCACAGCATTCTTACCTTACCCTAACCCTCATCTCATCCCAACATCCTCCTAACCTCAGCCTAATATTAACATCACCGTAAACCCCTAACCTCACCCGAACTCCTCGCCTCACCCAAACCCTAAGCCGAGCCAACCTTCTAACCTCAGCTTCAACCTTATGCTCACGCTGACCCTACCCTGACCTCACCATCAAAGTCTTGATCCTAATCTCACCATCAAAGTCTTGATCCTAATCTCACCCTGACCTCATCGTAACTTTACCCCATCCTTCATCTAACCTCATGCTAACCTTACCCTAACCCTAATCTAATTGAAAATCCTTATCTTAGCCTAATATTAACATACCGTAACCTCGTCCTCACCCCTAGCCTCACCCTCATATCACGCTAACACCTCACCCTGACCTCACCTTAACCATTATCGTAACCTAATCCTAACTTTAACTTTGGCCTAACCCTAATTGTCACCTAATCCTACCTATATCCCTAACCCTGCCTCTAACCCTGATCTACCCAAACCTACACTAACCTACACTAACCTGTAACCCAACCCTCACCTACCTTAACCCTACCCTACCTGTAACCCTAACCCTGACAGGGAGCAGGTGAGCGTCACACCGCACGGGGTGCTCTGCATCATTTGGCTGTAGTTGTGATTCCTTCGTTGGCGTTTGGGTCGTTCTGTTCTTACTTCCTTCATTCAGTGCCCATTCCCTCTCCTTTCCGGTCGACTCCTGCAGATGCCCTGGCCTCAACCATAGACTTAGCCTGACAATGTGACATTTAACCCAGAACCGCTGACCTCAAACCCATAAACCCCTAGCCTTCAACCCCCAACCCCAAACACCGTAACCCTCCACTCCTAACTAATTTCAGCTTTCCATTAACCCCGTAACCCCGAACTCTTCGAAACCCCTCACCTCGACCCCTCACTCCGAACTCCTTACCCCTTCCCATTAACCCCTAACCCATAACCCTCTCTTGCCAACTCCTGAACCCACATTCCTGGCTCTTAACGGCTAACATCTGACCGCTGAGCCTCTAACATGTGACTCGTGACCCCTTCCCATTATCCCTTGCCCGTTACCCGCGCCCGGATGTGACCCCACGACCTGTGACCCGTGCATGTCTAACCCGTGACCTGTGACCCGTGACCCGCGTGCGGCTGCAGCTGAAGCAGAAGATGTTGGAGCTGACGCGTGCGTGCCAGAAGCAGTACGAGCTGGAGCAGGAGCTGGCCTTCTACAAGATAGATGCCAAGTTCGACTCCCTGGGACACGCGCCGCCCCACGTAAGACCCCCACGCACACTCTCACTCACTCACTCGGTCACTCTCACTCGCTTACTCTCACTCACTCACTCACATTCACTCAGGCTCACTCTCGCTCACTCTCAATCACTCACTCTCACTCTGCTCACACTCACTCACACAGCCTTGGACACATGCCACCCCACGTCGTCCCCACTCATGTGCACGTGTGCACGCACGTATGCTAGTGCGCAAAACTTGTGCGTGCACGTGTGCATGCGTGCACACGTTAATCCGCATGCTCACGTGCATGTCCACGTGCGTGCGCGTGTGACCGGTCGTGCGTGCGTGTGCGTGCGTGATGGCGTGTGCGTGCGTCCGCGTATCCGCGTGCGCTCTTGCCCGCAGGCCGGCGGGGACGACGACGACGACGACGACGACGAGCCGCGGCAGCTGGCGCCCGGCGAGAGCCCGTACATAGGCAAGGCGCGCTACAAGCGGAACGAGTTCGCGGGCGAGAGCCGCGTGCGGCTGTCCCCTGCGCGCCACGCGGCACTCGGCTCCGTGCAGAGCGACGGCGCCGCCGTGTCCCCGGCGCCGGGCGCCGGCGCCGGGGACATCGCGGACGCCGTCGATGAGCAGCTCGCGCTCAAGCAGCTCGCGCTGGCCGAAGGTATGGCGGTGGGCACGGGGGAGAGAGAGAGAGAGAGCGCGGTGCGGCGGGGGGGGCGGGGGGCCCAGGGGAGGGGGGGGGGCAGGAGCTGGGGAAACAAAGGCGCCGGGCGTGGTGCTGACCATCCACCCCCTTGTGTGCCACGCCGGCCTTCATAGGTGCTACTCGCTACTAACAGCACTTGTCCCTGCATTCTGATAAGGCTACACGGGAGACCTTTGTCTTTGTGCCGTGCGCAGCTGAGCGCCGTCTGGCCGAGCTGCTGCAGGAGGTGGAGGCTGCGGAGCGGAGGAACTTGGCTGCTGCGCAGGAGCTGCAGCGCCTGGAGGACGCGGCCGCCCAGGGCAAGGTGAGAGGCACAGCCCAGACCCTACCCCTAACCCAGACTCTATCTCTAACCCAGACTCTATCTCTAACCCAGACTCTGCCTCTAACCCTGTGTCTCTATGTATCGCTATGAGTCTCTGAGCATTGGGCAATAGAGAAGAGGCGAGGCTTTAAGAGAGGAATGGAAGGGGGTTAAGGAGGGCGGACTCCTTCACGTATGGGTTGCAGTGCTGAATCTATGGTTGCAGTGCTGAATCTATGGTTGCAGTGCTGAGTCTGTGGGCAGTGTTGAGTCTATCGACAGTGCTCAATGTAGAGGGGGAGTTGATTCCAGTGGAGAGGTGCAAGGAGGGAGGTGAAGCACCGGAAACGGGATTGGGCACAGGGAGAAGCAGGGACAGAGAGACAGAATATTTGGAACGCCGACGGTCCATCGTGTAGCACTCGCCGGTTGCGTACACACAAAGACAAAGATCCCCCGTATAGCCTTAACAGACTGTAGGGGCAAGTGCTGTTAGCGAGCACCTATGAAGGCCGGAACGGTACACAAGGGGGTGGGTGGCCAGCACCACGCCCGACCGCCTTTGTCTCCCTAGTGGCGATATTTACACACCGCACCAGGTACTCATTTGAGGCTGAGTCGACCTAGGGGAGGCCCGGGACCGGTTCAGATAATCGTCACTGGTGTTGACCGTGAGCTGGAATCGAACCCGGGTCGCCAGGTTCATAGCGCAGCGCGCTAACCGCTACACTACCGCTCCCCACATATACACACACACACGCATGGGTATACACACGCTCACTGTCGTACACGCGCTCACTGTCGTACACGCGCTCACTGTCGTACACGCGCTCACTGTCGTACACGCACGTGCGGTGCGCTGCGGCGGTGGCGAAGATGCTGGAACAGCGCCGCGAGGCCCTGCGCCGTGCGCTCGCGCGCAAGCTGGAGCTGCTGGGGCGACTGCGCGTGGAGGCCGAGGAGCTGGAGCGACGCCTGGAGGCGCAGCGCACGGAGCTGGGGCGGCGGGGAGCGCAGGCGGCGCAGCTGCGGAGGGAGGTCGCGGAGGAGCGCGGGGAGGACGGGCGTGGGCACGTGAGTGGCACGCACGTGGCACGCACATACAAGGACGTGCGTGGAGGACAAAGGCGTGGGCACGTGAGTGGCACGCACGTGGCACGCACACGCAGAAACGCAGGGGGAGGATTGGCACATGAGTGGCACGCACATGGCACGCACAGGGCACGCACATGGCACGCACAGGGCACGCACAGGGCACATGCATACGCAGAGACGTGTGGGGAGGATGGGCACGGGCACGTGGGCGGCACGCACATGGCACACGCACACGCAGAGACGTGTGGGGAGGATGGGCGCGGGCATGAGAGTACCACGCTTGTGGCATGCACACGCAAAGACGTGCTCGGAGGACGGGTGCGTGCACGTGAGTGGCACACACATGGCACACATGTAGAGACTCGCGGCGCTAACGGGCACTCGTACGCTAGTAGCACACGCGGCGTGCATGTGCGTACGGCCCAGTGTGTTGTGAGTTCTTCTCGGGTCACCGTTGTTGTTGTTGTTGTTATTCTGAGTTGACACTCACTGAGATACTCGTTGGGCTCAACGAGTATCTCAGTGGCGGTGACTGAACATGGCTCAACTGCGGTAATGAATCGCTTCGTTCGCATCAGACGATTGCAATACAACGAGGATCTGTGCAGCGGCTTCTGCATGTGACCGCGTCTAATGTGACGCTGCACAGGAACAAGGCGCAGTCATAGGGCTCTGTGTTAGCCTGTGGGTGTTTATGTGAGTCAAAGGGTCTCCGTATGGAAGTGAGAAAGAGCCGGTCAGTAATCTCTCTCTCTCTCTCTGAGTCGGTGTCTATGGGAGAGGGAGAAAGAGGCAGGCGCAAAAGAGTTGTCTATCGAGACACACAGGCCTATGTGTAGTGTGGTGTGTGTAGTGTGTTTAGTGTGGTGTGTGTTTAGTGTGGTGTATGTGTAGTGGTGCGTAGTGTGTTTAGTGTGGTGTGTGTGTAGTGTAGTGTGGTGTGTGTTTAGTGTGGTGTGTGTGTAGTGTAGTGTGGTGTATGTGTAGTGTGGTGTATGTGTAGTGTAGTGTGGTGTATGTGTAGTGCGGTGTGTGTTTAGTGTGGTGTATGTGTAGTGTGGTGTATGTGTAGTGTGTAGTGTGGTGTGTGTTTAGTGTGGTGTATGTGTAGTGTGGTGTATGTGTAGTGTGTAGTGTGGTGTGTGTTTAGTGTGGTGTATGTGTAGTGTAGTGGTGCGTGTTTAGTGTGGTGTATGTGTAGTGTGGTGTGTAGTACAGTGTGGTGTGTGTTTAGTGTAGTGTGGTGTGTGTTTAGTGTGGTGTATGTGTAGTGTAGTGGTGCGTGTTTAGTGTGTAGTGTGGTGTGTGTTTAGTGTGTAGTGTGGTGTGTGTTTAGTGTGGTGTATGTGTAGTGTAGTGTGGTGTGTGTTTAGTGTGGTGTATGTGTAGTGTGGTGTATGTGTAGTGTAGTGGTGCGTGTTTAGTATGTAGTGTGGTGTGTGTTTAGTGTGGTGTATGTGTAGTGCGGTGTGTGTTTAGTGTGGTGTATGTGTAGTGTAGTGTGGTGTATGTGTAGTGTAGTGGTGCGTGTTTAGTGTGGTGTATGTATAGTGTAGTGTGGTGTGTGTTTAGTGTGGTGTATGTGTAGTGTGGTGTATGTGTAGTGTAGTGGTGCGTGTTTAGTGTGTAGTGTGGTGTGTGTTTAGTGTGGTGTATGTGTAGTGTGTAGTACAGTGTGGTGTGTGTTTAGTGTGGTGTATGTATCGTGTAGTGTGGTGTGTGTTTAGTGTGGTGTATGTGTAGTGTGGTGTGTGTGTAGTGTAGTGGTGCGTGTTTAGTGTGTAGTGTGGTGTGTGTTTAGTGTGGTGTATGTGTAGTGCGGTGTGTTAGTGTGTAGTGTGGTGTGTAGTACAGTCTGGTGTGTTTATTGTGGTGTATGTGTAGTGTGGTGCGTGTGTAGTGTGGTGTGTAGTACAGTGTGGTGTGTGTTTAGTGTGGTGTATGTCGTGTAGTGGTGCGTGTTTAGTATGTAGTGTGGTGTATAGTAAAGTGTGGTGTGTAGTGTGGTGTGTGTTTAGTGTGGTGTATGTGTAGTGTGGTGTGTGTTTAGTGTGGTGTATGTGTAGTGTGGTGTGTGTTTAGTGTGGTGTATGTGTAGTGTGGTGTGTGTTTAGTGTGGTGTATGTATAGTGTAGTGGTGCGTGTTTAGTGTGGTGTGTAGTACAGTGTGGTGTGTAGTGCGGTGTATGTGTAGTGCGGTGTGTGTTTAGTGTGTAGTGTGGTGTGTAGTACAGTGTGGTGTGTGTTTATTGTGGTGTATGTGTAGTGTGGTGCGTGTTTAGTGTGTAGTGTGGTGTATGTGTAGTGCGGTGTGTGTTTAGTGTGTAGTGTGGTGTGTAGTACAGTGTGGTGTGTGTTTATTGTGGTGTATGTGTAGAGTAGTGTGGTGTAGTGTAGTGTGTGTTTAGTGTGTAGTGTGGTGTGTAGTACAGTGTGGTGTGTGTTTATTGTGGTGTATGTGTAGTGTGGTGTAGTGTAGTGTGGTGCGTGTTTAGTGTGTAGTGTGGTGTGTAGTACAGTGTGGTGTGTAGTGTGGTTCGTGTTTAGTGTGTAGTGTGGTGTTTAGTACAGTGTGGTGTGTAGTGTGGTGTATGTGTAGTGTGGTGCGTGTTTAGTGTGTAGTGTGGTGTATGTGTAGTGTAGTGCGTAGTACAGTGTGGTGCGTGTTTAGTGTGGTGTATGTGTAGTGTAGTGGTGCGTGTTTAGTGTGTAGTGTGGTGTGTAGTACAGTGTGGTGTGTAGTGTGGTGCGTGTTTAGGGTGTAGTGTGGTGTGTAGTACTGTGTCGTGTCTAGTAGTGTGGTGCGTGTTTAGCACGTGGTGTATGGGTAGTGTGGGGTACATGTATTGTGGTGCGTGTTTAGTGTCGAGTGTGGTGTATGTGTAGTGTGGTGAGTGTGGTGTGAGAGTGGCTGGGGGATGTGAGTGACAGGGATGAGGAAGTCTCCCTGTCCGCTTGCGAGCTCTACTAGCCAGGCGGAGGGCCGTGGATCTTCCTGTCAGCTGACAGGAAGGCGCCTCTAACGGGTGGGGCGCGAGCAGATTTGAGCGGAGAGGGCGCGGAGAAGAGGGAGGCAGTGGGCGTGGGGAGGGGGAGATGAGCGGGCTTGGGGTGAGGCAGTGGCGAGCGTGGCGTCAGTGTCAGGAGGAGCAGCAGCAGCAGCAGCGAGTGGAGCAGGGAGCAGCAGCAGCAGAGTGGGGGCGAGCATGCCACCCACAGGACTAGGGTACGCACGCACACACGGTACGGTCGCACACACGCGCGGTCTCACGCGTCCCCACACCCTCACCCATAACGGTACCGCTTCCAGTGGCCGAGACCCCCCTTGGGGCCGTTTCCACTCCACGCGCTCCAACGGGGGGCCCCGCCTGCTGTTTTGCCCCGGGGGAGAGCAGCTTTATCCAGTGCACACGTGTGTGGCACGTGTGTGTGCGTGTCACGTGTGTGTGTCACCGTTGCGTGTCACCTGTGCGTGTAACCTGTGCGTGTCACCTGTGTGTGTCACCTGTGCGTCTCACCTGTGCGTATGGAACGTGATTTGTATGGTACGCGTGTGTCTTTGTGTGCGCGAACGACTTGTGTGATGGGGGGGGGGTGGAACCTGTGTTTGACATCTGTGTGTGGGGCACGCCTATGTCATCTGTGTGTGAAGCATCCACGTGTATGTTACCTGTGTGTGCGTGCGTGCATTGGTTTGGCATCTGTGTGTGTGTGTGTGGCACACATGTGTGTGTGTCACATCTCAGTAGGCGACAAAGATAAATGTTAACCACACGCGAGCCGGCGGGTGAGTGAGTGAGCGAGCGAGCGAGTGAGCCGGCTAGCGAGCTTACGAATGGGTGAGCGAGTTATTTTGTGAGCGAGTGAGCCTGCGAGTGACTGGGGCAGTGGCTGAGTGAGTAGCGAGTGAGTTGGGAGTGGGTGGGTGAGTGAGTGAGCAATCGCGCTGTGTGCCGGTGCTCACACCGCTGACCCCCCTCACACTCACCCGAGAGAGGCCACGTTATGCCATCCGCACCCCGCCTCCCACGGCCCAATTAGCGGCGCTGCAACAGAGACAGCTCTCTATTCAAACCCTGGCCACGCGGCCGTCCGTTCTTCTGTGTATTGCGTCCGTCTATGTGTCCGCCCACCCGTGTATCCGTCCGTCAGCGCATGCTTTTATCTGTCCGTGTAACTATGACGTCTGTGGCGATGCCTGCGTCTCCACCATCGGGAGTCTCCACCACTACGGCGGCTGTGAGCGCACGCAGGAAGCAACCGCCGCTCGGCATGGGGATTCCCTCCTGGCGACGTGCTGGTTTCATAACAACAACAATATTGATACAGTACTCGTGATAAAAAAAAAAACTATCTGAACTACGAAGCCGTTCATAACCATGCGCCACGTCGTCCACGAGACGATGCCTGGTGAATGTGTGAGCGGGTGAGTGACAGTGCGAGTGAGTGGAGTTTGCGCGTGTGAATGAGCGAGTGAGTGAATGTTTTCAGCCTTGAGGCCCCCTTTCAGGAGACCGCTGTGCCAAGCGGAGTGGCGCTGTGGTAGCGGCCGCTCCGATGAGAGATGCAGGGACCCTGCGGTTCCCTGGCTGATGACGCCACGGTGCCTTGAGCCGCGTCGTGTGTGCGCGCGTTGGAGGGAGCGTCCCGAGTTCGATTCCCACTCACGACCCGAGTTCGATTCCCACTCACGACCCGAGTTCGATTCCCACTCACGACCAACACCGGTGGCTATTATCTGAACGAGGTCCTGGGCCTGCCCTAGGTTGACTCGGCCTCAAATAATTACCTGGTGCGGTGTGTAAAATCATTGCCGCTGGGGAGACAAAGGCGGTCGTGCGTGGTGTTGGCCACCCGTGCCGGCCTTTCACAGGTGCTCGCTAACAGCGCTTGCCCCAACAGTCTTACGGCTATACGGGGGTTCTTTGCGTGTGTACCGCCTGGGTGCAGGCGCGGGAGCTGAGCGCCGCCGCTGAGCTAGCGCTGGAGGAGATGGCGCGACAGCAGCGCGAGCTGGAGGAGCGCCTCGATCAGATGCTGACGCGCATCGCAAAGGAGACGGAGGACATCCGGGACCTGGAGCAGCAGCTCACGGAGGGTGCGCGGCAGGGGGCGGTGCTGGCAGTGGTGGTGATGGTGGTAGTGGGGGTGGTGGTGGCAGCAATGATGGCGGAGATGGTAGTGATGGTGGCAATGATCGTGATAGTGATGCTCATGGTGATGGTGGTGGTGATGATGGTCGTGATAA
Organism: Petromyzon marinus; assembly: GCF_048934315.1. NCBI lineage: Eukaryota > Metazoa > Chordata > Hyperoartia > Petromyzontiformes > Petromyzontidae > Petromyzon > Petromyzon marinus. The sequence goes on along the minus strand of NC_133725.1, from coordinate 5,600,978 downwards.
CTATAGTGGCAGTGGTGGTGATGATGTCATTGGTGGCGGCCGTGGTGGTGGTGATGATGGAGGTCGTGGTGATTATAACGATGATGTTGGTGCCATTGGTAGTGTCAGTGGTGGGGTGATGTTGGTGGGGGGAGAATGGTATTGGTGGTGGTGGGTCTGTCCCGTGACCTCCTGCCAGTGAGCCTTGCCTAGCAGTGGTGACGTCACCACCACTTAGTGGCGAATGGCGGTTGTTGTTAATGGCGGCAATGATAGTGGTGGTAATGTTAGTGGTGGTGGTGGTGATGACGAAGTTGACGATGACGCCGATGACGATCGCGACGTTGTGAGTGATGCCCCCACTCTCCGTGCCTCCCCCCCTACCAGGCCAGATTGCCGCGAACGACGCGCTAAAGCGTGACCTGGAGGGCATCATCGCGGGGCTGCAGCAGTACCTGTCGGGCGTGCAGGACCGGGCGCGCCAGGCCGGCGAGGCATGCGGGCGGCTGCAGCAGGAGAACGAGGAGCTGCAGCGCCGTCTGGCTCGGCTGCACCAGGACAAGCAGGAGCTGGAGGTGGTGGCCGAAGATGCGGACGCCATGCGTAAGGTGCGCGTCGCAACCGCAGCTGTGCCGCACCACCGCACTGCCGTACCGCGCCGCTTCACCTCCACGATCCACCGCGCAGATGTACTGCACCGCTTTGCCGCACCGCTCCACTGCACCGATTCATCGCATCCTCGCTCCACCCCGCCACTCCACCTCACTGCTGCACCACACCGCTACACCGCACCACCGCACCGTTCCACCGCACTGCTGCATCACACTGCTCCACCACGCCACTCCACCGCGCCGATCCACCGTACCGATCCACCGCATCACCGGATCACCACACCAATCCACTTCACCGTCGCACCACACCACCGCACCGATTTACCACACCATTGCATGATGATGATGGAGATGATGGTTATCATGGTGATGTTTATTTTGTACATAGCAGCGTCATCATTCACGCACGCTGCTGCATTTCGCCACGCTGTAGAATTTGTGACACCGCGTGCCTTGCGAAAACCTCGAGGGGAAGGGAGTCAGAACCAGCGCGACTACCAACGATCACGCAATCTCTGTGGTCCTAAACTAAATTTTTTTTTATTTTACTAGGTAATGCCCACTGAGCTATGAAGCTCTTTATCAGAAGCACCCTGGCCGCAAATGATAGCCCAATGAAGTGGCTTATCATGTGGAAATGTATAGCAGCCAAATCCACACAACCACAGGGAGAACATGAAAACTCTAAATATGCAATGCTTCACGGTTGGGGTCGAACCCACGACCTCCTGCATACCAGGAAAGGTAATTAACATCTCGCCACCGCGGCACCCCCTACATTGGCATGTTTGTCAAACTCCTATTTCACGAGCGCTCACACGACGCGGGAGGAAACGGCGGAGCGCCCGGGGAAAGAAAAAATAAAACAACAACGTGGGGGACGACGATGACGACGACGCTCCCCTTGCAGACAGGAGTCTTAACCCACTTGCTATACTGCCCCGGACGTGCGCAAACAGGAGGTGCTGGAGCTGGAGCGGCTGCTGCAGGAGCAGCAGGACGCCAACGCGTCGCTGCAGGGGGAGCAGGGCGAGCGCGATGCCCAGCTGCAGGCCCAGCTCGACGAGATGGAGGCCGAGCAGCAGCAGCTCCAGGACCAGCTGCGGGCCCAGCACCAGCGCAGCAAGGTAAAACGAAACTATTCAACTATTTTGTATTTTACCACGTAAGGGGACCCCCTTCTGCACTATGTAGCTATTTTTCAGAGGCGACCCGGCTCTCACAAACCATAGCTCAACCAAGTGGCTTGTCACCATCGTGCGGAAATTTATTGCAGCCAGATGTTCTGAACGCATGATGTGGATTCTCAACGTGGAAGGGAAAAAACCGGAGGACCTGGAGAAAAATCCGCACGACCAAGGGGAGAGAGACAAGCAAACTCCAAATATACAGCAGGCGTCAGGGTCGGGATTGAACTCAAGCCCTCCTGTATACCGGGCGAGGTAGTTAACATCTCCTAGCCACCGTGGTGCCCTCCTCCCTTCCTCCCTCCCTTACCCCCATCACCATCTGGCCTTCACACAAGACAGATGGTGCCAATGATCAGCAGTACAATCAAGACGTGAGCTGCGAGTGTACGAAGCCTGCTGTTGTCTGGAGGAGGCCACCGAGCCCCCTTCTCGTTTGGCCCGGCCCTTCCGAGTGGCTCCAGGACGTCTGTTCTGGTGCCCCCGCTCTCCCCCACGCTCTTAACCCCATCCATGCCGTAGTAGTTTTTGAAAGTCGGGGCTATTTTGCCTAATTTTCATCAACTCGTTTCAACTCGTTTCACGGTGGCGAGATGTTAACTACCTCGCCTGGTATGCAGGAGGTCGTGGGTTCTGATCCCGACCCTGATGCCTGTTGTACGTTTGGAGTTTTCGTGTTCTCCCCGGGGTCGCGTGGATTTTTCTCCGGCTCCCTCGGTTTTTCCCTCTACATTCAGAATCAACATCACGTGTTTCGTGTTTTTGGCTACTTCAAAACATGTCCACATGGTACGCCACTTCATCGAGCTATAATTTGTGTCCAGGTCGCTTCTGAAAAAGAGCTATATAGGTCAGTGCAATCTTACCTGGTAAAATAAAAATAAAAACATTTAAATAGTTTTTAGTTTCGCACGGTTGGCTAGGTACGGTGCTAAAGAAGTTCAGGTATTCTGGCCTCAAGCTCGACTCGAGATGGGTGGGAAATGGGCGGGGGTACCTGAGCGGTGGGCGGGGTTGCCTGAGCGGTGGGGCGGAGCTACCTGAGCGGTGGGCGGAGCTACCTGAGCAGTAGGAGGAGCTAATTGAGCAGTGAGCGCCATTTTCCTGAGCAGTGGGCAGAGGTAGCAGCGAGGAGCAGGCGGAAGTGGGAGGGGGGCCGCTCACTGTGGATGGAGCTAGTGGCTGTGTGGGCGTGGCTATGTAAAAGTGGGCGGGGCTTCCAGCTCAACAGGCACGGAACCGCTGGCACCGTGCCCCCTCCTCTCGCGCGCCCGCAGGGGGAGCAGGCGGCGCTGCTCGCGGAGCTGCAGCGGGAGAAGGAGGCGCTGGAGGCCGCCATCGAGCAGGCGGGTCAGGCGCGGGCCCACGAGCAGGAGAACCAGCGGCTGCTGCAGCAGCTGCGTGCGCAGCAGGTGGCGCTTCCTCGCTCACCTCCTCACTCGCTTGCTCGCTCGCTCCCTCGCTCACCCCCGCGCTCACCTCCTCGCTCGCCCCCTCGCTCGCCTCCTCGCTCACCTCCTCGCTCGCCCCCTCGCTCGCCTCCTCGCTCACCTCCTCGCTCACCCCCTCGCTCACCTCCTCGCTCGCCCCCTCGCTCGCCTCCTCGCTCACCTCCTCGCTCGCCCCCTCGCTCGCCTCCTCGCTTGCCTCCTCGCTCACCTTCTCGCTCGCCCCCTCGCTCACCTCCTCGCTCGGCCCCTCGCTCGCCTCCTCGCTCGCCTCCTCGCTCACCTCCTTGCTCGCCTCCTCGCTCACCTCCTCACTTGCTTCCTCACCCGCCTCGTCGCTCACCTCCTTGCTCACCTCACTTACGTCCTCGCTCGCATCCTCGCTCACTTTCTCGCTCACCTCCTCGCTCGCCCTCTCGCTCACCTCCTCGCTCGCCCCCTCGCTCGCCTCCTCGCTCGCCTCCTCGCTCGACCCCTCGCTCGCCTCCTCGCTCGCCTCCTCGCTCGCCTCCTCGCTCACCTCTTCGCTCACCTCCTCGCTCGCCTCCTCACTCGCCTCCTTGCTCGCCTCCTCGCTCACCTCCTCACTCGCTTCCTCACCCGCCTCGTCGCTCATCTCCTTGCTCACCTCACTTACCTCCTCGCTCGCATCCTCGCTCACTTTCTCGCTCACCTCCTCGCTCGTCTCCTCGCTCACCTCCTCACTCGCTTCTTCACCCACCTCGTCGCTCACCTCCTTGCTCAGCTCCTCGCTCACCTCCTCGCTCGTCTCCTCGCTCACCTCCTCACTCGCTTCCTCGCTTCACCCCCCCAGGCGAGCTCGGCGATGCTGAGCAGGCGCCTCCAGGACGCGGAGGCGCAGGCGGAGAGGATGGCGCGGGAGACGGTGCGGCGCGAAGAGGTGGCGGCGCACCTCACGCAGCTCCGCGAGGAGGTCGAGGGGCCGCGCGGCCCCCACGGCGAGGAGGAGGGGCACGACGAGGAACGGGGCGAGGAGGAGGAGAGGCGGAGGAACGGGCAGCACGAGGAGGAAGACGATGAGGAGGAGGAGGAGGAGGAGGGGACGAGGTGAGATGAAGGGTTAGTTTGATGGTGAGGGTTGGGTGGGTGTGATGGTGTGAGTAGGGTTATTGTTGTGATGGTGAGAGTAGGAGTAGTGGTGTGATGGTGAGAGTAGGGGTAGTGGTATGAGAGTGAGGGTAGGGTTAGTGGTGTGATAGTGAGGGTAGGATTAGTGTTGTGATAGTGAGGGTAGGGTTAGTGTTATGATGGTGAGAGTAGGGTAGTGGTGTGATAGGGAGGGTAGAGTTAGTCTTGTGACGGTGAGAGTAGGGGTAGTGGTGTGATAGGGAGGGTAGAGTTAGTCTTGTGATGGTGAGAGTAGGGGTAGTGGTGTGATAGTGAGGGTAGGGTTAGTGTTGTGATAGTGAGGGTAGGGTTAGTGTTGTGATAGTGATGGTAGGATTAGTGTTGTAATGGTGAGGGTAGGGTTAGTGTTGTGATGATGAGAGTAGGATTAGTGTTGTGATGGTGTGAGTAGGATTCGTTTTTTATTTAAAGCTTTCATGACTGCAGGATTAATATTCTTGGTTCTTTCGGTAAAGTCACGTAGAAGGGAAACAATTTTATATTGTTATTATTTTATTGTTCCCTTCTACGTGACTTTACCGAAAGAACCAAGAATATAGTAGGATTAGTGTTGTGATGGTGATGGTAGGGCTAGTGTTCTGATGGTTAGATGGAGGGTTAGTGTGATTGTAAGGGTGAGTGTGATGGTGACGGTATGATTAGGGTTTTGATGGTAGGGTGAGTGTGATGGTGAGGGTAGGGTTAGTGTTATGATGGTGAGATTGGGTGAGTGTGATGATGAGGTCAGGTGTTGGCAATATTAAGGCTAGTAGTGTGATGGTGAGGGTAGGGTGAGTGTCGTGATTGTCATTGGTAGGAGAGGGGTAATGCTGGGTTTAGCTTTTGCTATCGCTGTTGCTCTGTGTTGCTCTGTGTTGCTCTGCGTTGCTCTGTGTCACTCTGTGTTGCTCTGTGTTGCTCTCTGTTGCTCTCTGTTGCTCTGTGTTGCTCTGTGTTGCTCTCTGTTGCTCTGTGTTGCTCTGTGTTGCTCTGTGTTGCTCTGTGTTGCTCTGTGTTGCTCTGTGTCGCTCTGTGTTGCTCTGTGTCGCTCTGTGTTGCTCTGTGTCACTCTGTGTTGCTCTGCGTTGCTCTGTGTTGCTCTGTGTCGCTCTGTGTTGCTCTGTGTTGCTCTGTGTTGCTCTGTGTTGCTGTGCATTGCTCTGTGTCACTCTCTGTTGCTCTGTGTTGCTCTGTGTTGCTCTGTGTTGCTCTGCGTTGCTCTGTGTCACTCTCTGTTGCTCTGTGTCACTCTCTGTTGCTCTGTGTTGCTCTGTGTTGCTCTGTGTCACTCTGTGTTGCTCTGTGTTGCTCTGTGTTGCTCTGTGTCACTCTGTGTCGCTCTGTGTCGCTCTGTGTTGCTCTGTGTTGGTCTGTGTTGCTGTGCATTGCTCTGTGTCACTCTCTGTTGCTCTGTGTTGCTCTGTGTTGCTCTGTGTTGCTCTGTGTTGCTCTGTTGCTCTGTGTTGCTCTCTGTTGCTGTGCATTGCTCTGTGTCACTCTCTGTTGCTCTGTGTTGCTCTGTGTTGCTCTGTGTTGCTCTGTGTCACTCTGTGTCACTCTGTGTTGCTCTGCGTTGCTCTGTGTCACTCTGTGTTGCTCTGTGTTGCTCTGTGTTGCTCTGTGTTGCTCTGTGTCACTCTGTGTCGCTCTGTGTTACTCTGTGTTGCTCTGTGTTACTCTGCGTTGCTCTCTGTTGCTGTGCATTGCTCTGTGTCACTCTCTGTTGCTCTGTGTTGCTCTGTGTTGCTCTGCGTTGCTCTACGTCACTGTTGCTCTGTGTTGCTCTGTGTTGCTCTGTGTTGCTCTGCGTCACTCTGCCTCGCTCTGCGTCACTCTGCGTCAATCTGTGTCACTCTGTGTTGCTCTGCGTCACTCTGTGTTGCTCTGCGTCGCTCTGTGTTGCTCTGTGTTGCTCTGCGTCACTCTGTGTTGCTCTGCGTCGCTCTGTGTTGCTCTGTGTTGCTCTGTGTCGCTCTGTGTTGCTCTGTGTTGCTCTGTGTCGCTCTGTGTTGCTCTGTGTTGCTCTGTGTTGCTCTCTGTTGGTCTGTGTTGCTCTGTGTCACTCTGTGTCGCTCTGTGTTGCTCTGTGTTGCTCTGTGTCGCTCTCTGTTGCTCTGCGTCACTCTGCGTCACTCTGTGTCACTCTGTGTTGCTCTGTGTTCCTCTGTGTTGCTCTGTGTCACTCTGTGTTGCTCTGTGTTGCTCTGTGTTGCTCTGTGTTGCTCTCTGTTGCTCTGTGTTGCTCTGTGTCACTCTGCGTCACTCTGTGTTGCTCTGTGTCACTCTGCGTCACTCTGTGTTGCTCTGTGTCACTCTGTGTTGCTCTGTGTCACTCTGTGTTGCTCTGTGTCACTCTGCGTCACTCTGTGTTGCTCTGTGTCACTCTGTGTTGCTCTGTGTTGCTCTGTGTTGCTCTGTGTCACTCTGCGTCACTCTGTGTTGCTCTGTGTCACTCTGTGTTGCTCTGTGTTGCTCTGTGTTGCTCTCTGTTGCTCTGCGTTGCTCTGTGTCACTCTGTGTCGCTCTGTGTTGCTGTGTGTTGCTCTGTGTCACTCTGCGTCACTCTGCGTCACTCTGCGTCACTCTGTGTTGCTCTGTGTTGCTCTGTGTCACTCTGTGTTGCTCTGTGTTGCTCTGTGTTGCTCTACGTCACTCTGTGTTGCTCTGTGTTACTCTGCGTTGCTCTGTGTTGCTCTGTGTTGCTCTGCTCTTCTCTCGCGCCTCCGAGTGACGAGCTGTCACTTCTGTTCAGCCTTCGTGTGGACGTCGTGCAGGTGAGGCCCTGCATGAGTGGGGACGTGGTGTCACGTGGTTTGACGTGGTGTTGTGTGTGCTGAGTGTGGTATGATGTGGCGTGTGGTGAGTGTGGCGTGACGTGGAGTCGCGTGTGATGAGTGTGGTGTGACGTGGAGTCGCGTGTGGTGAGTGTGGTGTGACGTGGAGTCGCGTGTGGTGCTGTGACCAGGGGTGTGGTGAGACGTCTAGCGGATTGCAGTGGAGTGCAGTGACTGTCCTTTCCGGCCCCCACCCCCGACCTCCACGAGAACACGCACGCCTCTGTCACCTCCGATTAGCGGGGTTGGCTATGTACGGCGCGAAAGAAGCTCAACATGCATACCCCTCTGCGTCTGAGCCGAGCCACGGCCGGGATCTTCGTGGCACCGGTGGTTTTTCTTTACATCGCAGAGCCAGAGCGAATGCGTGAAACTCTGACTTCAAGAATCACTGGAATCTTTGCTCGGGGCCCAGCAGGCCCAAGCATGGCAGGATCGAACACTTCCGTCGTGCGTCGCGTCGCGTCGCTCGCTCGCTCGCTCTACTTGAGGGCCCCACTCGTCCGTTGGGGCGTCACGTCCACGGCACGGCTCTGTTTCAGCAGTGGGGAGGGAAAAAAAACAACAACCCGGAGCATCCTTGAGCGGTGCCGGGGCTGGCTTGGCGCAGCCCTGCCGTGGCTCGTGTACGCCAGTGGGTGGGTTCGTGACAGCCGCGCGGTTAAGAAGGGAGGAGGCGGCGCCGTGTGACGCTGGCCCCGTGCTTGTGCCGCAGCATCCCGGGCCCCGAGGGCCGGGGGGCCGACGCGCTAGGCCGCAGCCTGTTGGATCTGCGCCGCGGCGTGGGGCGCGCGTTGAGACGGGCGGAGCGCGAGCGCGACGACGCTGGGCGGGCGGCGCGGCGCGCCCAGCGGGAGTCGCAGCAGATGAGGGAGCAGCTGGCGGCCGCTCGCGAGGAAGCGGACAACGCCGGCGTCCAGGCAGAGCAAGCGCAGGTGAGGCTCGTGCCCCCCTTCTCCTCAGTCATACCAACCCCCCCCCCCCCCAGACAGACTCCCTGCGGTGGCTATAGTCTATATTAATAGCAGTGATGTTGGTGCGTCGCTATGGCAGCGTAGTAACGAGGGACCCTAATGGGCATGGTGGCCATAGCGGCAGGTCCAGACACGCACCTGTGCGTGTGTTTGTCTTTTGTGTGTATACCAGTGTGTGTGTGTGTGTGTCTACCCGCGTGTGTAAGTGGGGAGCGCTAGCGAAGAGATTAGCGCGCTGCACTACGAACCCGGCGGCCCAAGTTTGATTCCCGCTCACAGCCAACACCAGTGATGATTTATATGCACTGATCCTGAGCCTCCCCTAGGTCGACTCTGCCTCAAATAAATATCTGGTGTGGTGTGCAGACACCGCCACTGGGGAGACGAAAGCGGTCGGGCATGGTGCTGACCACTCACCCCCTTGTGTGCCGTACCGGCCTTCATAGGTGCTCACTAAAAGCACTTGCCCCAACAATCTGTTAAGGCTATACAGGAAATCTTTGTATACCTTTGTGTGTATACCCTTGCGTCGCATGTGTGTGTGTGTAGGTATACCCCTGTGTATACCCATGCGTGTGTGTGTGTATATGTGGGGAGCGGTAGTGTAGCGGTTAGCGCGCTGCGCTATGAACCTGGCGACACGGGTTCGATTCCCGCTCACGGCCAACACCCAGTGACGAATATCTGAACTGGTCCCGGGCCTCCCCTAGGTCGATTCAACCTCAAATGAGTACCTGGTGCGGTGTGTAAACATCGCCACTGGGGAGACAAAGGCGGTCGGGCGTGGCGCTGGCCACCCACCCCCTCGTGTACCGTTCCGGCCTTTATAGCCGCTCGCTAACAGCACTTGCCCCTACAGTCTGTTAAGGCTATACGGGGGATGTTTACCCATGCGTGTGTATGCGTGTACGTATACGCTTGTGTGTGTGTGTGTGTATATGCTTTAGGCGGAGTGGGAGCAGCAGCTGGCGTCGGCGCGGCACCGCCTCGCCCAGGCACTGCAGGAGCGCGAGCAGCTGGCAGCCGAGCTGGAGCAGCGCGACGTGCAGGTACGAGACTCCACCCATGTCCACACGAAGGAAAAGTTCCCCCGCGTAGCCTTCAACAGGCTGTCGGGGCAAGTGCTGTTTGCGGGCAGCGACACCTACGAGATGCCGGCACGGCGCACGAAGGGGTGGGTGGCCAGCAGTGCGCCCAGCCGCCTTTGTCTCTCCAGCGCTGATGTTTAATGCACACCGCACGGAGTACTCGTTTGAGGTTGAGTCGACCTAAGGGAGGCACAGGGCTGGTTAATACGTTCGCTCTCACTGTTATTGGCTGTCGGCGTCTGTACATACGCACACACGCAGACAAATATAGGGGGAGTGGCGGCGCCGCAATTGGCGCACTGCGCTACAAACCCGGCTTCATGAATTGGATTCCCAGCCATGGGTTAGTTGCGAATTATATCAAAACCCGTCCCGAGTTTCCCCAAGGTCGACTCAGCCCTTAAAATTACTACCTAGTGAGTGCGGTGCCTATAAACATCAGCACTGGGGAGACAAAGGCGGCCGGGAGGGAGCGCGGCACATGCCACCCGCTAACATCACTTACCCCAACAGTCTGTTAAGGCCAGTATCAAGTTTATTTTGTTTAACAAGGAGAGGACTCAAGGATAGGAGCCATCATCGTCCTTGTATAAGTGACTGAATTGGAGAGTGAGTGGATGAGTGAGTGGGTGAGCGAGTGGGCGGGTGGTTTGAGTGACCGAGTGACTGAGTGGAAAACTGAGTGAGTGGGTGAGTGAGTGGGTGAGTGGACGCGTAAGCGAGCAAGTGGACGATGGAGGCAATTTGCGGGTGGGTGGGAGTTGAATCTGCAGCCCCTGCTTGCTCCCCCCACCTCGCTCCCACACCCTCCCCCCCCCCCCCCACCAGGGTGAACAAGAGGAGGAGGAGTCACGAGCGCGACTGCGGGAGCTGGAGACGGAGCTGGCGCGGCTGCAGGCGGACGTGGCTCAGGCGGACCGCGAGGCGGAGCGCCGGCTCGGGGACGCCCAGGGGCAGGTGTCCACCCTGCGCGGTGCCCTGCAAAGGCTGCAGCGAGAGCGCGACCAGGTGGGGACACGATCGGAAACGACGGGACACGCGGGGAACCTGTAGAGACACGTAGGTAAAAAAATAAAACGGCAAAAATCACGACGTTTCGGCCACAACACAAGCGGCCTTCATCAGGCGAAGGGATCGTCAGGTGAAGGGATCAGCCTGATCCCTTCACCTGATGAAGGCCGCTTGTGTTGTGGCCGAAACG
>NC_133725.1:5535528-5585528 GCF_048934315.1 Petromyzon marinus | reverse complement strand
GGAGACGGCGTGCCTCGAAGAGACGCTCGCCCGGCGCCGGCAGGAGCTGCGGCACGCCAACCGCCTCTTAGTGCAGGCCCACGCCGAGCTGGAGGACACGGAGAGACAGGTGCATGGGGACACGGGTGAGAGGGAGACGCGGGGACAGGGAGACGCGGGGACAGGGAGACAAGGGAACAGGGAGACACGGGGGCAGGGGGACAGGGAGACAAGGGGACAGGGGGACATGGGGACACGGGGACAGGCAGACACGGGGACAGGGAGACACGGGGACACGGAGACAAGGGGACAGGGAGACAAGGGAACAGGGAGACACGGGGACAGGGGGACAGGGAGACGCGGGGACTGGGAGACGCGGGGACAGGGAGACGCGGGGACAGGGGGACACGGGAACAGGGGGACAGAGAGACATGGGGACAGGGAGGCACGGGGACACGGGGTCGCATGGACACGGGGTCACAGGTTCACGGACACGAGGTCATGGGGTCACAAGGACACGGGGTCATGGGGCCACGGGGGGGAAACGGAGGGGACACCGCGTGACCGTGTCCGCCCCCCTGCAGTCGCAGGACGCATCTCGCTGGTGCGCGGAGGCACAGCAGCGGCTGGAGGAGACGCGTGCCGACTTGGCGGAGACAGAGCGGCGTGTGGCCGACAGCGCCGGCAGGCTCCTGCACTCCGACAAGCAGCTGCGGTGAGGGGCGCAGCGGTGATGATGATGGTGGTGGTTTTGATGGTGGCAGTACTGCTGGTGATGATGGTGGCGGCGGCGGCGGTGGTACTACTGATAATGATGGTGATGATGGCGACGATGGCGGTAATGGTGGTGGTGATGGTGGTGTGCAGGGCGGTGCAGGTGCAGCTGGTGGACGCTGGGCGGCGCCGCGGTGAGCACGAGCGTGTGCTGGCGCAGGTGAGCGCCGTGGTGCAGGACAGGGATGAGAGATTCACGGCGCTGACTCAGCAGATCGCAGGCTCCGAGCACCGGTGAGGACGTGCGAGAGGCCCGCCGGGGCACACGCAGAGACACGGCACTCACGGGCAGAGACACGGCACTCACACGCAGAGACACGGCACTCACACGCAGAGACACGGCACTCGCACACAGAGACACGGCACTCACACGCAGAGACACGGCACTCACGCAGAGACACGGCACTCACACAGAGACACGGCACTCATACACAGAGACACGGCACTCACACACAGAGACACGGCACTCACACACAGAGACACGGCACTCACGCGCAGAGACACGGCACTCGCGGGCAGAGACACGGCACTCACACGCAGAGACACGGCACTCGCACACAGAGACACGGCACTCACACGCAGAGACACGGCACTCACGCAGAGACACGGCACTCACACACAGAGACACGGCACTCGCACACAGAGACACGGCACTCACACGCAGAGACACGGCGCTCACACGCAGAGACACGGCACTCACGGGCAGAGACACGGCACTCACACGCAGAGACACGGCACTCACACACAGAGACACGGCACTCACACACAGTGACACGGCACTCACACACAGAGACACGGCACTCACACACAGAGACACGGTACTCACACGCAGAGACACGGCACTCACACACAGAGACACGGTACTCACACACAGAGACACGGCGCTCACACGCAGAGACACGGCACTCACACGCAGAGACACGGCACTCACACACAGAGACACGGCACTCACGGGCAGAGACACGGCACTCACACGCAGAGACACGGCACTCACACACAGAGACACGGCACTCATGGGCAGAGACACGGCACTCACACACAGAGACACGGCACTCACACAGAGACACGGCACTCACACACAGAGACACGGCACTCACACACAGAGACACGGCACTCACACGCAGAGACACGGCACTCACACACAGAGACACGGCACTCACACACAGAGACATGGCACTCAGGGCAGAGACACGGCACTCACACACAGAGACACGGCACTGACACAGAGACGCGGCACTCACACACAGAGACACGGCACTCACACACAGAGACACGGCACTCACACGCAGAGACACGGCACTCACACACAGAGACACGGCACTCACACACAGAGACACGGCACTCACACAGAGACACGGCACTCACACACAGAGACACGGCACTCACACACAGAGACACGGCACTCACACACAGAGACACGGCACTCACACAGAGACACGGCACTCACACGCAGAGACACGGCGCTGACACGCAGAGACACGGCACTCACACGCAGAGACACGGCACTCACACGCAGAGACACGGCGCTCACACGCAGAGACACGGCGCTCACACGCAGAGACACGGCACTCACACGCAGAGACACGGCACTCACACGCAGAGACACGGCACTCACACGCAGAGACACGGCACTCACACACAGAGACACGGCGCTCACACGCAGAGACACGGCGCTCACACGCAGAGACACGGCGCTCACACGCAGAGACACGGCACTCACACGCAGAGACACGGCACTCACACGCAGAGACACGGCACTCACACGCAGAGACACGGCACTCACACACAGAGACACGGCGCTCACACACAGAGACACGGCGCTCACACACAGAGACACGGCACTCACACACAGAGACACGGCACTCACACGCAGAGACACGGCACTCACACGCAGAGACACGGCACTCACACGCAGAGACACGGCACTCACACGCAGAGACACGGCACTCACACGCAGAGACACGGCGCTCACACGCAGAGACACGGCGCTCACACGCAGAGACACGGCACTCACACACAGAGACACGGCACTTACACACAGAGACACGGCACTCACACGCAGAGACATGGCACTCACACACAGAGACACGGCACTCACACGCAGAGACACGGCACTCACACGCAGAGACACGGCACTCACACACAGAGACACGGCACTTACACACAGAGACACGGCACTCACACGCAGAGACACGGCACTCACACACAGAGACACGGCACTCACACGCAGAGACACCTGAGCGCATCTCCGTGCTGCTGTTCCAGGCTGGAGGAGCTGCGCGTGGAGACGGTGCGGGCTGAGCAGGAGCGAGCCGAGGGGCAGGCGGCGCTCGGCGAGCTGCAGGCGGCGCTGCACACACACCGCACGGCGCTGCACGGCCTACATCAGGAGGTGACATGACCCTCAAACGCCCACTCACTCGCTCGCTGGCTAACCAGCCAGCACTAGCCCTCAACTCACCCTAACCACCCAGCACTAGCCCTACCCCTAACCACCCAGCACTAGCCCTACCCATATCTACCCAGCACTACCTTTACCTACATCCACCCAGCCCACCGTGCAGAATGGGCTGGTGTTTAGCTGCCAGCTGGCGCCTTGCGATGGCGTGGCTGCACGGTGGAGCAGCTGCAGGTGGCAGCGCTAGCGCCAGCGTAGTTGTAGTAGTATCCAGTGCCGGATTATCCTAGTAGCACATACAGCTGTATATGTAGCTACGGGCCCCGCACTTTCAAGGGCCCCGCGCTAAATGCTTTCAAGCTATAAATTCTGGTTCACTGATTCTGCACTTGCTCTATTACTATAGTACTGGACTGCCTTCAACTTTTATAAACGACTGGGTGTTTAAGGTTAGCGATTTGTCGTATTATCTGGCTGTATTGCAAATGAAAAAATACAATTACCGTATTTTCCCACATATAACCCGCGGGGTATACCACTTTTTACAAACAAAACAAGACCCTGCGGGCTATCCCAAAAATATTTTACACCTGTGACATGTCATGACTCGTTTTATTTTTTTCATGGTAGGACTATCCACTATGCAACACTTACCTTTGATTGAAGCACTGCTGAATAAGCCACTCACACTAAAATTGCACATGTTATCACGTTTCAAATGAATTGTTTGTACAATGAAACGACAATGTTTGAAGTGCGCGCACTGTTTACCGGCGACGGGAGAGCTGGGGGGAGAGAGAGAGGTGGGGGTTGGGGGGTGGGGCAGCTGGGGGGAGAGAGATGGAATTAAGCTGCAGTAACGACGTTAACTAGATGAATGCATGCGGGGTATATGGAGGTGCGGGCTATCTGAAATTTGTTTTACACAAAACGCTATTTTAGCGGGGTATATGCGTCTGCGGGTTATATGCGTATGCGGGCTATACGCGGGAAAATACGGTACTTTACTGTGCAAGTTAAAAATGTGTTTTAATATTTGTGTTTTTTTTTATTTAAAGCCCCATTATAACATATGCTAGAGGCCCCGCACTGGCAGTAGCAGAATCTTTATTTACGCTGGACAAATCCGATGAGCTGTGAAGCTCTTTTTCACAGATGTTGCAGTAGGGTCGGGTCAAAAAGTTACGACAAACTTAAACAAAAACACGATCGGAGTGCAAAGTATGGGAAAGGTAAACAAATCGCCGATAATAACAAAAAACTAATATTTTACCAACCATTATCTGCGGCCGGGTGCTGCCACCTCGCATGGGCATTGAACCCGCCCCTCCCCCTGCCCCTGTGTCCTCCAATCCCATGACCCTCTCCCCCTGCCCTGCCCCGCCCCCCCCACATCGCTCTCCCACAGCTGGAGGCGGCACGGGGCCTGCAGGCGGAGCTGGCACGCGAGCTGGGGCGGCGGCGCGCGGAGCAGCGGCTGGAGCAGCAGCGCGTGGAGGAGAAGCGCAGGGAGCTGGCGCTGGCGCTGACCGAGGGCGAGAGGGAGGCCGCGGAGAGACGCTCGCTGATTCGCGTCCGTCCTGCACTGCGGCATCCTGCACCACGACACCCTGCACCGTGCACCGCAACACCATGTGTGTGTGTGTATACCCGCGTCTCTGTGTGTATACCCATGCCTCTGTGTGTGCGTGTGTGTGTATATACCCATGTCTCTGTATACCCATGTCTCTGTCTCTGTATACCCATGTCTGTATCTCTGTATACCCATGTCTGTATCTCTGTATACCCATGTGCGTGTGAGCGCAGGAGAGCCGTGAGGAGCTGGAGTCGCTGTCTGCGCGCCAGCTCGAGCTGCAGCACCAGGTGGCCGAGCTGGAGCGGCAGGCGGCGCGCCTGCAGCTGCACGGCGAGCAGCAGCGAGAGCAGCTGCACGAGACGCAGGCGGCGCTCACCGCTCGCTCCGCCGGTGAGGGCGGGAGGCGGTGGGATGCACACGTGTCTGTGTGTGTGCGTGTGTGTGTGTATCTCTGTGATGGGGCAGTTGTGGAGAGAGTGGAGAGTTTCCCATACCTGGGCAGTGTGCTCATGACCGGCTCCGGTTTGACAGCACAGGTCTCACTGCGAATCAGTCGAGCGGCATTATATTTTCATCGGTTGCGTAACGCTGTGAGGAAGCTACCTGGTCTGTCGCTCCGCACTAAGCTTCAGGTTTTCTCGGCCACGGTCATTCCCTCCCTTCTCTACGCTTGCGAAACGTGGACTCCCCTAATGGAACATCTTCGCCGGTTGGAAACATTTAGGCTGGCCTGCCTACGATCCATCCTGGGTTTAACCAGACTGGATTGTGTGAGGAGCTCACAAATCCTTGAAAGATCTGGGCAAAGTCCCATCGGTGAGCTCCTCCGGCAGGCAAGGCTGCGTTGGCTGGGTCATGTAGCCCGCATGCCCAGTCACCGCATGCCCAAGCAGCTTTTGTTCGGCCGGATCGAGGGGGACACCGCTGTTACCAGCGGTGTCAAGATCGGCCTCAGTGGAGGAGGCTCGTGAAGGATGCTACTGGGCAGTTGGAGGCAGTCGCCCTTCAACAACAACGGAGGGCGGAGGAGCGATGCTCACAACAACGAGCGGAGCGCCGGGTGGCTAAAGCACAGCAAGTTAGCACAGTAGGGGGCACAGGTGGTGCATCAGCCAGTCATCTCAGTCAGTCGACCCGTGGCACCTGGGTCTGCCCCGTGACCTGCCAGCGGGCGTTCGACACTTCACGTGGCCTCAAGGTGCACATGGCCTGGCACAAGCGTCGTGGTGACGTCACCGCCACTTTGTGGCGAATGGCGGTTGTTGTATCTCTGTGTGTGCATCAGTAGGGGGCACAGGTGGTGCATTGGCCAATCACCTCAGTCGACCCGTGGCACCTGGGTCTGCCCTGTGACCGCCTGCCAGTGGGCGTTCGACACTTCACGTGGTCTTAACGTACACGTCGCCTGGCACAAGCGTCGTGGTGACGTCATCGCCACTTAGTGGCGGATGGCGGTTGTTGTTGTGCATCAGTGGAAGCAGCAGTGTAGTGGTTAGCGCTACGCTGCGCTACGAACCCGGCGACCCGAGGTCGATTCCCGCTCACGGCCAACACCAGTGACGATTGCTTGATCCGGTCCTGGGCCTCCCCGAGGTTGACTCAGCCTCAATTGAATTCATAGTGTGGTGTGTAAACATTGAGGTCGGCCGTGGTGCTGGCCACCCACCGCCTTGTGTGCAGTTCCGACCTTCATAGGTGCTTACTAATAGCACTTGCACCAACAGTCTTTTAAGGCTATATGGGGGATCTTTGGCTGTGTGTGGGGCACTGTGGTTGTAGAGCTGCACACCGTGACGGAGTCTCTGCGTGTGGAGGAGGAGGCTCTGAACCAGCTCCGCCTGCAGCAGCGCCAGAGGCAGGAGGAGCTCCAGGCTCTGCAGGCCAACTCACTGGAGGTGCGGCCCTGCCCCTCCCAAATCTGCCCCTCTCAGCCCTGCCCCCATCCCAGCCCTTTCCCTCCCAGCCCTGCCCCCATCCCAGCCCTTTCCCTCCCAGCCCTGCCCTGCCTCTCCCAGCCCAGCCCCTCACATCCTTAGACTCGATATTAATGTTGGCGATGGTGGCAATATAAGTGGTGGTGGTGGTGGTGGTGATGATGGCGTTTTTGATATTGGTTGTGAAAATGATTGTGATGATAATGGCGATCATGAAGATTGATTCCTCTCCCTGCCCCCTCGACTCTTCCTCCTCCTCCCCTTTCTCCTCCTCCTCCTCCTCACTCCCCTCCTCCTCCTCCTCCTCTCCCTCCTCCTCCCCACCACCCCCCCCCCCCTCCGCAGGCACGCGTGGACCTGGAGAGCGTGCTGGCGGCGAGCAGGCGCGAGCGCTCCGAGCTGGAGCGCCTGCAGCAGCTGGCGCGGCGCGAGCGCGAGGCCGGGGAGCGCCGGCGCCGCGACGGCGAGCGGGAGGCGGCGGAGGAGGCGGCGAGGGCCCAGGGGGAGGCGCACGACGCGCAGGCCGCACTGGCGGACACGCAGGCGTGAGTGGCGCGGGTGGCGCGGGTGGCGCGGGTGGCGCGGGTGAGGAGTGATGCAGTGAGCGTCGCCGAGGTGCCACGTCCGTCTGAGGGTGCCGTGGTGATGGGCCGCAATGTGTGGTTGTGCGCCGGTGACGGGGCGCCGTGTGTGGTTTGCGTGGCGGTGTTGGGCCGTGTGTGGTTGTGCCGCGGTGACGGGGCGCCGTGTGTGGTTGTGGTGCAGGGCGCTGGCCGAGGTGGAGTCGGAGCTGCGCTCCGCTCGTTGCACGCTGAACTCGCTCACCGCGGACCGCGACGAGCTGCAGGGGCAGCTGGATCGCGCCGCTGCCCTCAAGCAGACGGTTTCCACGGAGACGGAGGCGGCAATGCAGCAGCTCCACGGTAACTGTGGCACGGGGCAGCGGCTGCTGCCGTGTGGGTGGTGTAGCACGGGTGCGCGTGCACGTGTGTGCGTGTGTATGTGCGTGTGTGTGTGTGTGTGATTATGGGAAGCGGTGGTACAGGGATTCATGCACTGTGTTACTAACTTGGCTAGCCGAGTTCAATTTCCATTCGCCGCCAACACTAGCAACTATTATCTGAACCGGTCCTGGGCCTCCCCTCAATTAATTACCTTGTGTGGTTTGTGAACATCGGCACTGGGGAGACAAAGGCGGCCGGGGAGTGGTGCTGGTCACTCACCCCCTCGTGTGTCATGCAGGCCTTCATAAGTCGCTCGTTAATAGCACTTGCCCTGTCTCTCAAGGCTACACGGGGGGATCTCTGTCTTTGTGGAATGCAGCGACCCGGGCGGAGCTGCTAGCGCTGCAGGAGCAGCTGCAAGAGAAGCAGGGCAAGCTGCAGCAGCTGCAGCAGGTGCGCAGGGCCGGAGTGCTGTTGCTCGCACCCTCACACGCAAAAACAAGGAACAGCAACGCAACGCAACAGCGGCAACACAATCAGAGCCACCAGATGGTCCCGGTGTGGCCGGGACGGTACGGGTGTGACCGAAACGGTCCAGGTGTGGCCGGCACGGTCCAGGTGTGGCCGAGACTGTCCGGGTGTGGCCGTGAAGGTCCGGGTGTGGCCGTGAAGGTCCGGATGTGGCCGTGACAGTCCAGGTGTGGCTGGTTAGGTCCGGGTGTGACCGTGACGGTCTGGGTGAGGCCGGAGCGGTCCGGGTGTGACCGGAACGGTCCCAGGTTGCGGCCGAAGACGGTCCGGGTGGCTTCACAAAGTGTGTCCTGGCGTCTACCGTGAAGATGCCCAAGCAGGGGGCGGGCCTGTGTGGGCAGGTGGAGGGGCTACAGTGGTACCCGTGTGTGTTAACAGTGTGTGATGGTGTAGTGACGGTGCGTGTGGTGACGGTGCGGTGCCTGTGCCTGTGCGTGCGCGCGCGTGCGGTAACGGTACAGCGCCTGTGCCTGTGCGTTGATTCGTCGCCTGCGTCTCCGGTGGTGGTGCGTGCGCGCAGGACGCTACGAGCGCGGCGCGACACCGCGACGCGCTGCAGGAGGAGGGGAGCCGCGCGGAGCAGCGCTGCCGGGCGGCGCTCGAGCGGCAGGATGAGGCGGAGCGCGGCGTGGCGCTGCTGCGCGAGCGCCAGCACGAGGGCGAGCAGGTACAGCGTAGCCCACACCAGACAAAGGTCCCCCGCGTAGCCTTCGACAGGCGGCTGGGGGCAAGTGCTGCTAGCGAGTAGGCCGGTAAGGCACGCGAGAGGGTTGCTGGCCAGCACCACGACCTTTGTCTCCCCAGCGGCGATGTTTACACACCCCACCAGGTACTCGTTTTGAGGCCGAGTCGACCTAGGCGAGGCCCAGGACCAATTGTTCGCCATGAGCGGGAATCAAACTCGGGCCGCCGGGTTCGTAGCGCAGCGCGCTAACGACTACTCAATAATACTCACTCTCACATACTCGCGTTGCTGCGGCCGCCATTGGCGGCGAGATGTTAACTACCTCGCCTGGTATACAGGTCATAGGTTCAATCTCGACCCTGACGCATGCTGTATATTTGGAGTGTATGTGTCTTTGTCTCTCCGCGTAAGCCGTGTGGATTTTTACACACTTTCTATTAACTCACTGTCTGTTGTTGTCGTATCCTCAAATCTTGTAACTCAATTTTACCCCACTTCCCAATGTGGTATACTTATGTCATGCTGATGGCAATACTATATTCCATCATAAAAAATATATATAATCTTAAACAATCTTTTTTTATATGTTATGTTTCGCCTTGGGTCTAATTGTCCACGGTCAACTTACGTTGGCTGTAAATCACCAGGGTCCCTTAAGTTATGGCAAGCTTCGGGGCCACTTCCTGGAGTCGTGGAGTTCTTCCATTACTAGTAGGGTACATTTCATTGAAGCGTGTTTTTCCCCACCAGATTTCAAATGAACGTCATGCATTCAGAGTATGCTGCTGCTATAAATTTCCACGTGATGATGATAAGCCACTTCGTTGAGCTATCATTTATGATAGCCAGGTCGCTTTTGACAAAGACCTACATAGCTCAGTGGGCCTTACTGCACATCATCCACCCCCCCCCCCCCCCCCCTTCCCTCCGCTCACTCTCTCTGTCTCTCTCTGCGGCCGGAGCAGGAGCTGGCACTGCTGCAGGAGCGGAGCGGCGAGGTTGGCGCTGAGCGGGAGAGGCTCGCGGCGGAGGTGGCGCGTCTCCGGGAGGAGGCGGAGCGGCGGAGCGAGGAGGCTGAGCGCGCGGGGCGCACCGAGCGACGCTGCGGGGAGCTGGAGAGAGAGGCCCAGGCGCTGCGTACGGCACACGCTCAGTCGCTCGCTCACTCACTCACTCGCGTAGTCACTCGCTTCCTCAGTGACTCGCTGGTGCAGTCACGCACACAGATATTCACAGATACACAGTCAGTCACTCATTCACTCACAGTCATTCACTTACACACTCACTTATCAATGTCCCATACAGCACCCACACCCACACTGTTGCCACTCAAACACTCACACAAAACTTCTCTCTCTCTCTCTGTCTGCTCTCCACTCCTCCTACTCCACCTCCCTCCTCACCTCCCCACGCCGCCGCCCGTAGGCTCGGAGCTGAGCGACAGAGAGCGGCGGGCGGCGCCGGGCGACGAGGAGGAGGAGGAGGGGGGGCGCTTGCTGCGCGAGGAGGTGGCGCAGCTGCGTGGCGAGTTGGAGGAGGAGCGGAGGGCGGCGCTCGCCAGGCTCGCCACCCAGCGCCAGCAGAGCCGGGAGCAGCTGTCCGCGCTGCGCGATGATGCTCGGGTGCAGGCCGCCCGCCTGCAGGAGGCGCTCGATGTGAGGACGCACACACGAACGCGCGCATGCGCACGCCGCTTGTAGTCGTGGTGGTGGGGAGTGGCAGCGGTTAACGCGCTGCTCTATGAACCCAGTGACCCGAGTTCGATTCCCGCTCACGGCCAACACCAAGTGACGATTTTATGAACGGGTCCTGGCCTCCCTTAAAATGAGGTTCGATGTGAAAACATCGCCACTGGCCACCCACCCCCACGTTGCTATGCCGGCCTTCATACGTGCAAC
The DNA here is from genome assembly GCF_048934315.1 of Petromyzon marinus. Classification (NCBI taxonomy): domain Eukaryota; kingdom Metazoa; phylum Chordata; class Hyperoartia; order Petromyzontiformes; family Petromyzontidae; genus Petromyzon; species Petromyzon marinus. The sequence goes on along the minus strand of NC_133725.1, from coordinate 5,574,809 downwards.
TCGCTAACAGCACTTGCCCCAATAATCTGTTGAAGGCTATATGGGGGGGGGTCTTTGGTGAGGAGTGGTGGCACAGCGTTTAGTGCGCCACGCTACGAACCCGGCGACCCAAAGTTCGGAGTCCCGCTCACGGCCACTAACACCAGAGACGAATATCTAGACCGGTCCTGTTGTGTGATTGTGGTCGTAATTGTGGTACGGTTGTAATCGCGTGATTAATGGCGTGGTTGTAATTGGTGCGGTTGTGTGGTTTGCGCATTGGTGGTGCGATTGTGGTTGTAATCGCGTGCGGTTTTTGTGCGGTTGTTGTGCCGTGGCGCCGCAGGCCGAGCGGGCCGAGTGTGGCCGCGTGCGTGCCGAGTCCCGCCGGCTGGGGCAGGCCGCTCGCGAACACCACGCCACGGCCTCGCGGCTCCTCGCCGAGCTCGCGCGCCTGCAGAGCGACTTCCAGCTGCTGCACACGCAGGTGGAGGGGGGGGGCGTGGAGGTGCTACGGGAGGGGTGGGGGGGGGGGCACGGGAGGGTGGGGGGCACTACTTCGGAGGTGTCCTGTTCGAGAAGTGACCTTTGTCCCGCAAAGGGTCACTTGAGTATTTAACCTGTGAATCGTGGTCGACATTCAACCTGCGATTCGCCACTCTCCCGCCCGCCTGCTCCTGTGTCCCCTGTCCCGTGTCCCATGTTCCCACGTGTCCCGTGGCCCATGTCTAGTGTTCCCGTGCCCCCGTGTTACGTGTTCCCGCGACCCGTGTCCCATGTTCCCGTGACCCGTGTCCCTGTGTCCCATGCCTCATGACCCATGTCCCCGTGTCCCTGTGTTTCATGTCCCCGTGTTCCGTAACCCGTGTCCCGTGTCCCCATGTCCCATTTCCCCCGTGTCCCCATGTCCCATATCCCCGTGTCTCGTGATCCGTGTACCACGTTGCATGTCCCCGAATCCCGTGTCCCCGTGTGCCAAGCCCCGTGTCCTGTCCCATGTCCCCGTGTCCGATATCCGCCGCCCCACCCCCCCCTCCCCCCCCAACTTCCCCGCAGCTGCGGAGCCAGGAGGAGTTGGCGTCGCGCGAGCGGGAGACGCGCGAGGCGCTGCGGGCCGTGCGGAGCGACGTGCGCGAGGAGATCGGCGCGGGCCTCCGGGAGCTCGACCGCTCGCGCCTCGGCCTGCTCGACGATCTGGAGGCCGTGTACGAGGAGAAGGAGCGCGTCCGGCGCGAGATAGACGGCCTCAAGGAGAACCTTCCGCCCGACGGCGACCGCCTCTCCGCCCTATCCGCGCCCGGCGCCGCCGACCGTGCCGCCGCCGCCGGCCCCCCTCGCTCACCGGGACTCTCGCGCAGCCTCCTCCTCCTCACCAAGGTAAGCGCCAGGGCCGTATTATCCAATAGGCCACAGTAGGCACTGTGCCTGGGGCCTACGAAAACTGAAGGGCCTACAAAGAAATGTGACGTTGTTTTTTTTTTGTCTTCATGATCAAAAAAAAAATTCAGCAAGATATCTTCTCGAATAAATATATTTGTACGGCTGCTCGTTGACATTTCTTTGCAGTGGTTAACAAGTCGTTAACTCGTTGCGAGCGAGGCATATTTCACCTAAAATAACAGCGACACAAATCTTCAAGCTTAAACGAAAGTAAAGTAACATGGTGCTCACCATGCGGTCATCCCGTCAGAACGTTAAATTGATGAAAATGAACGGCATCCTTTTAAAGCCTTGTCATCCGATATGATAATCGTAGTAACAAAAATAGTCTAAGCATTTTTCGCTTGTAATATTTCGAGGCTTACCTTGTTTTTTTTTCTCTCCAATGATTTCAAATTACATCTGCTTATCTGCGGCGAACGAGGACGCAGGCTAAACAATGAACGCATCGGTAACGACATCTGTCCAGCGGCTGGACGAAGTCCGCATGAAACAAGCCGAGTGACAGCGGCGGGAGTAGCAGCACGCGGCAGCGGTAACAACTGTCGAGAGTTATCACTGAAGGCCTACGAGAGAGTGCCCTACAAGAACCTTAATCTGGCCCTGGTGAGCGCCGTCCGACCATGGCGCCCAACCTGCTCCGTCTCGGCGATCTCTCCCGCCCGGCTGAACTCGCGTCTCCACTTGGTAGAGGATTCGTGAGTTGGGGTAGGCAAGAGTCGAGCTCGCACGCCTCCGACTGGCATGGTTGGCTTACGCACGGTGCGAAAGAAGTTCAACATACACGCGTACATACCTCGTCTCTAACTCATCTCACCTCGTCTCACCTCGTCTCACCTCGTCCCGTGGTCGCAGGGAGAGCTGTGGAGCGGAGACGCGGCCTGTGAGAAGCTGCGGCAGCAGGACGACTGGCTCAAGGTGCGACGCCAACCCCCCCCCCCTGCCCCCCCCCCCTGCCCCCCCCCCTCCTCAAAGCAGACATGGGGGAGAGCCAGGGCCCCCCTCCACGCTCATGCAATGCCGATGGTTGAGTCTGTGTACTGTGTAGATGTATCGTCAGCCGGGTTTCGGCGGTGGCCACGCTGCCGCACGTGGCGTGGCCCGTGACCCAGCGCTGAGGCAGCGAGGGATCGGTGGATCAGCGGGTGGCTGGGTCGAGGAGGAGCCGTACCCCTGGCTCTGCCGGGAGAAGGCGGTACAGCAAAGCGCGGACTAATCTGTCCCGTCTGTTTGGGATAGAGCGTTGCCCCCTTGCTCACGTGGGTTTTCTCCGGGTGCTCCGGTCTCCTCCTCCCATTTCTAAACATTCATTAAGAGGCCGATAACATCTTCACACTTGGAGGACTACAGAGCTTGGGCAATTGTTGGTAGTGCCGGCTCACCATTATAGTTCCTCTTTGGGCCTCCGAGTCGTCCCCTCTCTCACTGATTTTCTGTGTGTGCACGTGTGTAATGGTTCGATAGAGGCGCTTACACTCGTGTGGAGGCAACACTATTTATTTAACACAACTGCACCACACCCTACACATAAGGTGGTGACCACCGTCCTACTCTCGCTAACACTCGGGTACTACTTCGCGTCAGGGGCGGAGCCAGGGGGGGTGACGGGGGGGGTGACATTCTGCGTATAAGTGTACGACACTCGGTCTGGCGGACTCCGTGCCAGCTGCATTGTCAGAGCGTGTCGCCAAACGATGGCGTCTAGTTCAACAGCCTGACTCTCTAATCATTCTTGAAATAAAAATTTGTTGAATGTCACCCCGGCCTGAAATCCTGGCTCCGCCCCTGCTTGGCGTGGCCAAGCCAGGAGGGCTTCTGCTTGGCCACGATGACTGGAGGCTTCTTTCTTCAGAGTCTTCATGAGACGGCTTCATCCCAGGCACCAACAGCCCCGCTCTCTCCGCTGAGCCCGCTTATAAGCCTCTCCTGCGTGGCCGGCCACACCCTGGCCGCGCCCCCCTTCTCGAGCCCACGAGAAGGCTCCACTCCCCGACCACGTGACCCCCAGGGTCCCCCAGGGTCCCCCAGGGTCCCCGGCCCCCTCCTGGATCCGGCCACGTGCCCAGCCGGGGTCACTCGGAGTGCCACGGCCTGACACGACCCCCGTGGCCACCCATCAACAGCCTCCATACCCAACATAGCAGTGACGTCACGTGTACAGATCCAACATAGCAGTGACGTCATGTGTGTACAGACCCGATACAGTAGTGACGTCATATGTCACTACACACGTGTGGGGAGCGGTGGAGCAGCAGTTAGCGCTCTGTGCTACAAACCCGGCAACTCCATTTCACGTCCCGCTCACGGCTACCAGCAGCACCGACGATTAATGATCTAAACGGGTTCTGGGCCTCCCTTAGATCAGCGTGGATTTTTCATCCGGGTCCTCCGGTTTTTCCCCTCCGCATTCAGAATCAACGTCACGCGCTCAGAGTGTTTGGCTGCTGCTATGAACGTCCCCACGATGATGACGATGATGATGGTAAGCCACTTGGGCGAGCTGTCATGTGGCCAGGTCGCTTCTGATAAAGAGCTACACAGCTCAGTGGGCTTTACCCAGGTCAAATAAAAAATAGTTTTATGGAGTGTGCGTCAGCCTTTGTAGCTGGTGGTGTTGCGGTGAGCATGCAGCGCTACGAACCCGGCGACCCGAGTTCGATTCCCGCTCACGGCCAACACCGGTGACGGTTCTCTGAACCGGTACTGCGCCTCCCCGAGGTCGACTCAAAAGAGTACCTGGTGCGGTGTGTGGTAAACATCGCCACGGGGGATACAAAGGCGGCCGGGCGTGGTCCTGATCGCCCACCCGGCCACCTCGCGCACGCCGTGCTGGCCTTCACAGGTGCTACTCGCTCACGGCACTTAAACTAAACTAATCGAATTCTATTTTACCTAGCCACAAACAATAGCTCAACGAAGTGGCTTATCATCACGTGGATTTTTCTAGCAGCCAAATAATCTCAACGCGTGCTGTTGATTCTAAATGTGGAGGGGAAAAACCAGAGAACTCGGATAAACATCCACGCGACCACAGGGAGAGAGACACCACAAACTCCAAATATACAGCAGCTGTCAGGTTCGGGAGCAAACCCACGACCTCCTGTATACCTGGCGAGGTAGTTAACACCTCGCCACCGCCGCGGCGCCACTTAACGCCCCGCGCACTTGCCCCGAAAGCCTGCAGAAAGCTACACGGGGGACCTTTGCCTTTTGTGCGTGCGTGTGCGCAGGTGGAGCTCCGCCAGAGGATGTCGCGCCAGGCGGAGGCCCTGAGCTCGCACCGCGTGGCGGCCGAGGGCAGCCTGCGGGGCCTCCAGCGCCGCGTCGACGCGCTCGGCCACCTCGTCGCCAACAACGGAGGGGGAGCCCCCCCCGGGGCCCCCCACCCCGGGCCCCCCACCACCCCCCGACCGGAGCTCCTAGGTCCCCCGTGAGGGCCGCCTACCCGCCCCCCCCCCGCTCCCCCACCAACCTCCTCCGTGACCGGGCGGCACCTGGAGCCGAGAGTACGCGGGGGTGTGACGGCGTAGTAGCACCGTCGCGAGTTGGGCGCCAGGTTAAGATTTGTCGTAGCTCTCCGGGTGAAGTCAAATGGGGAGAGTGGCGGCGTTGGGGGCGATCGTCACAAGGGGTCTCACGAGCGGTCCGGAGAGCCCCGAAGTCGATCGCAACGGAGAATTAACTGGGACGTCGATAACGTCACCGTCACCGCTAACGTCACCACTGACGTCGCATCACCATCACTAACATCACCATTGCTAACATCACTCGCATCAACACCACTCACATCACTATCACCACCATTCACTATCACATACCTGTCAACCCCTTATCAGTGCCCTACTTTATTACAGACCAATTCAGAGACCTTATTGGTCTCCCCGTGCCCCTTATAAATCTCAACGTTCATCCCACAACGTCCCATCACAAGGGAGAAACAGACACTTCTTTTCCCGTATTGAAACGGCTGTACGCCGTATAGAACCGAAAACTCAATTTCCCTGTACAAGAATACGGGTAAACCGTATGGGTTGACAGGTATGATATAATCACTCACATCATCACTATCATCGCTCACATCGCCACCATCACTATCATCACCGTACCTCAGCCACAGACCACCTCAAACGCACGGAGTGACGATTTCACGCCGGTCGTGTAGCCTTCCGTACGTGCCGATGTCTTCCTGGCAGCCGTTGACGCCGACCCAACGAGCTGCCTTCTCTTGAGACGTTTTCGACCGTACGACTATCGTAACCTGCCGGATTTTCCAGAAATCTTAAGAACGTTTTCTGTACTCGGGGCCCCTGTGGGCTGTGAGTCTCGTAGACACACACACTAAGGCTGTGAATCTCGTAGACACACACACTAGGGCTGTGAATCTCATAGACACACGCACTGAGGCTGTGAGTCTCATAGACACACACACTGAGGCTGTGAATCTCGTAGACACACACACACATTGGCTGTGAGTCTCATAGACACACACTGGGGCTGTGAGTCTCGTAGACACACACACTATGGCTGTGAATCTCATAGGCACACGCACTGGGGCTGTGAGTCTCGTAGACACACACACACTGGGACTGTGAGTCTCATAGACACACACATTGGCTGTGAGTCTCATAGACACACATTGGGGCTGTGAGTGTCGTAGACACACACACTAGGGCTGTGAATCTCATAGACACACACACTGGGGCTGTGAATCTCGTAGACAAACACACACTAGGGCTGTGAATCTCGTAGACACACACACACACATTGGCTGTGAGTCTCATAGACACACACACACACACATTGGCTGTGAGTCTCATAGACACACACTGGGGCTGTGAATTTCGTAGACACACACACAGGCTGTGAGTCTCATAGACACACACACACTGAGACTGTGAGTCTCGTAGACAAACACACACTAGGGCTGTGAGTCTCAGACAGTTTTGCACAGCTGTTAGCGCGCTGCGCTACGAACCTAGTGACTCGAATTCCATTACCGCTCACGGCCACAGACACCAGTGACGATCTGAACCGGTCCTCGGTCTCCCCTCGATCGATTTAGCCTCAAATTAGTACCTGGTGAGGTGTGTGAACGCCATTGGAGAGACAAAGGTGGCCAGGCGTGGTTGTTGACCACCCACCCCCTCGTGTGCCGTGTCGGCCTTCATAGGTACTCGCAAACAGCACTTGCCCCAAGTCTGTTATGGCTATACGGGGGGGAGGGCGGGATCTTTGTTGTGTTGTCTTTGTTTCTATTTAAGCGGTGGTGATTTAACGTTCTGTGTTTGTGCCGCTCACAGAATCGCTGTGCTGCGCCGCGTCCGTCTCCCGTGTTCCGTCAACTTTGATCAAATTAAATTATTATTCACTTTGGTCTTGGGCGGCCGCAAGTCGTTACGAAGGCGCCAGCCAAGGGCACCGCGTGCTGCCTCGACGGGACAGCAGTCCCTCGGTTATCGGCGACATCGGTTTAGCGTTTTTTTTTGGTTAACGTTTCGCCTCCCATACATTGCGTTTTGGATAGATGGAAACAGCTCTCGCTCCGATTAACAGTTATTTCGGTTGGCAGTAGTTTCCGTGGAACGGGTTAAATACATCGACCGAGGGGCCTACTGCACTAGGAAGGGGAGATAATACTGTGTAGCAACCTCCTGGTTACACCACCAGCCCACAGGGGATTATTGTGTCCGTCCGTCCGTCGTGCATCCAAAAATGGGAGGGGTGGGGCTGGGTGGAGAGGGGTGGGGAGGGTGGGGCTGGGTGGGGAGGGTGGGGCTGGGTGGGGGGTGGGAGGGGTGGGGCTGGGTGGGGAGGGGAGGGGCTGGTCACCCCGTGGTGCCCTTATAAAACTCAACGTTTCACCTACTCACGCCGGCTTGTGCCCGCCCTCACAGTCGGGCATATTGTGCGGAATACACCACGTGGTGGTGCCGCCGTTGACCCTGGCCATTGACCGAGCAACCCAACGTTCCTACCAGCTCCTCCCTCCGCAGGAATTTGTTGATGAGTCCGTTCAATTGGCACAGCGCCCTGCCGTGGCGCTACCACGACGGAATGGGATGGGGCCACCTGGGGCTGTGAGTCACGGTAGTTCTCTGCAGTGAGTGCAGCAGCTGCTACCACCGTGGTGGAGCAGTGGGGAGCAGCGCACGACTGTGACCTGCAAGCCAGAAGTTCGATTCCATCTCCCCGGCACGCGGCAGTGGGAACAATGGGGGGGGCGATTTTCTTAAATCCGCACTTCGCCCAGATACACAAAACCACTGCACCACTACCACACTCACCCAGTACTCACCGCCATCGCTACACTCACCAAGTACCACCATCGCTACGCTCACCAAGTACCACCATCGCTACGCTCACCCAGCACTCACCACCATCGCTATACTCACCACCATCGCTACACTCACCCAGTACTCACCATCATCGCTACACTCACCACCATCGCTACACTCATCACCATCTCTACACTCACCACCATCGCTACACTCACCAAGTACTCACCACCATCGCTACACTCACCCAACACTCACCACCATCGCTACACTCACCCAGCACTCACCGCCACCGCTACACTCACCCAGTACTCGCCACCATCGCTACACTCACCCAGTACTCACCACCATCGCTACACTCACCACCATCGCTACACTCACCACCATCGCTACACTCACCACCATCGCTACACTCACCACCATCGCTACACTCACCACCATCGCTACACTCACCAAGTACTCACCACCATCGCTAAACTCACCCAGTACTCACCGCCATCGCTACACTCACCCAGTACTCACCACCACCGCTACACTCACCCAGTACTCACCGCCATCGCTACACTCACCCAGTACTCACCACCATCGCTACACTCACCCAGCACTCACCACCACCGCTACACTCACCCAGTACTCACCGCCATCGCTACACTCACCCAGTACTCACCACCATCGCTACACTCACCCAGTACTCACCACCATCGCTACACTCACCCAGGACTCACCACCATCGCTACACTCACCCAGTACTCACCACCATCGCTACACTCACCTAGTACTCACCACCATCACTACACTCACCCAGTACTCACCACCATCGCTACACTCACCCAGCACTCACTGCCATCGCTACACTCACCAGACACGGGCGACACAGCCACTACCACAATCAGGAGGAGCTTTATTTAAATTAAACCTCGCCCAGATACACAAAAAAGACAAAGATCCCCCCTATAGCAAAAAGAGACTCTTGGGGCAAGTGCTGTTAGAAATGCCAAACACAGCACACGAGCGGGTGGGTGGCCAGCACAACGCCCGGCCGCCTTTGTCTCCCCAGAGCTGATGTTCACACACCGCACGAGGTACTCATTTAAGGCTGGGTCAACCTAGGGGAGTCCCAGAACAAGTGCAGGTGTTGGTGGCTGTGAGCGAGAATCGAACTCGGATCGCCGGGTTTGTAGCGCAGCGCGTTAACCAATGCGCTACCGTTCCTCACGACCACCACCACACCCACCACCACCACACTCACTACGAATCACCACCACGCTCACCAGAAACTCACCCAGACCCTCCACCAACATTCACCCAGCACTCTCAACCCTGCTTATAATTCACTCTCCAGCCTCACCATTCACTCAGGGGAAGGGGCGGAGTGAGGGGAAGGGGGCGGAGTGAGGGGAAGGGGGCAGAGTGAGGGGAAGGGGGCGGGGGGAGGGTAGTGAGGGGAAGGGGGCGGGGGGAGGGTAGTGAGGGGAGGTGGGCGGAGTGAGGGGAAGGGGGCGAAGTGAAGGAAAGGGGGCAGGGGGCGGAGTGAGGGGAAGGGGGCGGAGTGAGGGGAAGGGGGCAGGGGGCAGAGTGAGGGGAAGGGGGCGGGGGGAGGGTAGTGAGGGGAAGGGGGCGGGGGGAGGGTAGTGAGGGGAAGGGGGCGGGGGGAGGGTAGTGAGGGGAAGGGGGCGGGGGGAGGGTAGTGAGGGAAAGGGGGCGGGGGGAGGGTAGTGAGGGGAAGGGGGCGGAGTGAGGGGAAGGGGGCGGGGGGAGGGTAGTGAGGGGAAGGGGGCGGGGGGAGGGTAGTGAGGGGAAGGGGGCGGGGGGAGGGTAGTGAGGGGAAGGGGGCGGGGGGAGAGTAGTGAGTGGTCGCCCCCTCCCCACTCTCTTCCCCCCCCCACTCTCTCTTCCCCCCCCACTCTCCCCCCCCCTCTTCCTCCATCTCTGCCATCACCCCCGCCGGATGAACTTGATGTACCACATGGCAGCAGTCGCAGCACTCAGAGAGTACCTGCACACACACACAAGACAAAGGTCCCCCGTGTAACCTTTAACAGACTGTTGGGCCAAGTGCTGTTAGTGAGCACCTATTGAGGCCGGCAACGGCGCATGGGTGGGTGAGCAGCACCACGCCCGGCCGCCTTTGTCTCCCCAATGCGGATGTGTACACGCCACATCAGGTACCCGTGTAAGGCTGAGTAGACCTAGGGAAGGCCCAGGACTGGATCCGATATTCACCGTCACTGTTTTCGGCTGTGAGCGGAAATCAAACTCGGGTCGCCGGGTTCACAGCGCAGAGCGCTAACCGCTGAACTAGCACTTCCAATGCACATGCGTTGTACACACGTATACACACGTGTAATATACACGTGTGTATATGAGTTTGTGTGTGTACCGTGTATACGCACACACACTCAAAAACTCACACGAACCTTGGCACACACACGCGCACTCTCACTGCATGCACACGCACCCGTTGTTGGCGAGCGTGTGGTGAGCGTGTGGTGTGAGCGTGAGTGTGTGGTGAGCGTGTGGCGAGCGCGTGGTGAGTGTGTGGCGATATACCAGGTGTGTGTGTGGTGTGTGTGTGGCGAGCGTGTGGTGAGTGCGTGGTGAGCGTGTAGTGAGTGTGTGGTGAGTATGTGTGTGTGGTGAGTGTGTGGCGAGCGTGTGGCGAGCGTGTGGTGAGTGCATGGTGAGCGTGTGGCGAGATACCAGGTGAGCGTGTGTGTGTGGTGAGTGCATGGAGAGCGTGTGGCGAGTGCATGGTGAGTGTGGCGAGATACCAGGTGAGCGTGTGTGTGTGGTGAGTGCGTGGTGTGTGTGTGGTGAGCATGTGGTGAGTGCGTGGTGAGCGTGTGGTGAGTGTGTGGCGAGATACCAGGTGAGCAGGTACTGCATGTGCTCGTTCCTCAGCACCACCTGCGTCTGCCCTCCGATGGGTCCCCCGCGTACCGTGCTACCTGCAACACACACGCTCACCAATCACTCACCGCCACTCACCCCACACACGCTCACCAATCACTCACCGCCACTCACCCCACACACACGCTCACCAATCACTCACCGCCACTCACCCCACACACACGCTCACCAATCACCCCACACTCACGCTCACCAATCACTCACCGCCACTCACCCCACACTCGCTCGCCACCATCGCCCACTTTCACCGGAGACTCGCAGAGCGGATCGGTGACCGGCAGAGAAACTGGTCGAGTGACTGACAGAGCGAGTGAGCGACTGACAGAGTTGGAGAGTGACTGAGATTGGGTGAGTGACTGGCAGAGCGAGTGGTGGTGTGAGTGAGTGACTGGTCGAGTGACTGACAGAGCGAGTGAGCGACTGACAGAGTTGGAGAGTGACTGAGAGTGGGTGAGTGACTGGCAGAGCGAGTGGTGGTGTGAGTGAGTGACTAGTCGAGTGACAGAGCGAGTGAGTGACTGAAAGAGTTGGAGAGTGACTGCGAGTGGGTGAGTGACTGGCAGAGCGAGTGGTGGTGTGAGTGACTGGTCGAGTGACTGACAGCGAGTGAGCGACTGACAGAGTTGGAGAGTGACTGAGAGTGGGTGAGTGACTGGCAGAGCGAGTGGTGGTGTGAGTGAGTGAGTGACAGAGCGAGTGAGCGACTGACAGAGTTGGAGAGTGACAGAGTGGGTGAGTGTCTGGCAGACCGAGTGGTAGTGTGAGTGAGTAACTGGTAGAACGAATGATTGGACGATTGGGTGACACAGCGAGTGACTAGAGGAGAGAACGGACAGGCGAGCGGGCGGGCGAGCGGGTGGGTGAGCGGGCGAGCGCACTCACTGGCGTCGGCGTCGATTAGCACCGGCTGGACGCCCGTGGTGCGCGCCATGGCGCCCACGTCACGGTGGTACCAGCGGTTGTGCCCGGGGTCGTTGTCCGGCGTGAACTGACAGCGCGGCTCGTCCATCCTCACCACGCCCACCAACTCCACCTCACCCTCCACCTAGGCGGAGACAACGCCTCAACGTGCTCACCACCACCACCCTCGCCAGCTCCCCGACACGGAGACAACGCCTCGCCACTACCACCCTCGCCAGCTACCCTACACGGAGACAACGCCTCCCCACTACCACCCTCACCAGCTACCCTACACGGAGACAACGCCTCCCCACTACCACCCTCACCAGCTACCCTACACGGAGACAATGCCCCGCCACTACCACCCTCACCACTACCACCCTCATCAGCTCCACCTCACCCTACACGGAGACAACACCCAACCACCCTGACCACGGCCATTCTCACCCTCCACCTACACACACAGTACCCAAACTCTAGCCCTGGCTCTAACGCCAATGCTGACCCTGGCTCAAACCCTGACCCTGGCTCAAACCCTGACCCTGGCTCTAACTCTGACCTTGGCTCTGACCCTGGCTCCAACTCTTGACCCTCACCCCTGACGTGTGGTGCCCGACCCTGGAGTGAGCGGTGCTCACCTGCCCTTCCGGCCGTTTTGCTGGGTCCAGTTTATTCATGGGCACGAAGCCCCTGTCCACCAGGATGGTCACCCTGGAGAGACCAAAGACAAAGATCCCCCGTATAGCCTTGACAGACTGTTGGGGCAAGTGCTGTTAGCGAGCACCTATGAAGGGCGCCGCGGCACACGAGGGGGTCGGTGGCCAGCACCACGCCCGGCCGCTTTTGTCTCCCCAGTGGCGATGTTTACCACACACCGCACCAGGTACTCACCTGAGGCCGAGTCGACCTAGGGGAGGCGCGGTACCGGTTCGGATAATCGTCACTGGTGTTGGCCGTCCGTGGGAATCGAACTCAGATCGCTGGGTTCATAGCGCTGCATGCTCACCGCAACACCAGCAGCTACAAAGGCTGACGCACACTCCATAAAACTATTTTTTATTTGACCTGGGTAAAGCCCACTGAGCTGTGTAGCTCTTTTTCAGAAGCGACCTGGCCACATGACAGCTCGCCCAAGTGGCTTACCATCATCATCGTCATCATCGTGGGGACATTCTAAATGCGGAGGGGAAAAACCGGAGGACCTGGAGAAAAATCCACGCTCATCATCGAGGGAGAGAGAGAGACTCCAAATATACAGCGGCAGGCGTCAAGGTCGGGATCTAATCCACGACCTCCTGCGTACCAGGCGAGGTAGTCAACATCTCCGAGCCACCGTGATGATGATGAGAGACACACAGACTCCCAAATATGCAGCAGCAGGCGTTAGGGTCGGGATCGAACCCACGACCTCCTGTGCGCCAGGCGAGGTAGTTAACATCTCATAGCCACCGTGATGATGATGAGAGAGAGAGACACACAGACTCCCAAATATGCAGCAGCAGGCATCAGGGTCGGGATAGAACCCACGAACCCACGACCTCCTGCACACCAGATGAGTACACCTAGCGTGGGTGCGGTGGGGTGCGGTGGGGTGCGGTGGGGTGCGGTGGGGTGCGGTGCGGCACCCGAGGTCGGTGCAGCGCAGCGGGGTGACGACGTGGGCCCCGCTGCCGGGCCCCAACACGAGCCCCCCCGCCGTGCCGGGGCTCCTCCCGGGCTGGATGAACGATCGCGGCAGCAGGTAGAGCTCCTGGGAGTGGTCAAACTCCCCCCGCACGCGCACGCGCCGGTACTCCAGCCTGCGCAGCTCCTCCACGCTACGTGACAACAACAACAGCAGCAGCAGCAGCAGCAGCAGACTCCTTCCGCCGCTGAGTGGCGGCGACGTCACCGCGGCGCTTGCGCCAGGCCGGGTGCACTCCCGAGACCACGTGAAGCGCTCGCTGCGGGCGTGGAGGTCACACGGCAGACCCAGGTGCCGTGGGTTGATTCCAGACGGCCGGCGGACGACCCCCCCCCCCGACTGTGCCAACTCGCCGCGTTTTATCCGCCCGGCGCTCCGCTCGTTGTGAGCGTCGCTCATCCGCCCTGAACACCACTCACTGCCTCCAACTGCCCAGCGGCGTCCTTCACGGGCCTCCTCCTCCTCCTCCTCCACAGAGGTCGATCTTGGCACCGCTGGTATCGGTCATCGGCAAGTCCACTCAGCGCCATAGCTTCCTGTACCACATCAGCCCATCTCTTCTCCAGCCCGTGCCGCGCCCGTTTAGCTCCCTCTATCCGGTCAAACAGAAGCTGCCTGGGCACGCGGTGGCTGGACATGCAGGTTACGCGACAAAGCCAACGCATACACGAGTCTTCACACAAAGACAAAGATCCCCCGTGTAGCCTGTAACAGGCTGTTGGGGCAAGTGCTGTTAGCGAGTGCCGATGAAGGCCGGGTGGGTGGCCAACACCACGTCCGGCCGCCTTTGTCTCCCCAGTGGCAATGTTTACAAATCGCACTAAGTACTCTTTGAGGCCGAGTCGACCTAGGGGAGGCCCAGGAGCGGTTCAGATAATCGTCACCGGTGTTGCCCGTGTGTAGCGGTTAGCGTAGCGCTAACCGCTACACACACACACAGACACGCGCTGTACACGCACAGACACGCGCTGTACACACACAGACACGCGCTGTACACGCGCTGTACACGCACAGACGCGCTGTACACGCGCTGTACACGCACAGACACGCGCTGTACACGCGCTGTACACACACAGACACGCGCTGTACACGCGTTGTACACACACAGACGCGCTGTACACACACAGACACGCGCTGTACACGCGCTGTACACACAGACACGCGCTGTACACGCGCTGTACACACACAGACACGCGCTGTACACACACAGACACGCGCTGTACACGCACAGACACGCGCTGTACACACAGACACACACAGACACGCGCTGTACACACACAGACACGCGCTGTACACGCACAGACACACACAGACACGCGCTGTACACACACAGACACGCGCTGTACACGCGCTGTACACACAGACACGCGCTGTACACGCACAGACACGCGCTGTACACACACAGACACACACAGACACGCGCTGTACACACACAGACACGCGCTGTACACGTGCTGTACACGCGTTGTACACACAGACACGCGCTGTACACGCACAGACACGCGCTGTACACACACAGACACGCGCTGTACACGTGCTGTACACGCGTTGTACACACAGACACGCGCTGTACACGCACAGACACGCGGGGCCTACTCGAGCGGCAGGGCCACGGGGTCGGTCCGCGTCCGTGCCTCCAGGTCGGCGATGAGGCTCAGCTTCCACTTCCGCCGCTGGACCTGCAGTTGTCACACGGCGAGGAGGTGGTCACCCTCTTTGGTTTTATTCGGTAAAGTCACGTAGATAAAACCAAACAAAATAAAATAAAACAATTAAATCACGACCTTTCGGAGGCAACACAAGCTTCCGTCTTCAGGTGGAATAGTCACAGAAGAAGAATATCTGTGTCAAGTGCACAGCTCTGAGACGATCGTGTTTATATCTAGGTTAGGGGGGGGGAGGAGCCAGAAAGTGGGTGGGTGGGACGACTGAGTTAAGCCGTTTTTTGAAAAGATTTGCGGTGGTCACCGTGACGACAAGGTAACCACGGTGATGAGGTGGAGCCCGCGATGACGGGGTGACGATACAGGTGGCGGCCGTAACCGCGGCGACGGGATGGGGAGACCGTGACGACGGGGTGGCGCCAATGACGAGGTGGCCATAATGATGAGGTGACGGTGGTGACCGGGGTGACGAGGTGGAGCTCGTGAGAGCGACGCGGGTGGGTGGGTGGGGGCTGTGCAGATCACGATGAGGTGTGATCCGGGGTGACGAGGTGACGGCGACGAGGTGCACACCCCCCCCACCTGCCACGTGCCCAGGGCGAACGCGGCCGTGGGGATGAGCAGCAGCAGCCACTTGAGGCCAAGCTCCCCCTCCTTGGCGAGGGGGGGCGCCACACCCCCTACACGTGGAGGGGAGGGGGGCGGGAGGTGAGGGGGACGGGGGGCAAAGGGAGGGGGGCGGGGGGAGGGGGGCGAGGGGAGGAGGGCGAGGGGGCGGGGTCGAGGGCGAGATGTTAACTGCAACTGTTTGAAGCTTTCGTGACTGCAGGAATCCATACTTTTGGTTCTACGTGACTTTACCCGAAAGAAACGGAGAGTATGCAGCTGTTTGCCTTACACAGAGGAACTGCATGCTGGCTGACTCATTACTCATCCGTTATGCAGGGTGCTTCAAGAAATGTTTTTTACACTTCTGAGAATTTGCAACAACACCACTAGAAGCTTGCTGCCGCCTCCGGGCTCTGCAGACCACCTGGAGAAGATCCCGTTGACATCGATGGCGAACAATACATTTGTTATCATCTTACAGTGCATGATTATCACCCGTTCGTTTTCCCATTAAAAAACGATAGTCCTATGTAAGTGTTAACATTTTATTGAAGCACACTGTATCATTACAATAACAGCCCCTCTCCTCCTGCCTCTGATGGGTTCACAGTGATGAGGTGGATGGCTTCACTGTTCGGCAAATCGCCCAGCGATGCTGGATGATGTAATTACGATGCTGGATGATGTCATTACGATGCTGGGTGATGTAATTACGATGCTGGATGATGTCATTACGATGCTGGATGATGTAATTACGATGCTGGATGATGTAATTACGATGCTGGATGATGTCATTACGATGCTGGATGATGTAATTACGATGCTGGATGATGTAATTACGATGCTGGATGATGTCATTACGATGCTGGATGATGTCATTACGATGCTGGATGATGTCATTACGATGCTGGATGATGTAATTACGATGCTGGATGATGTAATTACGATGCTGGATGATGTAATTACGATGCTGGATGATGTAATTACGATGCTGGATGATGTAATTACGATGCTGGATGATGTAATTACGATGCTGGATGATGTAATTACGATGCTGGATGATGTAATTACGATGCTGGATGATGTCATTACGATGCTGGATGATGTCATTACGATGCTGGATGATGTAATTACGATGCTGGATGATGTCATTACGATGCTGGATGATGTCATTACGATGCTGGATGATGTAATTACGATGCTGGATGATGCAATTACGATGCTGGATGATGCAATTACGATGCTGGATGATGTCATTACGATGCTGGATGATGTCATTACGATGCTGGATGATGTAATTACGATGCTGGATGATGTAATTACGTTGCTGGATGATGTAATTACGATGCTGGATGATGTAATTACGATGCTGGATGATGTAATTACGATGCTGGATGATGCAATTACGATGCTGGATGATGCAATTACGATGCTGGATGATGTCATTACGATGCTGGATGATGTCATTACGATGCTGGATGATGTAATTACGATGCTGGATGATGTAATTACGTTGCTGGATGATGTAATTACGATGCTGGATGATGTAATTACGATGCTGGATGATGTAATTACGATGCTGGATGATGTCATTACGATGCTGGATGATGTAATTACGATGCTGGATGATGTAATTACGATGCTGGATGATGTAATTACGATGCTGGATGATGTCATTACGATGCTGGATGATGTAATTACGATGCTGGATGATGTAATTACGATGCTGGATGATGTAATTACGATGCTGGATTATGTAATTACGATGCTGGATGATGTAATTACGATGCTGGATGATGTCATTACGATGCTGGATGATGTCATTACGATGCTGGATGATGTAATTGCGATGCTGGATGATGTCATTACGATGCTGGATGATGTAATTACGAGCGAAACGTCGCAGTGCTCAAATTGTCAATGTTGTGGAGTTACTCTCCAACACACCGGTGGGTTGAAGTAGTAATTAACTTTTGATTTAAAGCTTTTGTGACTGCAGGGATTCATATTCTTGGTTCTTTCGGTAAAGTCACCACGTAGAAGGGAAACAATAAAATAATAATAAGAAATATATAAAACAATAAAATTCTCACGACGTTTCGACTGCAACACAAGCAATCATCGTCAGGTGTGAAAACCTTCTACGTGACTTTACCGAAAGAACCAAGAATATAGTAATTAACTGGCACGTTTACGTGACAAACCTTATTGGCCGTGTCAGGTTATGGAGTGTTACGACACATACATATTCTTGCTTCTTTCGGTAAAGTCACGTAGAAGGGAAATAATAAAATAATACAAATATAAAACAATAAAATTCTCACGACGTTTCGATTGCAACACAAGCAATCATCATCAGGTGTGAAAACCACAGCAAGAACATTTTTAAAAAGTGGCGTTTTTTTTCTTAACGTTAGCACCACGGACAGCGACTGGCGGTTGTTCAGACGGACGAGTCCATCTATGCTCGGAACGGAGGAGGGGGGAGATAGAAAGAGAACACTTACGCGATCTAACCCAAAAACATTTATTATGAATTGTTAGCTCCCTCGCCTGGTATACAGGAGATCGTGGGTTTCAATCCCGACCCTCACGCCTGCTGTACATTTGGAGTTTGCGTGTCTCCCTCTTTCTCTCTCTCCCAGGTGGTCGCGTGGATTTTTCATCGGGTCCTCCGGCTTTTCCCCTCCACGTTTAGAATCAACGCCGCCACGCATTTTGAGCATTCGGCTGCCGCTAGAAATGTCCACACGATGAAGACGACGACGATAAGCCACTTCGTTGAGCTATCATTAGCGATATAGGCAGGTCGCTTCTGATAAAGAGCCACGTAGCTCAGTGGGCCTTACCTGGTCAAATAAAAATAAGTTTATAGGCAATGCGCGAGAGAGACCTGGGACGCACAGCGCTACACACAAAGATCAAGGTGCCCCGTGTCGCCCACACAGGCTGTGAGGGCAAGTGCCGTTCGCGAGCAGCACCTACGAAGGCCGGAACGGCACCGATGATGGGCTGGTGTGGCCAGCGCCAGCCCCCGTGGTGATGTTCTTACAACAACAACCGCCATTCGCCACTAAGTGGCGGTGACGTCACCACGACGCTTGTGCCAGGCTACGTGCACCTTGAGGCCACGTGAAGTATCGAATGTTCATACACACGCAGCGCCAGGCACAGTAACTCATTTAAGACCGAGTCGATCTAGAGGAGGTCCAAAAGAGTTTCAGATTTTTGTTCACCATCACAGCCATTGGCCGTGAGTGGGATTCAAACTCGGGTCCTTGCCGAGGTTCGGGGCGCAGCGCGCTAACCGCTGCGCCGCCGCTCCTCGCGCACGAGTGCTCGTTAGGCGCTAGCGGTTAAAAGTTGAAAGGTCGTAGGGTTTATGGTCAGGGTTAGTGGCAGGGTCAAGCATTTGGGAAGGACGTGAGAATCAGGAGTAGGGTTAGGATACAGCCAGGCGTTGGCCATTGGTACCAATGATCGGGTTAGCGCCGACCCTTCTGACCCCCAGCGCCGCCCACGTGTCAGGGCATGGGTTAGAGTCCGGGTTGAGGCTCCGCGCTTTCCTTCACCTGCGGAGGAGCTGAGCCGGCGACATGGGACCACGTGAACCCTGGGAAGGGGGTCACATCTGTGGGGGAGTGGAGGGCCGCGTCTGTAGGCCCGGATCACCTGCACGAGAGGGGGTGGGGGGCAGAGAGAGGGGGGCATAGTGATGGGCTGCACCACGGTCATGAGATGTTAACTACCTCGCCTGGTGTACAGGAGGTCGTGGGTTCAATCCCGACCCTGACGCGTGCTGCTGTATATTTGGAGTTTGCGTGTCTCTCTCTCATCATCATCACGGTGGCTATGAGATGTTGACTACCTCACCTGGTGTGCAGGAGGTCGTGGGCTCGATCCCGACCCTGACGCATGCTGCTGTGTATTTGGAGTTTGCGTGTCTCTCTCTCTCATCATCATCATCACGGTGGCTAGGAGATGTTGACTACCTCGCCTGGTGTGCAGGAGGTCGTGGGTTTGATCCCAACCCTGACGCCTGCTGTTGTATATTTGGAGTTTGCGGTGTCTCTCTCCCCATGGTCGCGTGGATTTTTCTCCGGGTCCTCCGGTTTTTCCCTCCACATTTAAAAAAAAAGGACATGCCTCCATATTATTTAGGGTATTTGGCTGCTACAATTGTCCACGCGATAAGCCACTTCGTTGAGCTATCATTTGTGGCCAGGTCGTTTCTTGCAAAAGAGCTACGGAGCTTAGTGGACCATCCTTACCTGGTTAAATAAACAATATTTTAGTTTTATTAGGCGCTCGCAAACAGCACTTGCCCCAAGAGTATGTGAAAGGCTACACGGGGGACCTTTGCCTTGGTTGTGGTAGTGTTAACTGGCTGTGTGACAGAGCGTGGGGAGCGGTCGTGTAGCGGTTAGCGCTACGCTGCGCTAGGAACCTGGCGACCAGAGTTCAATTCCGCTCCGTGCCAACACCGGTGATGATTATTTGAACCGGTCCTGGGTCTCCCCTAGGTCGACTCGGCCTCAAATGAGTACCTGGTACGGTGTGTAAACATCGCCACTGGGGAGACAAAGGTGGACGGGCGTGGTGCTGGCCACCCACCCCCTCGTGTGTTGTGCCAGCCTCAATCGGTGCTACTCGCGAACAGCACTTTCCCCTACAGTCTGTTAAAGGCTATTTGGGGGATCTTTGTTTGCGTGTGAGTTGGGTGAGCGCGAGTGAGAGTCGGTGAGCGGTGAGCAAGAACCGGTAAGCGGTGAGCGGGTGAGCTGTGAGCGCGAGCGGGTGAGCGGTGAGCGAGAGCGGGTGAGCGGTGAGCACGAGTCGGTGAGCGGTGAGCGGGTGAGCGGGTGAGCGGTGAGCGAGAGCCGGTGAGCGAGTGCGGGTGAGCGGTGAGCGAGAGTGGGTGAGCGGTGAGCGCGAGCGGGTGAGCGGTGAGCGAGAGCGGGTGAGCGGTGAGCGAGAGCGGGTGAGCGGTGAGCGAGAGCCGGTGAGCGAGAGCGGGTGAGCGGTGAGCGAGAGCGAGTGAGCGGTGAGCGAGAGCGGGTGAGCGGTGAGCACGAGTCGGTGAGCGGTGAGCGAGAGCCGGTGAGCGAGAGCGGGTGAGCGGTGAGCGAGAGCCGGTGAGCGGGTGAGCGGGTGAGCGGTGAGCGAGAGCAGGTGAGCGCGAGTCGGTGAGCGGTGAGCGAGAGTCGGTGAGCGGTGAGCGAGAGCGGGTGAGCGGTGAGCGGGTGAGTGGTGAGCGAGAGCCGGTGAGCGGGTGAGCGGGTGAGCGCGAGTTGGTGAGGGCGAGTGGGTGAGTGGTGAGGGCGAGTGGGTGAGTGGTGAGGGCGAGTGGGTGAGTGGTGAGTGGGCGAGTTGGTGAGGGTGAGTGGTGAGGGTGAGTGGGTGAGTGGTGAGGGCGAGTGGTGAGTGGTGAGGGCGAGTGGGTGAGTGGTGAGTGGGCGAGTGGTGAGGGCGAGTGGTGAGGGTGAGTGGTGAGTGGTGAGGGTGAGTGGGTGAGTGGTGAGGGCGAGTTGGTGAGGGTGAGGGCGAGTGGGTGAGTGGTGAGTGGTGAGGGCGAGTGGGTGAGTGGTGAGTGGGTGAGTGGTGAGGGCGAGTGGTGAGGGTGAGTGGTGAGTGGTGAGGGTGAGTGGGTGAGTGGTGAGGGCGAGTTGGTGAGGGTGAGTGGTGAGGGCGAGTGGGTGAGTGGTGAGTGGTGAGGGCGAGTGGGTGAGTGGTGAGGGTGAGTGGTGAGTGGGTGAGTGGGCGAGTGGGCGAGTTGGTGAGGGCGAGTGGTGAGGGCGAGTGGGTGAGTGGTGAGGGTGAGTGGGTGAGTGGTGAGGGTGAGTGGTGAGGGCGAGTGGGTGAGTGGTGAGTGGTGAGGGCGAGTGGGTGAGTGGTGAGGGTGAGTGGGTGAGTGGGCGAGTTGGTGAGGGCGAGTGGAGAGGGCGAGTGGGTGAGTGGTGAGGGTGAGTGGGTGAGTGGTGAGGGTGAGTGGTGAGGGCGAGTTGGTGAGTGGGCGAGTTGGTGAGGGTGAGTTGGTGAGGGTGAGTGGGTGAGTGGTGAGTGGGCGAGTTGGTGAGGGTGAGTGGGCGAGTTGGTGAGTGGGCGAGTGGGTGAGTGGTGAGTGGGCGAGTTGGTGAGGGTGAGTGGTGAGGGTGAGTGGTGAGTGGGCGAGTTGGTGAGTGTCGCTGTCTCACCGTGACTCGGCAAGACTGGGACCGCCACATCAACATCAGCGTTGACATCTCTACGCAGAGACTACAGCGACAACAACAACATCCTATCAACAACAACTCATCAACAACAACAATCAACAACAACAATCAACAACAATCAACAACAACAACATCGTCAGCTCCACCACCACCACTCACCTGCAACCGCTCTGCCCGAGTCGATTATCGAACTCGCCGGAATCGATTCAGTAAAAGGAAATCGCCTTCATGGAATCGATTCGCAAGGAGACAGTTTGCGGGGTATCGATGCAGACTTGGCGATTAAAAAAATCGATTCCTTTGGTGGAACCGCGACGCGTGCGTGTGCTTCACAAGCGGTGGGAATCGGGAGTTGATGTTGGATCGATTCACTTTACCCGCTACCCCCCCCACCTTTCAAGACGATTCTACTAAATGACGCGATTAACACTCAATCGATTAGGTAATGATGTGACGACTGCAGCGGCCTCTAGCGGCTGCAGAGGTCACGGACAATCCGTGTGGGGGTCACAGGTCGTGTGGGGGTCACAGGTCGTGCGGGGGGTCACAGGTCGTGCGGGGGTCACAGGTCGTGTGGGGGGGTCACAGGTCGTGTGGGGGTCACAGGTCGTGTGGGGGTCACAGGTCGTGTGGGTCTCGCACCGTGACGTGAGTGCCGGCTAGTGAGACTGTTCTTGTGAATAATTAGACGTGGCTACTGGAGTTACAGTCCACCATTAAGTATTAACATCTTCTTTGGTTCTTTCGGTAAAGTCACCACCACGTAGAATGAGAATAAAATAATAAATTGATAGAATAAAATAACACTATAATATTCTCACGACGTTTCGGCCACAACACAAGCGGCCTTCATCAGGTGAAGGGGACGAGACTGTCTGGAGGACAGCGCTGGAGTGAAAAAGCCACGCTCAGATCGCGACCTTTAAGCCTCAACTTTCGCGATCTGAGCGTGGCTTTTTCACTCCAGCGCTGTCCTCCAGACAGTCTCGTCCCCTTCACCTGATGAAGGCCGCTTGTGTTGTGGCCGAAACGTCGTGAGAATTTTATTGTGTTATTTTATATTATTAATTTATTATTTTATTCTCATTCTTCGTGACTTTACCGAAAGAGCCAAAGAAGATGAATCCTTGCAGTCACGAAAGCTTTAAATCGAAATTTAAGTATTAACAGTTACAAACGAACGCTTGACCGTAGATTTTTCGTCTCCCCCCCCCCCCCTCCTCTTTTCCGAACATAGATGGACTCGTCCATCTGAACAAAACTGTCAAATCGCTCTCCGTGGTGCTGACGTTAAACAAAAATAAATAAACACAAAACGACACTTCTTTCAAATTTTCTTGCTGTGGTTTTCACATCTGACGACGATTGCTCGTGTTGCAGTCGAAACGTCGTGAGAATTTTATTATGTTTTATATTTTTTATTACTTTATTGTTTCCCTTCTACGTGACTTTACCGAAAGAACCAAGAATATGAATACTCTTTGGTTCTATTCGGTAAAGTCGCGTAGGTAAAAATAAAATAACAAAAAATCACGACGTTTCGGCCACAACACAAGTGGCCTTCATCAGGTGGAAGGGACCGGACTGTCCAGAGGACAGCGTTGGAGTGAAGACAGCCAAGCCCAGGTCGCGTCCTTTAAGCTGTGTGGAAGGAAACTAAGAACGCCTTGACAAAGGAATTAGAATAAAATGATGTACTGGACCGGCACGGTGAGGGGGGGGGGGGGGAGTTTACATAATGTTGGTATGAAAGGAAAGCTTTCAAATCTAGAAAAGAATATGATTCCCTGCAGTCACGAAAGCTTCAAATCAAAATTTTACAGTAGCTATTAACAGACAACCCCTTCAATGGTCACAAAGTATCATTGCTGCTACATCATAAACGAATTTATATTACAAATAGTAAAATATTTCGCGAACGTATCCAATTATCGCGGACAGTATATCGCGCGATATCGCGATAATCGTTACATCGCGATTTATCGATTCGTTACCGACGATTGCAAATCGGAATCGGTTGCTCGAAAGCCCCGGATGGTGTCGCGTCACGTGACGGGAAGTGCGGCCCCCCCCTCCCTCCGTCCACTTCCGGCGCGCACCCCACGCGGAGCAGCAATGGCGGGGGCGGAGGCGGCGCTGCAGAAGAAGCTCAAAGCGGAGCTGGAGCGTTACCAGGGCCTGCAGAAGGGTGAGGGGGGGGGCGGGGTGAGCCAGGGGGGAGCCAGGGTGAGGGAGGAGCCAGGGTGAGGGGAGGGGGAAGGGGGAGCCAGGGTGAGGGGAGGGGGAAGGGGGAGCCAGGGTGAGGGAGGGGGGAGGGGGGGAGCCAGGGTGAGGGGAAGGAGGAGCCAGGGTGAGGGGAGGGGGGAGCCAGGGGGAGGGGGGAGCCAGGGGGAGGGGGGAGCCAGGGGGAGGGGGGAGCCAGGGGGAGGGGAGGGGGGAGCCAGGGTGAGGGAGGGGGGAGGGGGGGAGCCAGGGTGAGGGGAAGGAGGAGCCAGGGTGAGGGGAGGGGGGAGCCAGGGGGAGGGGGGAGCCAGGGGGAGGGGGGAGCCAGGGGGAGGGGAGGGGGGAGCCAGGGTGAGGGAGGGGGGAGGGGGGGAGCCAGGGTGAGGGGAGGGAGGAGCCAGGGTGAGGGGAGGGGGGAGCCAGGGGGAGGGGGGAGCCAGGGTGAGGGATGGGGGAGGGGGGAGCCAGGGTGAGGGAGGGGGGAGCCAGGGTGAGGGAGGGGGGAGGGGGGAAGCCACGGAGAGGGGAGGGGGGAGCCAGGGTGAGGGGAGGGGGGAGTCAGGGTGAGGGGAGGGGGGAGCCAGGTTGACGGGAGGGGGGAGCCAGGGTGAGGGAGGGGGGAGCCAGGGTGAGGGAGGGGGGAGGGGGGAGCCAGGAGGGGGGAGCCAGGGTGAGGGAGGGGGGAGCCAGGGTGGGGGATGGAGGGGGGAGCCAGGGTGGGGGAGGGGGGAGCCAGGGTGAGGGGATAGGGGGGGGGTCTATGGGGAGGGGATAGGGGGCCAGTGGCTGTAGAAGAGAGCAGGACAAGGGGAGCAGCAGAGGGGATAAGGGGGTAGACCAGGGGATGTAGGAAGAGGGGGACTGGGAAGACCACGGGGGTCTCCTGGCGGGTGAGCTATGGATGGGGTGGCTCCGAGGGGGATCAGAACAGGGGTGGGGGGTTTGCGGTGTCAAGAGGGGTCAGAGATGCCGGGGTTCGCCCGAGGGTGACCTGGGCATCGGGGGGCACAAGGGGTAGGGGGGGGGCAGGTTGGGGTGGCAGGACGAGGGGGGTCCGAGTGGGCTCACGGGATCTCTCTCGGGCAGCGTGTCGGGGGTTTGGGCAAAGGGGGTTCGGGGTGGGGTGTGAGTCGGGGGTTTGGGGTCAGTTTCGTCTCCGCGTGTCTCGGCTGGGACCCCCAGGGCGGTTACCCCGGTAACGGGTAACGCCGCGATTCGACAAACAGGTTGAGGCCACACCTCTGTGTGAGTCTACCCCTGTGTGTGAGTTTCCCATACCTGGGCAGTGTGCTTATGACTGGCTCCAGTTTAACAGCAGAGGTCTCACTCCGAATCAGTCGAGCGGCAATATATTTTCATCGGTTGCGTAACGCTGTGTGGAAGCTACCTGGTCTGTCGCTCCGCACTAAGCTTCAGGTCTTCTCGGCCACGGTCATTCCCTCCCTTCTCTACGCTTGCGAAACGTGGACCCCCCTAATGGAACATCTTCGCCGGTTAGAAACATTTAGGCTGGCCTGCCTACGATCCATCCTGGGTTTAACCAGACTGGATTGTGTGAGGAGCTCACAAATCCTTGAAAGATCTGGGCAAGGTCCCATCGGTGAGCTCCTCCGGCAGGCAAGGCTGCGATGGCTGGGTCATGTAGCCCGCATGCCCAGCCACCGCATGCCGAAACAGCTTTTGTTCGGCCGGATTGAGGGGGCTAAGCGGGCGCGGCACGGGCTAGAGAAGAGATGGTTGATGTGGTACAGGAGGACGTGGAGCTGAGTGGACTTGCCGATGACTGGTACCAGCGATGTCAAGATCGGCCTCTGTGGAGGAGGCTCGTGAAGAACGCTACTGGGCAGTTGGAGGTAGTCGCCCTCCAACAACAACGGAGGGGGGAGGAGCGACGCTCAAAACAACGAGCGGAGCGCCGGGTGGCTAAAGCACAGCAGGTTGGCACAGTAGGGGGCACAGGTGGTGCATCAGCCAGTCATCGCAGTCAGTCGACCCGTGGCACCTGGGTCTGCCCCGTGACCTGCCAGCGGGCGTTCGACACTTCACGTGGCCTCAGGGTGCACATAGCCTGGCACAAGCGTCGTGGTGACGTCACCGCCACTTAGTGGCGAATGGCGGTTGTTGTGTGTGTGTGAGTCTACCCCTGTGTGTGTGTGAGTCTACCCCTGTGTGTGTGTGAGTCTACCCCTATGTGTGTGTGAGTCTACCCCTGTGTGTGTGTGTGAGTCTACCCCTGTGTGTGTGAGAGTCTACCCCTGTGTGTGTGTCTACCCCTGTGTGTCTACCTACCCTTGTGTGTGTGTCTACCCGTGTGTGTGTCTATCCCGTGTGTGTGAGTCTACCTCTGTGTGTCAACCCCTGTGTGAGTCTACCCCTGTGTGTCTACCCCGTTGTGTGTGTGAGAGTCTACCCCTGTGTGTGTGTGAGTCTATCCCTGTGTGTGTGAGAGTCTACCCCTGTGTGTGTGTGTGTCTACCCCTTTGTGTGTGTGTATGAGTCTACCCCCGTGTGTGTGTGAGTCTACCCCTGTGTGTGTGTGAGAGTCTACCCCTGTGTGTGTGTCTACCCCTGTGTGTACCTACCCTTGTGTGTGTGTCTATCCGTGTGTGTGAGTCTACCTCTGTGTGTCAACCCCTGTGTGAGTCTACCCCTGTGTGTCTACCCCGTTGTGTGTGTGAGAGTCTACCCCTGTGTGTGTGAGAGTCTACCCCTGTGTGTGTGTGAGAGTCTACCCCTGTGTGTGTGTGTGAGTCTACCCCTTTGTGTGTGTGTATGAGTCTACCCCCGTGTGTGTGAGTCTACCCCCGCGTGTGTGTGAGTCTACCCCTGTGTGTCAGTCTACCCCTGTGTGTGTGTGAGTCTACCCCTGTGTGTGAGTCTACCCTCGTGTGTGTGTGAGTCTACCCCCGTGTGTGTGTGTCAACCCCCGTGTGTGAGAGTCTACCCCTGGAGGAAGAGGGACCACCAGAGCAGGCCTCAGGCTTAGACAGGACCCAGGAGGAGAGCCCAGGAGAGTTCCCTCCCCTCTTGCAGGAGCTCGGGAATTTCACCTCAAGAGGGGAGGGATCCTCGGCCCCCGTGGCCCAGGAGGCAGCGGTTCCCGCGAAGTCCACCGCAGCAAAGGGATGAGTCCCATGGTACGGAAAGATTGTTCCGGAATCGGGGCCCGGTTTAACAACCCGAGTCGGCTGGACCTCCGCTCTGCGTGAACCCCACGCCCCGCACCCCCAACCCCGAGTGACCGGAGTCTGTGTCGTGTTTCTCTAGAGCTCAGTAAGTGCGTCGCTTCACGGCAGAAGCTGGAGGCGCAGCTGACGGAGAACACCATCGTGAAGGAGGTGAGTGACAGACGCACTCCTCCCCTTCACCGCCGCTGCTTCCATCACCTTTGCCGCCATCGCCAGCCTCACTTCGGATTTCTTTTTGCCAAGTACGAAAAGGATGCCACCGCAGCACAGTACTCAATTGGGGACGACGGCTCGAGTAGCCATCGTCGGTACCCCTACTGGCAGCAGAATGCCCGCTTGCAGGGCCAGGCACTGAGCCACCTCGTGCCACAACAGAGGCAGCCGCCACTGGGGGGTGCGGGTGTGCCCCCTAAATGTTTGAGGTGTACCTCGGATGATGATGATGCTGATGATGTGAAACAGGGCCCAGGATAGGTCGTCTCCCCCTGTCTCTTGCAGGAGCCTCGGGGATTTCTCCTCGAGACCTCGAAGCGAGGGAGCCTAGACGGCCTCCTCCTGGGTCGGTCGCGTGCGGGCACAGGCCTGGCGGGCGGGGTTACTAACGGAGCGATGGCATCATCCCTTAACCCCCCCCCCCCTTTCCACCTCCTCCCGCTTCCCCACGCCCCCCCCCCCCCCCCCCTTCCCGAGCAGGAGCTGGATCTGCTGGATGACTCGAACGCGGTGTTCAAGCTGATGGGGCCCGTGCTCGTCAAGCAGGACCTGACGGAGGCCAAGTCCACCGTGGGCAAGCGGCTGGAGTACATCACCGGCGAGATGTGAGAGCCGCACGCTCGCCACCCCGCTCAATCGCACGCTCGCCACCCGGCTCGCTCACTCGCTAGCCACCCAGCTTATTCACACGCTCGCCACTACTCACTCGCGCTGGGATGCAAGCGCCGCTTGCTCGCAGCTGCAGAGAGAGAGAGAGGTATTACTCACGGTGATGCTGTTCCCTGCTGATGTCCTCCCCCCCCCCCGTCGTGTGCCCCCAACCCCCTTCCTGCCCCCCCCCCTCCCCCACGCTGCAGCAAACGCTGCGAGAGCCAAATGAAGGAGCTGGAGCGGAGGAGCGACCAGGAGCGGGAGGCGCTCGCCAAGCTGCAGCAGGACTTCCAGAAGGCTCAGCTGAAGGCCGCAGCTCGCACCTGACCCCTGACCTCCACACCCCCCCCCACCCCAGACCGCCCGCCCCCACCCCCTTCACAGCCCTGTCGCACCGGGGGTCAGAGGTCGCAGGCAGCGCTCGCGTCCCGAGTGGCGAGGAATCTTAAATTGGGCGAAGCTGCGATTGGTCCACACGCGTGGGTTACGTCTCCGGAGCAAACGCCGACACATGCTGAGCAGACAGCTGCTGCTGTAGCTGCTGCTGCTGTAGCTGCTGCTGTAGCTGCTGCTGTAGCTGCTGCTAGAGCTGCTGCTGCTATAGCTGCTGCTATAGCTGCTGTTAGAGCTGCTGCTGCTAGAGCTGCTGCTAGAGCTGCTGCTGCCACTGGAGCTGCTGTAGATGGGGTAGCTGCTGCTGTAGCTGCTGCTGTAGCTGTTACTAGAGCTACAGCTGTAGCTGCTGTGGTAACTGCTGCTTTAGCAGCTTTAGCTGCTGCTGTAGCTGGAGTAGCTGCTGCTGTAGCTGGAGTAGCTGTTGCTGCCACCAGAGCTTGCGGGTCTTCTTGCTCCACCTGTGGCCGGGTGCTTCTATTTAACCGTCCCAGAAATCGCCCCGTCCCCACCCCCCCCACTCTACGTGTGTACGCAGCACGCGTGGCGGTGGCACAGTTGAGCGTGGACGTGTCCGAGCGGATAAGGGAGTAGGCGAGCGAGTGAGCGATTTGGCAAGCCGCTGAGTAGATGAGTCAGAGGGTGAGCGAGCAGGGTGGGCAGGCGTGGTGTGAGCACGTAGGAAGTGGGGGGGGGGGGTCTGCATTAAACCGAGAGATAAACTCCCATCATTGCTTCCTTTGCAACGGCAGCCTGGGTAAGTGGGTGAGCGTACGGGGGTGTGGTGAGCGTACGGGGGTGGTGAGCGTACGGGGGTGGTGAGCGTAGGGGGGTGAGCGGGTGGCTTGGGGGGGAGTGGGGATGACAACGGCGTTGCGTGCCCGCGGGTCTGCCGTGCGAGCACACTCTCTCCCGCAGCACAAGTCTTGCGTCCGTCCCGTGTACAGTACAGGTTTTTGTGTGTTTTTCCTTCTCTTGGCTCAGTAAACGCGCTCTCGAGTTGGCGTCCGCAGTGTGGCCTCGCGTCGTCTCTCGTCGTGCCGGGCCGTGCGTGCTCTGTCCGCTGCTGGCTGAAGGCCATCCCGCGCTCGCCGTTGTCCCATCTCGCTGCTGCAGGCGTCGCGTGTGTAATGACTCCGGACTCGAACTTTGGAGGTTTCTTGTATTTCACGTGACGTAGCTTTAGGACGCCGTCGTCATGGGATAATGCCGAGGTGGAGATCGTGTGACCGAGCAGACCGCGATGACGTGAAGGCGGCGACGATGTGAAGATGACGTGAAGACGGCGACGATGGCCCCGAGTCCCTCTCCACAGACCCCGAACATCCCATCTTGCCCTGGCTTTTATTCTCGTGGATTCTCCGGGGGAATTTCCCCAGCTGTCTCTTTTGGACACTCTTGGGGAATTCCCCAACCGTGACCCTCCAGACTCGCTGGCCACCTTGTCTTTGCATCCAGCTTCGCTGAAACCCTGTCTTCACCTCGAGACTCGCTGACACAGTCTTTACACATGTAAATAGCCACGCGCAACGCAGGCAAAGGTCCCTCGTGTAGCCTTGTGCAGACTGTTGTGGCAATTGCTGTTGCTAGTGAGCATCCGTTTGTACGGCATCAGTTTTTTTTCTGATTCCATTCCGTTGATGTACGTGGACGTCACTGAAATGGAACCGGTAAAAGAAAAAGTAAAATCACTTTTTTTTTTGTCGCTACCGAGGCTCCCACAGGGCCATACGGGAGGGCGTGCGGCACAGTTTGTCGCCAGCTATCATGGAGTGTGCGGTCGTGTCGCTTCGGTTCTCTGACGTGAGTAACGATGTCTTTAAAAACGACGACGCTACTACGCCTCTCTAAATAAAGTTATCGTTGAACCGCTTGCGCGTTCCGAGATTTGGCGGTGAACCGGGATAACCCACCCTGCAACTTGCAGATGTCTAGGATACCCACCCTGCAACTTGCAGTTGTCTAGGATACCCACCCTGCAACTTGTTGTCTAGGATACCCACCCTGCAACTTGTAGTTGTCTAGGATACCCACCCTGCAACTTGTAGTTGTCTAGGATACCCACCCTGCAACTTGCAGATGTCTAGGATACCCACCCTGCAACTTGCAGATGTCTAGGATACCCACCCTGCAACTTGTTGTCTAGGATACCCACCCTGCAACTTGTAGTTGTCTAGGATACCCACCCTGCAACTTGTAGTTGTCTAGGATACCCACCCTGCAACTTGTAGTTGTCTAGGATACCCACCCTGCAACTTGTAGTTGTCTAGGATACCCACCCTGCAACTTGTAGTTGTCTAGGATACCCACCCTGCAACTTGTAGTTGTCTAGGATACCCACCCTGCAACTTGTAGTTGTCTAGGATACCCACCCTGCAACTTGTAGACGTCTAGGATACTCACCCTGCAACTTGTAGTTGTCTAGGATACCCACCCTGCAACTTGTAGTTGTCTAGGATACCCACCCTGCAACTTGTAGTTGTCTAGGATACCCACCCTGCAACTTGTAGTTGTCTAGGATACCCACCCTGCAACTTGTAGTTGTCTAGGATACCCACCCTGCAACTTGTAGACGTCTAGGATACTCACCCTGCAACTTGTAGTTGTCTAGGATACCCACCCTGCAACTTGTAGTTGTCTAGGATACCCACCCTGCAACTTGTAGACGTCTAGGATACCCACCCTGCAACTTGTAGACGTCTAGGATACCCACCCTGCAACTTGTAGACGTCTAGGATACCCCACCCTGCAACTTGTAGTTGTCTAGGATACCCACCCTGCAACTTGTAGACGTCTAGGATACCCACCCTGCAACTTGTAGTTGTCTAGGATACCCACCCTGCAACTTGTAGTTGTCTAGGATACCCACCCTGCAACTTGTAGTTGTCTAGGATACCCACCCTGCAACTTGCAGATGTCTAGGATACCCACCCTGCAACTTGCAGATGTCTAGGATACCCACCCTGCAACTTGTTGTCTAGGATACCCACCCTGCAACTTGTAGTTGTCTAGGATACCCACCCTGCAACTTGTAGTTGTCTAGGATACCCACCCTGCAACTTGTAGTTGTCTAGGATACCCACCCTGCAACTTGTAGTTGTCTAGGATACCCACCCTGCAACTTGTAGTTGTCTAGGATACCCACCCTGCAACTTGTAGTTGTCTAGGATACCCACCCTGCAACTTGTAGTTGTCTAGATACCCACCCTGCAACTTGTAGTTGTCTAGGATACCCACCCTGCAACTTGTAGACGTCTAGGATACCCACTCTGCAACTTGCAGTTGTCTAGGATACCCACCCTGCAACTTGTAGTTGTCTAGGATACCCACCCTGCAACTTGTAGTTGTCTAGGATACCCACCCTGCAACTTGTAGATGTCTAGGATACCCACTCTGCAACTTGTAGTTGTCTAGGATACCCACCCTGCAACTTGTAGACGTCTAGGATACCCCACCCTGCAACTTGTAGTTGTCTAGGATACCCACCCTGCAACTTGTAGACGTCTAGGATACTCACCCTGCAACTTGTAGTTGTCTAGGATACCCACCCTGCAACTTGTAGACGTCTAGGAAAGGGTAAAGGGCCGGGCCTGAATGGGAGGTGTGGGATCGGCACCACGCCCCACCACCACCGCAGTGGGCGAGTCGGCCTTCGGGAGGCCCAGGACCGTTCCAGATAATCGTCGCTGGCGTTGGCCGTGAGCGCGAATCAAACTCGGGCCGCACTCGTGTGCAGACGTGTTACTGTCAGCCATCGTCTCTCCGCTGCTCGATGAAAGCCCTTCCACGTTGGGCGTGACGTGATGGATTAACGTGTGGCAGAGTGACAGCCTCACTCAACCTCTCGGCGTCGCTTTCTCAGACTCAGCCTCGCTCTCAGAGCCTCCCACTCACAGCCTCGCAGCTTGGTTCTCTGAGCCTTGCACTTACAGCATCGCCCTCACACCCACCCCATCACAGCCTTGCTCATAGCCTCGCTCACAGCCTCGGCCTCACAACCTCAGCCTCGCGCTCGCTGCCTCAACCTCAGAGCCTCGCCACGGAGCTGGGTCAGATGCATTGTGCAGTGGGTGGTGGTGAGTGTTGGTGGTGGTGAGTGTTGGTAGTGGTGAGTGTTGGTAGTGGTGAGTGTTGGTAGTGGTGAGTGTTGGTGGTGGTGAGTGTTGCACAGTGATTGGTGGTGGTGAGTGTTGGTAGTGGTGAGTGTTGGTGGTGGTGAGTGTTGGTAGTGGTGAGTGTTGGTAGTGGTGAGTGTTGGTGGTGGTGGTGAGTGTTGCACAGTGATTGGTGGTGGTGAGTGTTGGTAGTGGTGAGTGTTGGTGGTGGTGAGTGTTGCACAGTGATTGGTGGTGGTGAGTGTTGGTGGTGGGTGTTCTGCATTGATTAGTGGTGGTGGCTGCTGTGCATTGATTGGTGGTGGTGGCTGCTGTGCATTGATTGGTGGTAGTGGGTGCTGTGAATTGATTGGTGGTTGTGGGTGCTGTGATTTGATTGGTGGTGGGTGCTGTGCATTGATTGGTGGTGGGTGCTGTGCATTGATTGGTGGTGGGTGCTGTGCATTGATTGGTGGTGGTGGGTGCTGTGCATTGATTAGTGGTGGTGGGTGCTTGCATTGATTGGTGCGGGTGGGTGTTGTGCATTGATTAGTGGTGGTAGGTGCTGTGCATTGATTGGTGGTGGTGGGTGCTTGCATTGATTAGTGGTGGTGGGTGTTGTGCATTGATTGGTGGCGGTGGGTGCTGTGCATTGATTAGTGGTGGTAGGTGCTGTGCATTGATTGGTGCGGATGGGTGCTGTGCATTGATTGGTGCGGGTGGGTGCTGTGCATTGATTAGTGGTGGTAGGTGCTGTGCATTGATTGGTGGTGGTGGGTGCTTGCATTGATTGGTGCGGGTGGGTGTTGTGCATTGATTGGTGCGGATGGGTCCTGTGCATTGATTGGTGCGGGTAGGTGTTGTGCATTGATTGGTGGTTGGTGCTGTGCATTGATTGATGGTGGTGGTGGTGGTTGTGGTGGGTGATGTGCATTGATTGGTGCGGATGGGTCCTGTGCATTGATTGGTGCGGGTGGGTGCTGTGCAATTATTGATGGTAGTGGGTGCTGTGCAATGATTGATGGTAGTGGGTGCTGTGCATTGATTGGTGGTGGTTGGTGCTGTGCATTGATTGGTGGTGGTAGGTGCTGTGCATTCATTGGTGCGGGTGGGTGTTGTGCATTGATTGGTGGTAGTGGGTAACCTTACACGCGGGTAATCTGCATCTCATCTGTCTTCTATAGAAATAAAAACATTGATTTGGATGTCTCAAAAACCTCTTGGGCACTTCCCAACAAGGTGCATAGGTAGCTTTTTAGGACACAAACAACAGGAACGTAATTTTAAGGCCAACAAATCTCGATTTTAAGTGCATCCATGAACATGTTTTTGCACGGTGTCATTCAGAAACCGTTCAAAATATAAGATTGCGGGGTTTTTTTCGTGTGATAGAGCGTTAAACAGCAAATCTCTATATATACAAGTTAGTAGTGTCGTGTGCGTGTGTCGGGGATGTTAACACGAAAAAAAGCGTTGATAGATTTAAAAAAATATATAAGTTGAATTACAATTTAATGAAATAATTTATCCGCTATTCCTGAAGCTCAAACCCACGGAGAGAGAAACCATTATCAACCACGAGAGGGGGGGGGAGTTGTATCCCATTACTGAACAATTTTACAAATTAACCATCTTACGTTTATTTAAATTGTAAATTATTGTATGATAAAAATTGGAATTATTTTATAATGCTGCGTCTTTGTTTGTTTGTTTACGTTTGAAACTATAAATCCATGCGAAACAGTTGGTATCGTCCCTCCCCCACCCCCCGCGGAGTGATTGGTACATTCCAAACAGCGCTGATGCTACGGTCAGCAATGTGGATCAAAGCAGATTCCTGTAACGCGATTTTGTATTATTATTACAGACGTTTATTTGGCATCATTGAACTGAATGTACATCATAATCAGAATATTGATACTGGTAGGAACCTCCTGGTTACACCACCAGCCCACAGGGGATTATTGTGTCCGTCCGTCCGTCGTGCATCAAAAATGGGGAGGGGTGGGGCTGGGTGGAGAGGGGAGGGTGGGGAGGGGCTGGGTGGGGAGGGAGGGGAGGGGGAGGGTGGGGCTGGGAGGGGAGGGGCTGGTCACCCGTGGTGCCCTTATAAAACTCAACGTTTCACCTACTCACGCCGGCTTGTGCCCGCCCTCACAGTCGGTCATATTGTGCTGAACACACCACGTGGTGCCACCGCCGTTGACTCTGGCCATTGACCGAGCAACCCAACGTTCCTACCAGCTCCCTCCGCAGGAATGTGTTTTACTGCAGGAGGAATCCTGTGAGCTATGAAGCTCTTTGTTCACGGATGCCCAGTAGGGGGCGCGGTTAAGAACGATACAACAACAAACACAATACGAAAACATGATAGTTCAAGCAAAGTACAATGTTATCATTGCTTCAAATCAAGATTCAAATCAAGATTGTACATGCACGGCATCTCTACCGTGTTTTGTAAAAAGGGGCGCATATGATGAGTCTGCGCAATGTTGATGCATCGGTGCATTTGTTGCACAACATTAATGGTTGACGCCTCGTCAACGTGTCTTTTATTTCACCGTGTGGAATTTATCATCACCCGTGCGCCTTTTCATTGATGACGGACACTTGATTATTTTTACATGCGAATTTCTCACATTAACATCACTAGTCCCGGCCACTTCTCTATGACCCTTGGGCCTACACCCATTTCAAACATGTTTTTTAACAGTCTTTCCTCAGCAGCAGGACCACGCTTTCCCACCTGATGAAGGACGCTTGTGTTGCGCCCGAAACGTCGTGTGATTTATTTTTATACCTTACGTTACTTTACCGAAAGAACCAAAGAGTATGGATTCTTGGAGTCACGAAAGCTTCTAATCAAGACTGGTTATTTTGTTCTCACAATACCTCGCCAATCACTGTGTACAGCTCAGGTATAATATAGATTTATATTTCGCGCTAGATATTGCTACATGGTGAGAGGATGCACACAGCTGTCAGACCCCTTATCAGTGCCCTACCTTATACTGGTAGGAACCTCCTGGTGACACCAGCAGCCCACAGGGGATTATTGTGTCCGTCCGTCCGTCTGTCGTGCATCCAAAAATGGGAGGGGTGGGGCTAGGTGGAGAGGGGAGGGTGGGGAGGGGCTGGGTTGGGAGGGTGGGGCTGGGTGGGGAGGGAGGGGCTGGGTGGGGAGGGAGGGGCTGGGTGGGGAGGGAGGGGCTGGGTGGGGAGGGTGGGGCTGGGTGAGGAGGGTGGAGCTGGATGGGGAGGGTGGGGCTGGGTGGGGAGGGGCTGGGTGGGGCTGGGTTGGGGAGGGGCTGGGTGGGGAGGGTGGGGCTGGGTGGGGAGGGTGGGGAGGGGGCTGGGTGGGGAGGGGCTGGGTGGGGCTGGGTTGGGGAGGGGCTGGGTGGGGAGGGTGGGGCTGGGTGGGGAGGGTGGGGAGGGGCTGGGTGGGGAGGGGCTGGTGGGGCTGAGTTGGGGAGGGGCTGGGTGGGGAGGGTGGGGAGGGGCTGGGTGGGGAGGGGCTGGGTGGGGCTGAGTTGGGGAGGGGCTGGGTGGGGAGGGTGGGGAGGGGCTGGGTGGGGAGAGTGGGGCTGGGTAGGGGGTGGGAGGGGTGGGGCTGGGTAGGG
This sequence comes from Petromyzon marinus, assembly GCF_048934315.1. NCBI lineage: Eukaryota > Metazoa > Chordata > Hyperoartia > Petromyzontiformes > Petromyzontidae > Petromyzon > Petromyzon marinus. Next base: position 5,538,754 of record NC_133725.1, on the reverse strand, counting down.
AGGGGCTGGTCACCCCGTGGTGCCCTTATAAAACTCAACGTTTAACCTACTCACGCCGGCTTGTGCCCGCCCTCACAGTCGGGCAACCCAACGTTCCTACCAGCTCCCTCCGCAGGAAATGTGTTCACAGGCCAATTCAGACCCTATTGATCACCCCGTGCCACCTTAGAAATCTCAACGTTCATCCTACAAAGTCCCATCACAAGGGAGAAACACTCATAAAAAAACTAACAAATAAACGAAAATAGTTCTTACTCGATGTCCCTGTACAGGAATACGTGTAAACTGTATGGTGTTACAGGTGTAGTGGGTACAGCAGGAGACTCGGTCTTCTCTGGAGGTAACACGTGTATTTATAACAATAATAACGGCAACACAAGGTCCCTAACACAAGGGGCCGTCCATAAATGACGTCACGCGATTTTGGACGATTTTTGACCCCCCCCCCCTCGTCACACGGCGTCACAAAAAGTCAGACCCCCCCCCTCAAATATGACGTCACAAAGCTCTTGCCCCCCCCCCCCCCAAAAATATATAAAACATGCTTCAAATCGCTTTAAACTATTGTCATTGTAGTGGGTATTTAATGTGGCGCTGCACTCTGATGTTGTAGGAGTGTTGTTATAACAATTCTATATTTATTTAAAGTTGCGCATTTTGATGTGACGTCACATTTCTCAACCCCCCCCCCGTCACACATCGTCACAAATGTCTGACCCCCCCCCCTCCCTAGGTGCGTGACATCATTTATGGACGGCTCCCAAGGGGGTAACGGCCCCCTTCACCCGATACCCTAGGGAGGCAAAGCCTCTGGGCAAGCGTGCCCTAATCACTGGGACAACTTCCTCCATCTCCCAGCCCTCGGCTAGCGGGGACCTAGGGGAGGCCACCCTGACCTGACCCAGCCAATGCCCTCAGGTCCAGACCACTGGCCCACTCGGTCCCGGCCCTGACAAGGACTTCTGGTCCCGGGGGTTCACAGGGTCCTACTCCGGGGCTACCCTGACCCGACCCAGCCAAGGCCCTCGGGTCCCGACCACTGGCCTACTCGGTCCCGGCCCTGACAAGGACTTCCGGTCCGGGGTGTTTCCCAAGGTCCTATTCTGGGCTGGCTCTTTGGTCTTCTGCTTGACGACGCCTGGCAAACCCGTCCAGAGGTCCGACTTATATACGGTGCCCAGGGTCACTCCGCCCCTGGCCACGCCCTACTCTCTAGAACCTTCTGGAGGTTACCTGGATTATTGCGTAATCCCCCAGCCACCACCTGGGGCCTGGGGTGTGTGCTTCCGGTTCCTAGCCACCCTCTGGGTTCCCTGGCCTAACGGCGTTACTTGGTACAGGCCGGGTTCGCTGTTGCCCCTGTTGACCCATGGCTGACGCTACACCAGGTGAGTAGTGGTGACGGCGGATCACGCGAACAATACCCACCACACAGGTATGGATGTGTAACAACATGGTGAGTTGGTGAGTGAGTATGCGTGAGTGAGTATGAGTTGGTGAGTATGAGTTGGTGAGTGTGAGTGGGTGAGTATGCGTGAATATGAGTGAGTGTGAGTTGGTGAGATGGTGAGTGGGTGAGTGTGAGTGGGTGAGTGTGAGTTGGTGAGTGGGTGAGTGTGAGTTGGTGAGTGTGTGAGTGTGAGTTGGTGAGTGGGTGAGTGTGAGTACCATCGGACACTCCACCCCCATAACTCCCAATCGGTGATGGGGCAGTTGTGGAGAGAGTGGAGTTTCCCATACCTGGGCAGTGTGCTCATAAGCGGCATTATCTTTTCACAGGTTGCATAACGCTGTGTGGAAGCTACCTGGTGTGTCGCTCCGCACGAAGCTTCAAGTCTACGATCATTCCCTCCCTTCTTTACGCTTGCGAAACGTGGACCCCCCTAATGGAGCATCTTCGCCGATTAGAAACATTTAGGCTGGCCTGCCTACGATCCATCCTGGGTTTAACCAGGCTGGATTCTGTGAGGAGCTCACAAATGCTTGAAAGATCTGGGCAAAGTCCCATCGGTGAGCTCCTCCGGCAGGCAAGGCTGCGTTGGCTGGGTCATGTAGCCCGCATGCCCAGCCACCGCATGCCGAAACAGCTTTTGTTCGGCCGGATAGAGGGGGCTAAACGGGCGCGGCACGGGCTAGAGAAGAGATGGAGTGATGTGGTACAGGAGGACGTGGAGCTGAGTGGACTTGCCGATGACCGGTACCAGCGGTGTCAAGATCGGCCTCTGTGGAGGAGGCTCGTGAAGGACGCTACTGGGCAGTTGGAGGCAGTCGCCCTCCAACAACAACGGAGGGCGGAGGAGCGACGCTCACAACAACGAGCGGAGCGCCGGGTAGCTAAAGCACAGCAGGTTGGCACAGTAGGGGTCACAGTGGTGCATCAGCCAGTCATCTCAGTCATCTCATCTCACTTAACCCGTGGCACCTGGGTCTGCCCCTTGACCTCCTGCCGGCGGGCGTTCGACACTTCACGTGGCCTCAAGGTGCACCTAGCCTGGCACAAGCGTCGTGGTGACGTCACCGTCACTTAGTGGCGAATGGCGGTTGTTGTTGTGGGTGAGTATGAGTGGGTGAGTGTGAGTGGGTGAGTGTGAGTGGGTGAGTTGATGAGTGGGTGAGTTGGTGAGTGGGTGAGTTGGTGAGTGTGAGTTGGTGAGTGTGAGTTGGTGAGTGTGAGTGGGTGAGTTGGTGAGTGGGTGAGTTGGTGAGTGTGAGTTGGTGAGTGGGTGAGTTGGTGAGTGGGTGAGTTGGTGAGTGGGTGAGTTAGTGAGTGAGTGTGAGTTGGTGAGTGTGAGTTGGTGAGTGTGAGTGGGTGAGTGTGAGTTGGTGAGTGTGTTTCAGTTTATTTATTTTGGTATAGCCCTGTGAGCCATTCGGCCCTTGAATCGGGTGCAACCACAACAAACACAAACACGAACAAGAAAAACATCTTAAAGTGATTATGTGTGACTGTGTGAGTTGGTGAGTGGGTTAGTGTGAGTGGGTGAGTTGGTGAGTGTGAGTTGGTGAGTGGGTGAGTTGGTGAGTGGGTGAGTGGGTTAGTGTGTGAGTGGGTGAGTTGGTGAGTGGGCGAGTTGGTGAGTGTGTGAGTGGGTGAGTTGGTGAGTGGATGAGTGGGGTGAGTTGGTGAGTGGGTGAGTGGGTGAGTTGGTGAGTGGGTGAGTTGGTGAGTGGGGCCAGTGTGTGAGTTGGTGAGTGTGTGAGTGGGTGGGTGAGTTGGTGAGTTGGT